>NC_140182.1:55896505-56134515 GCF_963971535.1 Notolepis coatsorum
TCACACAAGTCTCCTAGTCACACAAGTCTTCCAGTCACACGAGTCTCCCAGTCACACAAGTCTCCCAGTCACACAAGTCAGCCAGTCACACAAGTCTCCCAGTCACACGAGTCTCCCAGTCACACAAGTCACACAAGTCTCCCAGTCACACAAGTCTCCCAGTCATATAAGTCTCCCAGTCACACGAGTCTCCCAGTCACACGAGTCTCCCAGTCACACAAGTCTCCCAGTCACACAAGTCTCCCAGTCAGACAAGTCACACAAGTCTCCCAGTCACACAAGTCATTCGTGTGACTGGGAGACTTGTGTGTCTGGGAGACTTGTGTGACTGGGAGACTTGTGTGACTGGGAGACTTGTGTGACTTGTGTGACTGGGAGACTCGTGTGACTGGGAGACTCGTGTGACTGGGAGACTTGTGTGACTAGGAGACTCGTGTGACTGGAGACTTGTGTGACTGGGAGAATCATGTGACTGGAGACTTGTGTGACTGGGAGACTTGTGTGACTTGTGTGTCTGGGAGACTTGTGTGTCTGGGAGACTTGTGTGACTTGTGTGTCTAGGAGACTTATGTGTCTGGGAGACTTGTGTGACTGGGAGACTTGTGTGACTGGGAGATTTGTGTGACTGGGAGACTTGTGTGTCTTGGAGACTTGTGTGACTGGGAGACTTGTGTGACTTGGAGACTTGTGTGACTGGGAGACTTGTGTGACTGGGAGACTTGTGTGACTGGGAAACTTGTGTGTCTGGGAGACTTGTGTGACTGGGAGACTTGTGTGACTGGGAGACTTGTGCGACTAGGAGACTCTGGGAGACTTGTGCGACTAGGAGACTCTGGGAGACTTTTGGTGGATCCTGCTGGACGTCACTCACTTCACCATAATTGATAAATGACAGAGCATGAAAAAAAAATACATTATTGTTGGGAACTCAACTCAAAAAAGGTATGTATCTTCTTGTCTAACTCCAGGGAAGATGTTAAATAAGCTAATTTCCCAAAATGTTGGAGTGTTCCTTTAACTTAAAAATAGAAAATGGGGAGAAAAAGTAGATTAAAAAAAAGAAGTCTCCCAGTCACACAAGTCTCCCAGACACACAAGTCTCCCAGTCACACAAGTCTCCCAGTCACACAAGTCTCCCAGTCACACAAGTCTCCAGTCACACAAGTCTCCTAGTCACACAAGTCTCCAGTCACAGGAGTCTCCCAGTCACACAAGTCTCCAGTCACACAAGTCACAGGAGTCTCCCAGTCACACAAGTCTCCAGTCACACAAGTCTCCTAGTCACACAAGTCTTCCAGTCACACAAGTCTCCCAGTCACACAAGTCTCCCAGTCACACAAGTCAGCCAGTCACACAAGTCTCCCAGTCACACAAGTCTCCCAGTCAGACAAGTCACACAAGTCTCCCAGTCACACAAGTCATTCGTGTGACTGGGAGACTTGTGTGTCTGGGAGACTTGTGTGACTGGGAGACTTGTGTGACTGGGAGACTTGTGTGACTTGTGTGACTGGGAGACTCGTGTGACTGGGAGACTCGTGTGACTGGGAGACTTGTGTGACTAGGAGACTCGTGTGACTGGAGACTTGTGTGACTGGGAGAATCATGTGACTGGAGACTTGTGTGACTGGGAGACTTGTGTGACTTGTGTGTCTGGGAGACTTGTGTGTCTGGGAGACTTGTGTGACTTGTGTGTCTAGGAGACTTATGTGTCTGGGAGACTTGTGTGACTGGGAGACTTGTGTGACTGGGAGATTTGTGTGACTGGGAGACTTGTGTGTCTTGGAGACTTGTGTGACTGGGAGACTTGTGTGACTTGGAGACTTGTGTGACTGGGAGACTTGTGTGACTGGGAGACTTGTGTGACTGGGAAACTTGTGTGTCTGGGAGACTTGTGTGACTGGGAGACTTGTGTGACTGGGAGACTTGTGCGACTAGGAGACTCTGGGAGACTTGTGCGACTAGGAGACTCTGGGAGACTTTTGGTGGATCCTGCTGGACGTCACTCACTTCACCATAATTGATAAATGACAGAGCATGAAAAAAAAATACATTATTGTTGGGAACTCAACTCAAAAAAGGTATGTATCTTCTTGTCTAACTCCAGGGAAGATGTTAAATAAGCTAATTTCCCAAAATGTTGGAGTGTTCCTTTAACTTAACGTGAAGCCGAGACTGAAGACTAGAGAACAGATGACATGTTACACAACAATGGCAGAGTATGGGCGGCTAGGTGGTGCAGTGGGCAAGGCGCTCACCTCCAATGCTGGAGACGCTGGGTTCGAGCCCAGCTCTCCACATTGCTTTCAGTTTGGCTGGTCGTTCGTACTAATACATCTGGCAGTATTAGGGGGTGGGAAACTGATGGGTGGGGATCGACGTTGTGGACAGCGACTCCTACAGGTCGGTTGGTGCGCTTGCGCAGTAGAATCAGGAAGCGACGGAGGCGGCGTCCCTCCAAAGCACAGACCCCTGACGTTGAAAGATCGCGCTGTGCAGGTGAAAAGATGCGACGGCTGCTACCTCGAGTACCGGAGGGGACTCGTGCAATGTATGGCTTACACGTCCACATTACAGCCGGCTTGTGGGAGGCATGAAACAGCGTTCGAGATAGGGGAGGGTTGAATTGGACAATACGAAATTGGGATGGGAGAAAAATAGAAAATGGGAGAAAAAGTGGATAAAAAAAAAAAAAACAATGGCAGAGTATGAATATTTTTGATTTAAATACAGTAGCAGTTCAACTGGAGAGGAGCTCAGATGATCAGTCCGGAAAAGTATGTACAGTATTGTTTCTTTTTTTTTGATCAGCTGTGAGAGAATGTCCACGGGAGAAAGTTGGCATGTGTGTTAGTGACACACCAACTTGGTGTGTGTCTGTGTGTGTGTCTTTCCATTGGTTAACATTATTGGGCGAACAAGAAAACGAAAGAAAACTGTCAAATTGTAATGTCCCTGCTGTGTTACAAACATGATATAATTCATTCATGGTTTTGTTTTAGGGACACCCGGCACCTGTAGTAAGGGGAGGGGAGGGGGGGAGAAACAGCCTGCAGTGCAGAGAGTCAGTGCACATTGTTAATTTGTTCTGTCCGCTTGTCATCGTGTGTGCGTTTACAAGCTTCAACGTTTTATTCATCATCAAAATTTGGCAATACAAGCTTAATATTCAACATTAACAATGTAAGCCAGTGTAAAGTAAAGTAAAGATATTGAGCATAGATTTGTAAAATGTGCAACCCTAGTTTCACCTAGTGGTATGAGACGTATTCTTCGTATGGCTGCACGTACCGCAGTGTGACGCCCGTACCGTAAATTCGCGGGACGAATACACAAACCGTTACACCCCTAGTAGTGTACCTTTTGACAAAGGTAACGTCTTTTACCGAACCCCCATCCTTGTATGATCGCAGCATCGGAAAACGTTTAAAGGGGACATATTACCGAAATTTTCGGACTATAAGCCGCGCCTTTTCCCCCCATTTTTCGACCCTGCGGCTTATATAACGGTGCGGCTTATATGTGATTCGACGTGACCAAACCCGAAAATGTAAAAATCGAAATATTGCTTTTTTTGACTGCATTGAAATGTTATTTATCTGTTCCCTTATTAGCTAAACTTAATACAACTTATAAATGAGTTAATTCTTGTTATTTGTCCGACAGTATTGTGTCCCAATGCTAATTACATATGGTAATTAAACATTAAAACACCTGCGGCTTATAGTCCAGTGCGGCTTATATATGTACACATCATTCAATTTAGCTGCTGCAGCTTATATTCAGGTGCGGCATATAGTGCGAAAATTACGGTATATATCTTTTTGAATATATTATATAACTTCCTTGAATCTGTGGAACACGTTTGTTAGTTCTATTTTCTTTTTGCAAATAAAGTAGTCTAATATAATTTTAATTATTTACTTTTCAGCAGCGATTTCTTCTCTTGTATTGAACATCACAAATAATTGTGTATCTTTTTCAAAAATGTTGCTCCACCATTAGAAAAACAAACTGCACATTCTGTTTGCATTTTGAATTGATTGGAAATTAATTGAGGTCAAACGTTGCTGGTTGTAGTGGATAGCCTTGTCATGACTCATGTTCATCAGGGATTGGGATCACTTCACTTTCAATTCAGTCTAGGGATGCCCCCCGAAACCCGGTTAAAAACGGGAACCGGTTCTAAATGAGAAAAACCGGAGTATTGATAAGATCCGATGTTATCGGTTCTGCTATCGGTAGGTACTCTAGAAAGAGTTTTTTTTCCGAGGAATTTAAACGTCGCAAACTAATCTTGTTTGCCGCTTTCTCCATCTCTCGGCCTCTCTCTCCTTCTGCGCTAGCGGCGGGGCTGTGCTTACACACAAACTCACCCACACACGCACATATGGGTAGTTAGTAGCCTACAAATTGAGAGTTGTTCTGAAGCACACAGACAGCTCTGCTCTCATCATAGCGGAGAGAACGAAACGTTAGAAGAACATTATGTTACACTGACTGCTAGCCCCGACCCCAGCCTCGTTGGCAGTCACAGTGCGAAATCCCAACCCCACGAGATACCTTGCTGGCGCGGTCGGGAGAAACCCTGGCCCCATGGGACCCCCCGTCGGCGAAGCCAGGGTTCGCAATGCACAGCGGGAGGGACCGGGTTACCTATCTACGATTCTTAGCGGGCCAGCGCCAGTTGGCTGCGAGGCCGCTTTGCGATTTTTACCACGTGTGGCTACATAAGTGCCACATGTCGGTGTGGATGGAGAGAACGTTGAGAGCAGGGCTTGTGTTGCAGTTTGCACACCCCCACCCTCCGTTTTTGGACGAGGTTCAATCTCTGTTGGCGAAGCAGGCCATCGTCGCGGTCGCACGGGAGGACGCGATGAGTGGTGTTTACTCCCGATAGTTTCTGGTGCCCAAGAAAACGGGGGGTATCAGACCCATATTGGACCTGTCCTCGTTCAGTCGTTTGATTGCGGTGAGAATGTTCAGAATGTTGACCGTCAACCACCTGTTATGCATTGTCAGAGTGGGAGATTGGTTCACCTCCATAGACGTAAAGGATGCGTATTTTCACATCCCGATCTTCCCTCCTCACAGGAAATTCCTGTGCTTCCTGTTTCAGGGAATAACGTATGAGTACCAGAGACTGCCGTTCGACTACTCTCTGGCCCCTCGCACTTTCACCAAGTGCTTGGAGACAGCGCTGGGACCTCTGCGTCTTCAGGGAATACACATTTTATTCTACCTGGATGACATTCTGGTCCTCAGCCGGTCAGAGGAGGTCGCCAGGTCTCACACTAGGCTGGTGGTCGAATACCTTACCAGCCTCGGTTTTGCTGTGAACTGGGAGAAGAGTACTCCTCTTCCCAGTCAACAGGTGGAGTACTTGGGCTTGATTCTAAGCTCACGGTCTATGAGGGCAACCCTCTCAGAGCGGCGTCGAGAGGATATTCTCGGTGCGTTCAGGAGGTTCCGTCCTGGCAGGATGGTTACGTTGTGGTTCGTGATGCACCTGCTCGGCATGATGGCATCTGCTCACTCTGTGGTCCCACTTGGCCTCCTCTTTATGAGGAGGATACAGGGGTGGTTTTTCAGTATGAAAATAGACCCTGTGAGAGGCAAGTGGAAGCGGCTGAAAGTCCCCACTTTAGTGCTGGGGGACCTCGACCACTGGGGGGGGGGGGGGGGGGGGGGGGGGGGGGGGCGGGCGCCCTCACCGGCGGGGTCTCCATGGGCAGCAGCACATCGCACATGACGTCTTCTCCGACGCCTCCCTCACAGGATGGGTGGGGACATGTCGGACCGACACGGTAGGAGGCAGCTGGCCTGCTTGGTCTGCCCTACATATCAATGTGTTGGAATTGAAGGCAGTGCTTCTAGTCCTCAAACGGCTCCGCCCTCATGTGGTGGGCGACCACGTTCTGGTCAGGACAGACAGCATGGCGTTAGCGTCGTATATTAACAGACAGGGAGGAGTGCGCTCCCCCCATCTCCACCGGGCGGCGGTCGAACTCTGGCTATGGACGTCTCTCAATCTGCGCAGCCTGAGGGCTCTCCACATCCCAGGCAGGGAGAATGTGGGTGCAGATTTTATGTCACGGGGAGGTCCCCACCCAGACGAGTGGGGACTACATCCAGACATAGTCAGACGGATCTGGAACTGATTCGGGGAGGCCGCGGTGGACCTGTTTGCGAGCAGTCAGTCGAACCAGTGCCCCCTGTGGTTATCGGTCAGTCGGAAGGACAACCCCCCTCTGGGAGTGGATGCCTTCTCGACGTACCCTTGGCCGCCCGGGATTCTATATGCGTTCCCCCCATACAGCTGATAGCCCAGCTGTTGGAGCGGGTACGTCAGGAGCGCAGGACTTTGATCCTGGTCGCGCCGGACCGGGGCTCAGCCGTGTGGTTCCCGGCCTTAATTGAACTCCTGGTGGCCCCGCCGTTGCCTGTCCCATGGTCGCCGCGGGCCCTCTCTCAGGCACACGGCACGCTGTTTCTGCCGCTTGTCCTGGGGCAGCCTCTAATGGCTTGGCTGCTGAATTTGGAGGGGATGCGTCTTAACACTACTGTGATTAGCACCATCCAGAACGCGTCCACTACCGCGGTTTACGCAGAGAGTGGTGTAAGGCTGGGGGCCTAGACCCGGTGCCATGTCCCCTGAACTTGGTTCTGTCCTTACTCCAGTCTATCCTGGATAGGCTGTCGGCCTCGACAGTGAAGGTGTATGCCACAGCTATATCTTCTTGTCATGTGGGCTTTGAGGGCAGAACGCTGTTCAGCCACCCTCCCGTGAGACTTTTCTTGCTGGGCGCACGGCGCCTCAAGCTTGTTGAACGTGCTCTGTTCAACCAAGCTGGGACCTCCAACTGGTCCTGGGGGGACTGTCGGGGGCTCCGTTTGAACCTCTTGAGCAGGCGCCATTGGATCGACTGTCTTTCAAGACGGCGTTCCTTCTGGCCATCACCTCCGCTAAACGCGTGGGTGAGCTATGTGCTCTCTCGGTACGGCCTGAGTGTCTGTCTATACAGGGTGATAGCAGCGTGACTCTGAGGCCCAATCTGGCCTTCGTGCCAAAGAATATCCGGAGCTCTTATCGCTCCAGGGATATTGTGCTACAGGCGTTTCACCCTCCCCCTCACGCAGGTGAGTTGGAGGCAAGCCTTCACCTGTTGTGTCGTGTCCGTGCGCTGATGGTGTACCTTAGGCACACACAGAACCTCAGGGCTACCAGTCAATTGCTTGTCTGTTACGGTGACCCCAGCGCAGGTAAGGCGCTGTCCAAGCAACGCCTGTCACATTGGTTATGCGAGGGCATTGCCCTCTGCTACACTTTGGCCAGACAGGTTCCCCCCGCAGGCGTCAGGGCACACTCCAATGCGTGAGTTGACTCCCCCCCCCCCCTCGTTATGGGCGGGTGGGTGGACGGGACTCCCCTCCTCCCCCTTTTCCATGGGCATCCGGGCCCTCAGGGGGTGCATTTGTCATGGCTGCGTGTCCGCTCCCCCCCTTTTGATCCCAATATGGCTGGAGCGGGACGCTCAGTCAGATGAAACATAACGAAGGTTATCCTATAACCCTAGTTATGTGAATACTCGTCACGCCCTGAGGACCCTTGGCTGTCTTCACGCGTGAAATTCAGACTCGGAAGGGCATAGGAGTGGCCACACCCTGTGTTTTAAGGAAACACAGGAGCAGGCGTGGCCACGGACGAATGCAGGTGCATGTAAATTTAGGTGCCCGAAAGATGAATATCTCAATATGGCTGAAGCGGGACGCTCAGTCAGTATTCACATAACTAGGGTTATAGGATAACCTTCGTTTTACACACTTAATTTAGAAAAGCCATTCAAACTTCTCAAGTTTCTTCAGATGATGAAAAAAGACATGGCCCAAATGTATATGAATTGGAATGGATGACGATTAGCGATAGTAAAACAAAATTTAGCGTCATCTACCTACCAACGTTTTACCGGACCAATCCTACACATTTAATCATGATCCTGCCCTACTCTCACTTGGCATGGAGCGAGTGTTCAGAGTAGAATGCAGATCGGTGTCACATTAAATGCAGGTCAAGCAGCGTTTTGTGTGACACCAAGTGAGTGGCGTGGACGTCCGCGCGGTTAGAAAATTGGAGCTTCGCACTTGGAGTCCGCTTTGAGTCCGCTTTGAGTATGCTTTGAGTCCGCGCGGACCTCCGCAGACTCCGGTCCGCCTACGTTCCGCTCGACTATGGGAGGGCATGCATAGCGCGACGTGTGTAACATTAAGTTACACTGCTATCTTAACATTAGTAAGCTAAGCATGCATAGCGCGACCTGTGTAACGTCTGTGGAGAGTTGATGGTACACATTTTTACTGCTAGAGGACGACACATATTCGCTTGCATTCTCAGGGGTCAGCACAGCCAAAGTTCAATGACCAAGCCTCACCCAATGCGATCTCATCAAACCCAATTGTTTTACCTGGCAAACGCTTGGGGCAATTATTATAATTTAGAAAATTACAATATAAATTAGACATTTTGGGGAGTTCATTTTGTGATTAGCGAGCGTGGCCCTAGGCTGCTATTTGGCTGAGCCTCACCCACCAGCACAGCAAGGACACACATCCTGAAAAGAGATGACATAAAATGTATGTGTGCATGCCATACATCCTCCATTCATTGGGGGACATATTTATTACCAACTACAGCATGTCGCGGACATATATGTTCCACCGAGCATCCATTCTAGTTCATTTTTAAAAACCAGTTTAAAAAAGGGAAAAATCGCTAATTGTTACAAAGGGTCAGATTAAACCGAATATATATATTTATTACTTGAGATCCCTTGTATAATATTTGTATATCGTTTGATATCCCTTGTATATTCTTTGTACATATACACGGAATATCCCTTTACCTAGGTACAAGCCAGACCATAATATTCGCTCTCCTATTGGACAGCGACCCCTAGGCGCCAACGACCATACCCCCAATGGCGAGTTCAAAGCCAACGCCAAGACATGTCTCAACATGTCCAGGTTTGCGCAGTAATACGAGACAGAACTGAGGTTGGCACTAGATAATTCACCTTACGTATAAATACGGCGCAGGTGGAAACAGCAGCAGTTCATTCAGTTCATCATTCGTTCAAAGTATCAGTTGAGTACCAAAACGTTAAAGCCTTCACCACGAGTCAACGACCAAGTGAAGTGAGCAACCTTGCGGCTAAATAGAGCACTTATAACATGTGCGACTAAGATAGTAAAAGTGCCAGAGTTTAGTGAAATAACGTCAAGTTCGACCTAGTTAATGTGAAGTATAGTGCACAGGAGAATCTACACCAGCGAATGCAGAGCCTTTTCCGGCTGGATTATATTGCTTTGGTACTGTGGCTGCTGGAGCAGAGAACCGTCTACCCCACTGCTGTGTGGGATCTACCCGTGAGGAGCATCACTCGAGCCCGTCTCTAGGAAGAGGCTGGCTGGCTTTCATCCATGCTGTCGTGCATACTTGGATTATAGCTGCTGCTTTGTTTGCCGATCAAGGGGAGTACATGTACCGCCTCCCGTAGCTGGAGCTTATTTATTCCTCGTTGACTCAGACTTTGCATCCGAATATTCCTCTGCCCTGCTGGCTTACAACCGGAGGGAACCTCCCTAGTGTCTCCAGCTGACTACGAGTGTGCCTTATGTAATTCTTATGCTACAGGTGGCGTCAGTTATACCCATCTTATTATGCTCATGGACTTACGCTCTTGACCTACTTAAGTGTTCTTCGCCATATAAGCGCAATTCATAATTCTCAATTTGTAACCTATCGTTGCTGCTATAATAATAAATCCCTCCAAATAGAACTTTAGGTGTCATTGTTGTATTCTTGTGTGGGTGTTCACCAGATATACCGTGTACTGTATGGCCAGTAATTAAAGTACATAACTAAGTAGTGGTTTAATAATACCATACTCTCAATACAGTCAGGGAATTGTACCCCTCAGTTACAATTGGTCCTTCGAGCCGGAGGGTATCAGTGTAATATCTAATAATATTGATATTAACCATGGCCAGCGGTGAACACTCCCCAAGCAGCTCTCCCGAGCTAGAACGCCCGCAGCGCAGACGTCAGCCACCTCCCTATCTAGAGGCATACGCTGTCAGTCTAATACCTAGCTTTATAAAGACGTTAAATGCGGATAAAATAAATAAAGCGGATAGTCAAAGCATGTCAAATCCTACCGACCAGACGACCCTGCCAGTAGAGACCCCAGTGGGTTCTAACGAAACTGACCAAGCCCACGGGGGGGACCAGGGGGGACATGACATGACTATACCCCCAGACAACGTCAAAGGGACGGTCCCCGGAGAGCTCCAGGATAAAGAAAGCGCTCCAGGGACAGAACCCGACCCACTACCAGAAGAGAAGCGCGCCCAGGAGACGGACCTCGAGGCGCGCCCAGAGAACAGATCTCCAACAAGCCCTGTCAGAAGCCGATCACCTCCGTCAGTGTCATCCCCCAGCGAGGCGGACCAGATGCTGGCGCAGGCATTCATCGCCACCCTGGCAGCCTCCACGGAACGCGATCGACTTCAGGGTGAACGCGATCAACTTCAAGCGCAACAACTAAGTGAGCGCGAACATTCTACCATGGAAAGAGAACGCCTCCAGGCTCAACAGACGAGCGAGCGCGAACACGCTGCAACCGAGCGAGAGCGCTTCCAGGCGCAACAAAGGAGTGAAGACGACCGCATAAGACTGGAGACCAGACGCCTTCAGACGGAAGAGAACATTGAAAGAAGCCGCGCCGATGCACAGCGCGACGCCGCCCATGCCCAGCGCGAAGCAGAGCGCAACCGGCTGCAGGCGCAGATGGTAGAACAATTGATTGCCATGGCGACACCCCCTCTCTCCGCACGGAGCTCCCGGAGATCATCACGACAAGGGTCTAGGGCACATTCCCCTACCCGACCAAGCGACCCGGGACCCCGCCAACAGGAGGATACTGTCCACGTCTCCGAACCCCCTCCCCGACCGGTCCATACGAGACCCAGCCACCGGGAAGAACCGGCCTACGTAGCCGAGAGATTGACTAGAAGACTCCAGGACCTAGCAGAGGAAGAGGAAGAGGAGGAATGTCAAGCCGACCAGCAGCAACGTACTCTGGACCAGGAGGCCCAGTACAGCCCCGACCAGCAGCAACGTACTCTGGACCAGGAGGCCCAGTACAGCCCCGACGTCAGCCCCGAGCCACTGCACTACAAACCCCCGAGCCAACTCACGGGTGAGTTTGACGTACAGTCAGCACCGAGGAACAGCACCTGGGTACCCGGCCCCTGGTACCCACCAAGTACCAACCCACGACAACACGTACGGGGAGACGCGCCCAGGAGGCCTCTTCCCCAACGCTCACCGATGTGCCAGCCATCCATGGCATCGTACCTTGGCACACCGACGTTCCCGGACTTTACGCACGAGGACAGGGCACAGTACACGGAATTACGGATGTGCTTAGAGACTATGATGTCCGACGTCCCTGATGAGTCGTACAAATATGCTATCCTCCTCAAGCATCTCAAGGTGCCCAGAGCGCATAATATAGCGCTGGCATACTCCAACTCAAGCACCCCATACTCCGCGGCTCTAGTGGCCCTCGACCAGCGTTATGGACGCATATGGGACTACGTGATACAAGAAATAAGGAATATTGATCGTCTCCCCCCAGCCAAAGACAATAGAGCATTGGATGACCTCTCTATCAAGGTACAATCCCTGGTAGGGATGCTGGGGTCCCAAAGGGAAAAGGGGATACATGAACTGTATGCTAACTCTAATGTAGAACGGATATTAGAGAAGCTCCCTCCAGCCCGCCAAGAGCGCTTTCGGCGGCAGAGAGTTCAAAGCCAACGCCAAGACATGTCTCAACATGTCCAGGTTTGCGCAGTAATACGAGACAGAACTGAGGTTGGCACTAGATAATTCACCTTACGTATAAATACGGCGCAGGTGGAAACAGCAGCAGTTCATTCAGTTCATCATTCGTTCAAAGTATCAGTTGAGTACCAAAACGTTAAAGCCTTCACCACGAGTCAACGACCAAGTGAAGTGAGCAACCTTGCGGCTAAATAGAGCACTTATAACATGTGCGACTAAGATAGTAAAAGTGTCAGAGTTTAGTGAAATAACGTCAAGTTCGACCTAGTTAATGTGAAGTATAGTGCACAGGAGAATCTACACCGGCGAATGCAGAGCCTTTTTCGGCTGGATTATATTGCTTTGGTACTGTGGCTGCTGGAGCAGAGAACCGTCTACCCCACTGCTGTGTGGGATCTACCCGTGAGGAGCATCACTCGAGCCCGTCTCTAGGAAGAGGCTGGCTGGCTTTCATCCATGCTGTCGTGCATACTTGGATTATAGCTGCTGCTTTGTTTGCCGATCAAGGGGAGTACATGTACCGCCTCCCGTAGCTATTCCTCGTTGACTCAGACTTTGCATCCGAACATTCCTCTGCCCTGCTGGCTTACAACCGGAGGGAACCCCCCTAGTGTCTCCAGCTGACTACGAGTGTGCCTTATGTAATTCTTATGCTACAGGTGGCGTCAGTTATACCCATCTTATTATGCTCATGGACTTACGCTCTTGACCTACTTAAGTGTTCTTCGCCATATAAGCGCAATTCATAATTCTCAATTTGTAACCTATCGTTGCTGCTATAATAATAAATCCCTCCAAATAGAACTTTAGGTGTCATTGTTGTATTCTTGTGTGGGTGTTCACCAGATATACCGTGTACTGTATGGCCAGTAATTAAAGTACATAACTAAGTAGTGGTTTAATAATACCATACTCTCAATACAGTCAGGGAATTGTACCCCTCAGTTACACTAATCAAACCTATATTATCATTGCAGAACAAGTCATCCGATGTAATGAGCGTCAGTGAATATATTATTATAAATCCCCACCCAAGAGAACAGCCTTCTCCCAGCAATCCATTCTCTCTGTTCCTACCATGACACATGACTACAAAAAACATGAAATGTGTGTGTACTATCAAATGTAAACACTGCAAACGTGCTGCTAGTTGCCACCATGGATGTTGTTACAGTATGTGTTACGTATGCAGGTGAGTGGTTGTGAGTCCAACGGTGGAGGAGACAAGGAGAGACGGAGATAGGTAGCTCTTTCTAAGGATGTGTCTTTATTAAAACACACAGAGCAGCGTAAAGCCAGGAAAGACGCCGGGCGTCAACAGAGAAACAGAGCAAAAGTAATATAAGTGCAGATCGAGTGGCTCAGCAACCTCTGACCAGCTCCTTCCCACACGAACGGATTTCTGAAGCCTCGACAACAAGATAAGGGAGGGTGAATAAGTAGTCACAAAACCCAACAATCCAATCAATTAACAGTGACAGCAAATTGACAGCACAGTGACAGCAACCAGTGGTGAAATTCCAATCAGTGACACAACAGGAATGGGGCGTGACAACCAAAATGCAAATACCAACCACCAGGACAACATTCCAGAATGACAGCTGGGTTCCTAAGCAAGGAACCCAGAACGTTACAGTTATGCTTATTAACACATTCCTGGCCAAGCACGTATATATACGTTATTGGGAGCCAGTGGTTGACGGCCAATACGTTTTTCACTCGTTTTTTCTTTTATTCGCTTTTAATACCCTATTCAATGTCACAGAGCTGTATTTTGCCTGGAAAAGGCATATTGGGACTCCAAAGGTGCAGTACCGGCCAGATCGTGCTAGTGGCGCTGTATTGAGAATGCAGTAACCCCTGTTCCAAACCGGTGCCACACTGAAAACGCTCCGGGCACTCTTTTCTCCTAACCTGAACCTAGGGCTTCACCCGATCGCATTGAATAGTTTTCGGGACCCCCGATTCATTATGCTGTGGTGGGTTATGTCGTGAGCCAAATGGACATATGATCTACCAGATGGCAATCAAATAATTGGAATATTGGGTAACACTTTATAATAACACACAGTTATAAGATCTTTATAAGGTATTTGTAGATAATGAACTAATCATGAACAAACCATTTATATACATTCATATATTATTATTAAATCATTTATAACTATATTTGTATAACATTTACAAATTAGTTCTACATTATTTATAACTCATTATCAACATTGTTTGTACTTGATTTGTTCATCATTAAATAATGTTGTTTAATGTGTAGTAACACATTTCTAGATGCTTTGAAAAATGGATATGAAAAAACAACTATACTGTACCTCCATTTATTTGTTCATGTTCAACAAATGATTTGTTAAGACATTCATAAAACATCATCATTTGCAGATGCTATTGTGTGCCCTAATCTAAAGTGAAGCCTATTTATCATTAACAAATTAATAATACAAATACCTTATACATGTCTTATAACTGAGTGTTATTATAATGTGTTGCCGAATATTCTTTTTGGAATCCCACCGGCCACAGGTAAGGCCAATTTAACGTCAACTTCAGCTTTCATAGCCATCCCCCTGATCAGCGTATGTTGTGGTAATAACGAATGCCGTTATTGGCAATCAATTAATCAGAAACGACACCCCCCCCCCCTTTCATGCATTCATGATGAAACATAATACCGATCATATGCATTTGGATCGTGTGTAGGGACAAAACGCCAATGGATTTTGTATTGTACACGTCGCAGCTTATGAATAGCCTCACAGGAATTAGCCCAGATCATTCCAAGATAACACTCATATTCACCACGGTATAAAACGGGAACGTATGGATGGAATTTCTTTTCTTTTTTGCATCTTGAACGGAAAGTTCTTACTGTCAAATGACCATGATATTGTATCCATAGCTATAATATAAAATATAGATTTAGCTCTACAAACAACGTGACGCACAGTGAAAGTGTGTAATGGAAAGCTGGCGTAGCTATAGCTATCTGGGGAATTCCAATGGCCCCGAATGTGTTTTAACAATAAAACCCAAACAAAGCATGGCACCTGTGCACGCAACCAAACCTGGTTCAAGATATTTGTGTCAAGGTAGGATTAGGAGAGGCATTTCTATCTTATTAGGGTCAGAATCTATTTCTTGCTAAATCCACATTTCCTCGGTTTAGCACCATGGTTTATGCTTGTGCTTTCTTGTCTTCCTCCAAATACGTAGAAGTAAACTGTGAGGGAGAACAATGGCTTGTACTCAAGTCACTAGGGAACAGAGTCCTTTAATTAAATTGAAAAATGTAATTAAGTAGAATTGTTGTGCATGGACTAAGTAAAATTAAGCCCTGAATTGTACCCTTAAAGGTTTAACTTTAAAGGTTCTGCCATGTTTTAAATATCCCTCGATTTTCATTAAAGGTGCAATATGCAGTTTCGGGGGAGGGGGGGGGGGGGTTGTTTTACATTTGCATACGCTGCAAATAGTGTACAAAACATATTATGTGATACTTAGAATTATTATTAGGGCTGTCAGTTTATCGCGTTAATTAGATTAATTAATTACACAGCAAATTATCGCGTTATAAAAATTTACTCAAAATTAATTACAAAAAAAAAATATGTATAATTTTTTTTTTATCTCATTCATTCCATAATAATGTAGAATACACATTTACAGACTTTTTTTTTTAATATGGTCCAATTTCATGTTCTTGGTGTCTGATTCTAGGGACATCTATGAATCTCAGGGAATGTATTCCCAGTGTCAGAAATACTGTGGGCTAGATCCACAAAGAATGGATTGCACGGTGCAAGTTGCACCCTTACTTACAATTCATTATGAATTGAAAAAGCCGTACTGTATTGTACCCATTCTGCAATCTGTTAATAACATTTTCATTCAATCAATCAATCTGCGCGGTGATTGATTGAATGACATTTTTATTTTGAGTAAATTGTAATGAACCAAATGAGAATATCAATACATTTTTTTTTTTTATCTTTGACTGTGAATAACACCATGCTCAAATTGACCAGACCTGAAAAATCTAAGCAAATTAATAGATGGAAGATGATTAAACAGAAGGTTTTGTAAATACAGTACTGCCATCCGGACACATGCAATTTGAAATATGATTATAGAATATAGAATATCAGGCATAAAATGGTTATGCGATTAAAATGCGATTAATTAGATTAATTAATTACAAATCCTGTAATTAATTAGATACATTTTTTTAATCGCCTGACAGCACTAATTATTATATCTTATGTCATCATCATAAATCAAAACAAAATAATTTTTGAGGCACTGTGAACTAGGGCTGTCCCCGAGTCCCGACTAAGGATTTGGATGGTCGACTAGGATTGGCCAAAATGTGCCGTTAGTCGACTATTGGTCGCAAAAAAAAAATATTATCATTCCATTTGGGCTGTGGGGGGTGCTTCATGTCTGAAGGAGTCGACTGAAGGCTTCTTGTCCTCTGCAAAAGCATGCAATTGGTCCACTGATGGATACATCTTGATATTTGTCTAGTCTAGTGTGTTCATTAGATGGGTGAAATCCTCTTTCAGTGCCTCTGTGCCTGTTTTCGTAGGCAGTTAGCCTCTGGTATGCGTGCCATTAGCGTTAGCCACGCTTCTAGGCCTCTTTTTCTTTGGAAAGAATGATACAATTTCTTTATTTTTTTTTATTATATTCGACTAAGAGGTTGGCCAGTCGACTACGGCTCCTTTCGACTGATTAGTCGACTAATCGATTAATAGGGGTCAGCCCTACTGTGAACCAAACATATAAGCCTGCTTTGAATGTATCAAAATTGCGGGCCCTGCCACTGTAAACTTAATTAACTAATCGTTTTTCAGGCAGATTTCTAGCTTCAAACAGTGTTCCAGAGACCCAATTTTCTGAGGACAGTTTGTATGCAGTTATGAAAATATACCACATCATTCCTTTTTTCTAAATAAGTTTCATATTTCTCTCTCAAAGAGAGAAATCTTTGAGATTATTTTATGTAACTTCTACAGTTAGCCTACTGGTTACAAGAAAAGGGTTGTGCATACAAAGTGTGATCAGTTCATAAATGCACTTCCTGATTTTGAGACAGCTGTCACAATGAGCACAATAATTTAGAGACACATGCTGTGGAGATAGAACTCTGATGAAATACCTTTTGTCTACTTTTAGTTTTATACACAATAGTAATAGTAATAGTACAACTGAAGTCTGATCTCCGGGACGCCTCAATGTGTTGCTGCCCAAAATAGTTATGGGATGGGTTAAATGCAGAGAATGATAAAGGTAATTAATAAAGGTACAACAATGTAATTGCAACTCCTGTAAAATATTCAAATATGTTTACTTGCACTGACTCTGAGGGATGAATAAACATTCTCCTGAAAGGGAAACTCCTACACAATTTGGTACAGTAGGACGTGATTGGGATTTAAAAACAATGTCTATGTGGTTGGACAAAGCTTCTTCTTTGTAGGCATACTAGAGCTTTTATTCTCTCCCCGAACCCAATTGGACAAGGCTGTAATTTCTCTAAATTCCCCCAGGCTTGGGTTGGGTTTGTATTAAAAAATTATAATAATCATAACACAACCGTTGACTGTTTCTGTCTGGTAATTAATCCCTGAGTGGGCCAAAGTGGCCAAGTTAGTCTGCTTGACCCCTGCCCCACCAAACACAGAGAGCCCAGCCTGGCACACAGACAATCAAGCACTGCTCGTTGTCCAGTTCAGCACCTCAGACAGCTGACACAGACGCTTGATGATTTGTTTGCCAGGCTGCCAGCAAAGAGAGGGCTCTCTGTGCTTCGGACATGGATTGATTGATTGATTGATTGATTGATTGATTGATTGATTGATTGATTGATTGATTGATTTGATTGATTGATTGATTGATTGATTGATTGAAAACTTTATTAACAGATTGCAGAATGGGTACAATACAGTACGGCTCAATACACACAATTGTTAAGGGGATGCAGATCAGAGAAAGACTTTCGTCGTTTAGGGTCCCCCATTTTCAATTCATAATGACATTAATGACATACACAGTTCATCATGTTCTATTATAATTGAAATACAGAAATTCCAAAATGAATGCATAAACCACATGGGACTAGCATACTGTAAACCACATGGGACTATCATACTGTAAACCACATGGGACTAGCATACTGTAAACCACATGGGACTAGCATACTGTAAACCACATGGGACTAGCATACTGTAAACCACATGGGACTAGCATACTGTAAACCACATGGGACTAGCACTGTAAACCGTGTGGGCCTAGCATACTGCAAACCGTGTGTGACTAGCATACTGTAAACCACATGTGACTAGCATACTGTAAACCATGTGGGACTAGCATACTGTAACATGTGACTAGCATACTGTAAACCGGGGACTAGCATACTGTAAACCACATGGGACTAGCATACTGTAAACCACATGGGACTAGCATACTGTAAACCATGTGGGCCTAGCATACTGTAAACCACATGGGACTAGCATACTGTAAACCACATGGGACTAGCATACTGTAAACCGCGTGGGAGTCGGACTAGCATACATTGAGCATGGCTGTAAAGAGGAGACTCTTGTGGTTCCCTTGAACCCCTTTTCATTCAGATATCGGGAGGTCAGAGGTCAAGGGACCCCTTTGAAAATGCCCATGCAGGAACTTGGCAATCAGTCACAGACAGTAACCTTTTCCCTTCTGTAGATACTCAAATACTTTGGGAGGGGAGCGGAGGGTGGACTCTGCAGGACTTAAAGTTTATAGTCTTAAGCAGAGGGTGCAGAAAACATCAAGGCCTTCTTGCCCACCTCAGTGCAGGTTTTAGGAACAGGTATATGTCTAGTGCACAAGTGCATAGTGTACAGTGCACAGTGCCCAGTGTTCTTTTATTATTTTGTAGATAAGGATGTACAGTACTGCAGTAGTGCAAATCTCATAGTAAAACTCACCTTGTACCACCTCTCTGCTATCTTGCATATGCATGGTTCCTATAATGCTACAAAGGCATGCCTTTTCATAACACAGATAACATGACACACTGACACTAGTGACTTCTGCGATCGTATTCTCTAACGTCTGAAGATAACAGACAGACACTGTATTCCTTCGCCTGTTCCTTGAGAACATCTTATCATATGGATATCATATGGATTCCTTAGCTAGCCCCTGTAAGAACCCAGTAACCCTGTCTATCTTTCTGTCTGTCCCCTTGCACGCCCTTTCTCTCTCTCTCTCTCTGAGCTGTGCTGAGAGATTGGGTTTCCAATAGTATCTGTCTGTCGTTGAGGAGTGCAAGAATATATGGGCTTAGGGCGCCCTCTGTGGAGTTGTGGAGGGTTAACTATGTTTGTTTGTGTGTTTGTTGTGTGTATTAAAGTAGATTTGCCTCATGTATTGATTTGTACATTTAAGCTGCTGATTTTATTTAAAGTTTCACAATTAAAGCTTTTTATACAATTGTCTTTATTTAATTGTATTTACAAAGCCATACTGGGTAAACTTCCCTTCTATAAACGTTATTTATAATGTCCGTTCCTCTAGGTGGCTGCTCTACCAGGTACCTATTTTCTCAGAATGTGGGTAGAGCAGCTTTATCTTATTTGCACCCTGGTCATGTCGTAGCCTTTAGAACACACTACAGCTTAATGAGTTGGGAGAGTAAAAAGCTAAAAAGAAAAAAACTGTTTGATCAGTACAGTGCATACTGTGACACACTTGTGTGGTTGTAGAGTGTGCACTTGACTGAAAACCATAAATTCAAGGTCCACAACGACAGAAATGAAAGTCAAACATATTATTGCTGTTTGTGGGAAAGAAGGCATTATCCTTTTTTTTTTATCCACTTTTTCTCCCATTTTCTATTTTTCTCCCATCCCAATTACGTATCATCCAATTCAACCCTCCCCTGTCTCGAACGCTGTTTCTTGCCTCCCACAAGCCGGCTGCAATGTGGACTAAGTCAGCACGAGTCCCCTCTGATACTCGAGGTAACAGCAGTCGCATCTTTTCACCTGCGCGGCGTGATCTTTCAGCGCCAGGGGTCTGCGCGTTGGAGGGGCGCCGCCCCCATCGCTTCCTGATTCTACTGCGCAGGCGCGCCAACCGACCTGTAGGAGTCGCTGTCCACAACGCCCGATCCCCACCCATCAGTTTCCCACCGCCTAATACTGCCAATGTGTATTAGTACGGACGACCAGCTAAACTGAAAGCAATGTGGGCTCGAACAGGCTAACCCAGCGTCTCCAGTATTCGTGGTGAGCGCCTTGCCCACTGCACCACATAGCCGCCCCACACAGCATTATCCTGTCCACAATCCAGAAGAATGGTCGAGGTCCAGTATCGGGGTTCGGTACATGGAGACGGGTTCTCAGACAGTCCAGGGACGGGCGTGGCGGAGGGTAGTCAGGCAGGCACGGGTCATACACAGAGTGGGTTCTCAGACAGGCATGGGGAGTAGCACACAGCAGGTTCACCAACTTTCTCTGTGTTCGCCCTTTTTCTCCCTCTCCAATCAGCGTGGTAATGAGCCGCAGTCACGCTCCATGAATTAGACACAGGTGTCGTTACTATGTGGGCATCGACCTGATTGCTGCACAAGCCGGTTTTGTCACAGGAACTCCTATTATGGGCACAGTCACACACACACAGTGGGAAACGCACATTTCTGCTCTCTATCACCTCTCCTCTCCTGCTTCTCTGCCGGCTGCCACAGTACTACATACAGTATCGTACTCTATGTAATCCTGTGTAAGCGTGCCATTGTTTTGGTCTGACATGCCGGTGCTCTAGTTCGACATCTAGTGGCTGAATCTATAGCACCTTTAAATAAAGGTCGGCTAACCTAACTAACCTCCCTGCTCCTCCTCCCACAGGCTGCCCATCCTCCAAGGTGGGACGTTCACCTTGCTGGCTCCCTCCATGGCCATGCTGTCCATGCCGGAGTGGACCTGTCCCGCCTGGACCCAGAATGCCAGCCTGGTCAACACCTCCTCGCCCGTCTATGTGGAGGTGTGGCAGAGTCGCATGAGAGCAGTAAGTACTACACTGCGGTTAGCCTCACACACAAAGAGGTGGAAAGTAACTAATTATAATGACCCTACAGCTACTGTCATTGAGTCAATCTTGAAGAAGTAGCTAGTTATTTCAGGTTCAAGTTTCAAGTTTGTTTTTATTTGTCACGTATGTACTGTACATTACAGTGAAATGCTTGGTTCTGTATGAGCCCCTGAGAATGTGCTTTGTATACAGTAAAAAAGTAAGTAAAAGAGGAATAACACTATACAATATACAATATACAACTAAAGTACAACCTAAGTACAACCTAAGTACAATGAAGTAAAAATGCAGACAATGAGGTACAAAATGCAGACAATGAGGTACAAAAACTTAAGTTAAAGTGTCTAAAGTGAGTGTTAAAGGGGAACTATCTTATAAATGGCCTTTTTCAGTGTTTGGCATTGTTTCCTAGCAATGTGGACTTATATTAATATGATCTATGTCTCTAATTCTCATATTGGCGCATTCTTCCAATTCTCCTCTCACAATATTCACCCTCACTGAACTGAGTCATCTGGAAATGTGCTGATTTGTGATGTCAGAGAGACTCAGCTGCATGATAATCTGCTGCGGGCGAGACTCAAACAGGCCCAGGCTCAAAACGGCTTAAGATCTTGAGGTCGAAAAAAATCTGTTTTTGAGTACTTAGATTAGAAATACAAAACAATGAATTAAAAAAAATAAAAAAATACAGAGGTGTTCCATAAACTCACAGGAATTGTGTAAAAGTGCCCAAATAGTGAAAGAAATAGTAAAATAGTTCCCCTTTAAGGTGAGTTTGTTTAAAGTGAGTGTGTGCAGTGCATGTGGATGTGTGTGCTGTGAGTGTAGATGGATGGGTTGATGTTACATAGAGTCATTGAGCATCCTGATGGCCTGGGGATAGAAGCTCCTTCTGAGTCTCTCTGTACTGGCCATGAGACCCCGGTAGCGCTTGCCTGACCGCAGCAGTGCAAAGAGGCAGTTGTTTGGTTGACTAGAGTCTTTGGCTATTCTCTTAGCCTTGGCCCTGCAATGCTTGGTGTAAATGTCCTGGAGAGTGGGAAGCCCACCTCCAATTGTGCGTTCATCAATATTTGATTATTGTAACATTACAGTCATTAGATTAGACTAGATCCAGATTAGATTCAAATGTATTGTCATCATACAGCACAAGTACAGTACAATGAAAATAAGTTGGCGTCTAACCAGGGTGCAAAGGTAACATATAGTGCAATAAGAATATACAATGTACAAGCGATTAAACTGTGATATATATATATATATATAAATGAGTACTACTGAGTAATAATGCTAATCTGATCTATGTACAGTGTTACAGTATTATTATGTACAGAGATACAGGTATATAATACACTATAGTAAGTTATACTGGCCAGTGGTAAACCGGTTACGGAAACAGGTTACACAACATAAACAGGTTAGAGTCACCATTTAGTTTTCCTGCACATAAATGGGTTGTTTATTAGCTGATTTGACAACTGATCAATCAAACATTTCACATATATCAGATGTCGCTCACATATCTGTGTTATAACAAAGTAATAACAATAAGTAATAATAACTATATTTGTCATTGACTACAGTTGCAGGGTTCCATTATGGTGGGCTCCCTGTTTCAAGTCCTAGTGGGTTTCTCTGGTCTGATTGGCCTCTTCATGCGCTTCATCGGACCGCTCACCATCGCCCCGACCATCAGCCTGATAGGCCTGTCCCTGTTCGACTCTGCCGGCTCCAGTGCTGGAAATCACTGGGGCATCTCTTCCATGTGGGTAAACCAAAGTGTGTCCAAAGAGAAGTCACTTCACTCTTGATAATGGGGAACTAACAAGACTAATAGTCCAGTCATTATAGGCCAGGATTAGGCTAAACCTAGGACAAATTGCAACATTAGCAAACTCAACTGATTTTGTATCCTCAATATGTCTTTAGTGAGAGAAAAAAAGTCCCAAGGAATCCCATCATGGGAAATGTGTTTTTTTTCAATGTTTTGTTACCCCTATAGTCCAGTCATTATAGGTCAGAATTAGGCTAAACCTAGGACAAATTGCAACATTAGCAAACTCAACTGATTTTGTATCCTCAATATGTCTTTAGTGAGAGAAAAAAAGTCCCAAGGAATCCCATCATGGGAATGTGTTTTTTTTTCAATGTACTTGATTGCTGGCAGGATCACTGACGACACTGTCTTTCAGAGATTGTGACGCGTTCAAATTTTGAGGTAGCTCAAAAGTAAAGATACCATTTGATTCTAGACAACCTCGGGTTTCCAATGAGACCAACCATGTCATGTTACCTCATTGGAAAGGGGGCTACATACCTAATTATTCAAAGTTAAGACGATTTTTTGGGGAGGGAAATATGGCCATCACCATTTTTCAAATGGTCCCTTGGCCTTCTACCTCAATATATGTTAATGGGAATGGGTTACATGGGTACCTACAAGCCTCCCCTATACAGACATACCAAATTTATGTTAAGCCCATGTAGTTTTGTGCAAGAATCATGTAGTGTTTTGCATGCTGTACAAATATGTAGTTTCCGCCTATTATAAAAACCCCCATCTCCATGGACCTATCCCCACGGACATAAACCCTTGAGCCCCATCCTCGTGGACTGAGCTCCACAGAGCCTATCTACTAATATTCCAAGAAGAAAAACATTTCTTTATCAAATGTTTTGATTAGTTCTGGCGTGTATGCTAATTGGTGCATATCAAATAAGATAATGTGTGATTTGCATGAGTAAACAGAATAATTCAATGAAGTTGTGATTGACTTTTTTTCTTGTCTTTGTGTGTGTAATCAGCTTGTGAGTTTTCATAGTGATATCTAAAAGTAAAATTTTCACCACTATGTTATAACAGGCATTTTTCGATATGAATATATATAGGTCGTTTTCAAAACTTTCCCATGATGGGATTCCTTGGGACTTTTTTTCCCTCACTAAGGACATAATGAGGATACAAAATCAGTTGAGTTTGCTACTGTTGCAATTTGTCCTAGGTTTTTTCATATAATGACTGGACTATAACGAGATCTGACCCCTATCTCTTTGAGTGGGGGAGTCATGCTTATCTAAGAATCTGTTGTACACATCATTGTTTTCCTTTAATATTTGAAGTTGCTGGTGAATCTCTGACAACACAGAATGCTTCATTTGGTCAAAAAGGAAACTTTTGTGATAGAAAAATTCAGTGGTTTTGTTGTTTCTTCAATCTTTAGTGTTTCTCCATTCAAACTCCTGCAGCGCTCCATCTCCTCATTATATAGGTTGTCTCTTGGGGAAGAAACCAGCTAGGGACTGCTTTCCTGGGTTAGGAAGGTTACTTCATAAGTAATTTGGACCTAAGTATTCAATCAAAACATTATAGCAGCTTGAAAGTGTAATCAGTAACATGATAACATACTCTTATCTAACATAATTACTTTTAGTCACTTTTGTATTAAACATTTTAATATTAAAGCAACTGTTCTCAACCAGTCAACACTTTGTTTCCCTGTGATCTTTTACTGATGATGTCATGCCCATGTTGCCATTTTGTGTCCCTGCTATTAAGCATTCCTTTTAATTAAAGCTATATATATATTCAACAATCTTAAAGGATTTGTCAAAGAAACGAGTCTAGATCTAATCTAATGATTCATTCTCCAGCACCTCTTTCTTCCCTCGTGTTGAACAGGATGATTTTAGTGGGTGTAGCGCGCACCAAATGTTAAGTTATTATTCCTGCTCCCTCCCATAACGAACTCTTACAAACTGGGGAGAAGATTTGGTATTACAGTAGGTAGGCAGTGTTCCTGGCTCCAAAAAGCACAGCCAAAATAACATGTTCAGACTGCCAAATCCACACCAAGACTAGGCAAAACCCATCTTCCATAATATGAGACCTTTACATTTGGACACAAAATGGTGCCAGTGAGGAAGACCACTTACAGCCTGAGGATGACCCCCATTATGGTTGAAACATGTGTTTTCAGTGCCTAAATATATCTGTGAATTTTATTTGTATTTAACCTTTAACCAGGGGTGTAAAAATTACCCAGAAATTATACTTAAGTGAAAGTATGGGTACCGTCTCAAAATCTGGCTAAAAACACACTTGAGTAAAAGTAAAAAAGTTTCAAATTTTAAATGTACTTAAGTACTAAAAAGTTAAAGTAAAAACTTTTTTTCAGACTGTCTATTCTTCTGATAGCAGGTGTTTAATGTCACAGTGACCAATCGCAGCCACTCTTATTGTCTGGGACCAAATACGGCCACGCCCCATTCCCAGTAAAAAGTGGGAATCTCTAGAATGGGTTTCGGGCGACGCTGTATACGGAAGTGGCTCTCAAGGTGACGATTAGACAACACTTTCTGTTGTCAGTAGATGGCAGCATTGGTTTAAAATTAAAAGGTGAAAATGTTGAAAACTATATGAATACATTTCCCAAGACTAAACTAATTATCTTAACAAAAGTGCGCTGGTAGCGTTACATATGTTGTCTAAGGCCCCGTTTAGACGGAAACGCTAGCAGGTGAATCCGCAAAAATATTTTTTCGGATGTGCTTTTCGTTTATACGGAAACGGCGTTTTTACGGGGTGAAACCGCAAAAAAGTGAGACTACCTTCCAGGGTGGAATTCCTAGAAACGCAAAAGCTTTGCGCTCTCGTCTAAACTGTAAAACCGTATAAATCTGTTAAAACGATGACGAAAGGGTTGTCACGGCTCTGGTCGCGCGTACTGCTTACGTCACAGGTAGCAGGTATGCGCCAGTAGCCGAGACGTAAACAAAGCAAGTATGTCTGACTATTATCAACGGAGATCACCTGAAGGCTACATTGGCAGTACTTTTAACCCTTTCACTGCCACACGACAGAAGGTTAACCCTTTACTATCACACAACCGGCTGTCGTGTGGCAGGGTTAAAGGGTTAAATACACAAGAATCTGTCCCGCAGCGTGAGTGGACCCACTGTCTGTGAGTGACTCTGCTTTGGTACAATCACATTCCCCATCCACAGTCTGCGAATCAGAGGCAGAGTAGGGCGGGTCTTCACAGCACGTCATGTGACATATGCGCCAATCGTGTGACAGCGGGGCTCCGTCGTTATAGCGTCGTCTGCACGGAGAATTCCACCCCAAAACGCTCGTCTAAACGTAAAATTAAAAGTTAAACCGCAAGATGACTTTTGCGGTTTCTGTTCACAAAACGCTCGTCTAAACGTAGCCTAAAGGGGGACATATGGTACAATTTAAGATTTGAATGATAATCGGCATATAAAGGACAACATAAAGCATCGTTAATTTGTAAGAAAACTCAATGAAAACGGTAATATTCGCTATTGTTATGAAAATGTGCTAGAATCCTATAAAAATGTGGACGCATTTGGTCTACGTTCCGTTAATCAAAGATCCCCGCTTCTAGTCTTGCACAAGGACCAATCAGCATGGGTATGGGCAGGTTCATTTTCCATTGATGGCGATTTGATTGGCTGTTTTTAAATAAAGCGTGGCCACAGGATTAATAACGTTAACGTTAGTTCGGCCAGATAAACAAATTTACTAATTAAAATGGTTGGACCTGCAAGATTTGTACTTTGTACTTTGTAGGTCTGCATTTTAAATGTAAGGAGTAAAAAGTATGTTTTTTTTCTCTGAAATGTAATTGAGTAAAAGTACAATACAAACCTAATAATACTTGAGTAAAGTACAAATCCTCCAAAACAGTACTTAAGTATTGTAACGAAGTACAATTACTCAAGTAGTTTACACCCCTGCCTTTAACACATTATTAATATTTACAATGGCGACCTGGCAAAAGGCACTGCCTTTTGAGGGATAGGGGGCAGGGGGTAAAAGAAATAAAAAGTTAAAACAGAACAAGATTAAAACAAGTTAAAACATTGTAAGACAAACAGTGTAAAACAAAAACAGCTACTGCAGACAGGAAGATACAGGTGCTAGTTTAGTAGCAGTGTGTCAGTAATCAGTATAATACATGTCCATGATTCTTTGAAAGCTGATTTGGGGATGAAATTGTCAAATATTTAGCTTTTTTGTTTAATATTCCAGTCTGTAGGCATGGCGGACTGAAATGTTGATTGACCAATAGTGTGTTTTGGGGATTTTCAGCAGGATGATATTTGAAGAATGGGTATTGTAGGTGCAAATTTACTTTAAACTACACAGGTAGGGGTAGAGTTTTATAGATGAACATAAACCAGTGTATTTCACAACGGGTACATAGGGATGGCCAGTTTATAGAGGAATATAAAGTGCATTGCAAGCAGATCGGTAGATGGCGTCACCATAGTCTAGCATGGGAAGAATTGTCCTTTGTGAATGTGAAGTTGAGTTATTTGTGTGTACCGAAGGTTATCCTATAACCCTAGTTACATGAGTACTAGCGAGCGCTCTGCTCTTAGTGGGATATTCCCCTGTCACCTATGGGGGTGGGTGGGGGGGGAACAGTGCGAAAGAGGGGACAGCACCAAACAAACGCACAGGGTGAGCAGACCGTGGGACAGAAGGGCCCGTGACTACCCGACCGTGCACCCCGCTCGCTACCAGGGAACGTACGTGAAAACATAAGCCTGTGCTACCGCTTCCACACCTCGTGGGGTCGGGGTTGTTAAACCCTGACGCTGCCCGCGAGGCGTCCCGTGGGGTCGGGGTTCCAAACCCCGACCCCGCGGGCAAAGGGGCCAGGACCCGACAAAAGGGACCTGGTGAGGTCAACGAGGCCGCGGCATTGAGACCTCTCCAGGCGTTTACGCGTGACACCACCCTTTACACCGCCAGCGCATCGGACAGGGCCTACAACAGGTGAAGGCCCTTCTCCGCCTGGCACGCCGCGAGGACCCCCTGAGGAAGAGGCTCTGAAAACTCCCGGAGGAGGAGGCTCTGTAAGGAGGTTCTCTCTCTGAGGAGGAGGCTCCGCTGAGGGGGGGGGCTCCGAAGAACTTCCTGAGGAGGCTCTGAAAACTCCCCGAGGAGGAGGCTCCGAAGCTCTCTGAGGAGGCTCTCCCCCATAATCCCGTGAGGTCAGCTGGCATACCAGGGCGACAAACACTCCAAGAGAGCAGGTTGATCCCTTAAACCCAGGCCGACAGGTAACAAGAGCAAAGCTCAACCCCTCAACCCTCGCCTGGAGGACTGTGAACTACACAGGAGTGTCACGGACCCCGACTCTGCCAGTAAACCGACCCCGCCAGTCTATTAATGCTGCTGGGTTGTGGTTCAGAGAAAGAGTTCGACACAATTGACAGATGTCATAAAATATGCGGGGGCATCCTCTCGAGGAGCCGGGGCCGAACCCGGGCTCCGCCAGAGAGTTGACTCCGCTATCAGCATACCGGGAAGACAACCACCCCAACAGAAAAAGGTTACTCCCTTAACCCATAAAAAACCGGGAAACGGGGGGCTCCAGTAGCTCACCGCATATCTCGGCGCTATTTCTGCGTCGGGGAAAACCGTGCTGCGTCACGGATCTGGTGGACTCCGAGTTCGATTCCCGGACCCGCCGTCATTTGCCAGAATGTCTTACCCTGCTCTATATCCCGTTTCACCCTGTATCTGTCGGTCATGCTTGATCAGAAAAGCGATAAACGCTAAAAAATAAAGTTAAAAAAAAATAAAAACCGGGAAACACAACTGCGCGTATACAGGCTATATAATGCAGTTAAGGCGTTTCAGGTTTAAAAAAGGGTTAACCCAGGTCGACAGGTAACAAGAGCAAGGACCGACCTGTGCTTGGAGGACCGGGAACTACACAGGAGCGCTTAGAGGGGCTGACTGCTAATAAACAACACCCCGATGGCCCCCCCCCTGCCCCGGGGAGGGAGGGGTGAAATTAATGAGAGAAAGAAAACTTCATCTAACAGTTTGCAGAGAAGGTACAATACAGTATGGCTCAATACACACAACTGTTAAGGGGATGCAGATCAGATGAAGACGTTTGTCTTGTTTACATTGGGGTCCCCCATTTTCAACTCGTAGTGGCACTTTAGGACACACAACCCGACGCTGTGGAAGGCGCGTCCCGGAGTTGGTAAGTCGAACCCTGACTCCATGTACGAGGCTTCCCGGTGTGGAACCAGGGCCTGGGGCTCTGATTCTGCCAGGGCGTCGAAGAGGAATTCCCCCGCCCCCTCCATATAGTCATCAGTCTCCATCGGATGCAATGGAGAGGCAACGGGGGAATCCCCCTCCGGGGCCAGCTGTTCCGCAGAACCGAACGCCTCCGGTCCTGCGTACTGAACTCCGCTGCCAGACCACCCGCCCCCACTGTTCATTGCCGAGTGACGAGAGCGAGCAGAGGCGGAGAGCTTGCGCCGCAAATTGTCACCCACCAAAGAGACAGTCGGAGCCGCTGCGGCTCACCTTCTTGCCACAAGCGTGGAGTCAGGGAACCCCCGCGGCGCACGGAGGAGGTCGCAACAGTGAACCGCTGGTGGAGCCCAGAACGATAGTTCCCAGGTCCCGGTGGTGATGTCATCTTAACCAAAAAAGGAAAAAACAGCAACACACAAAACTAATCTAAATACCTAACTAACAATCCTTCTGACGTGTGCCTGTAGCAATGCACTTCCGAGAAGTGAAAGAAAAGGGAAGAGCGGTAGTACGGTCACACCCCTCGCTTAAATGCATGGGTGGAAGTGGGCGTGGCGGGACAAGTGTAGGTGCATTATAGCGGAAACTTTAAAGGTCACAATAGGTGACAGGGGAATATCCCACTAAGAGCAGAGCGGGAGCTAGTACAAAATGTAACAACCAATATCAGTGAAAAGGTTATTGCATTATATCACAAAGGCCACTCTCTGTTTCATTTGTCTCTCTTGTGTGACAGAGATATGGCATAACAGATACCCATAACTGTCCCAGGAACCACTCAGCAATATCCCAGTGACCAAGTCCACAGTCCATTGGGTTTTGGAATCGCTGACCTAGATTTGCTAATCAATGGGTTACCAAGCTTAGTCAGCTCAGTTGTAAGGGTTTTAGAATATTAGCCTATAAGCACAAGACTGGGAAGTTTATTCATATTTCCACCTGCATGGTTCACTGCCCACTGGGCTTTATTATAACGGATTTATAGGATTATACTGTACATGTATTTCAGTACAACACAGTCCAACTTTTTTTTCCCTTTACTGAGAGAGTGGGTGGGTGGGTGAGAGAGTAGGGGAGAATCAGGAGAGGAAGAAGTGGTAGAAAGTGGTAGAAATATGTTTATGCCATTATACATCTGTGTTACAATAGGTATTCTATCATAGACACCCAGGCTATGGGTCACATGATGTGTGTCTTTTCAGAGCCATAACATATGGGAACTGTTAAACGAAGCTGTTTTCCATCCAGGATATAGCCATAACATAGTCGTATTATTGATTATTCTAACCACCATCTTGTTCTTTTCTTGTTCTCTTCCTCTTCTACGCCATTTTCATGTATTTAATTGTATGTTGGACCAGAGCTCGTTCTCACTTCCTGGTCAGACATTTGTGTGAACAACGTTTCTGATTGTGAACTAAGCATTTTCCTTGTATGGCCATTCAGGGAATAAATCTATGATCATTTTTATTCAACTTAGGACTCAGAAATTGTTTACCGCCGCTCATATCTCTGCTCTTATAATATTTCCGATTTGATTCCAGGCCTGCAGATGGTGGTCTTAAAGAAACACACCAACATTATGGGCATTTAGCACTCCAGAGTTGAACAAGAAGATAGACACCGATTTCCTCTCTGTGCAGAAAGCTACAGTATCCGGCTGCAAACTAGCCTAGCTTAGCACAAATTAATGGAAGTAGATATGGACCAGCTAGCCTAGCTGTGTGTCCAAAACAGCTCTCCTGGAGTTTTAAGCTAGTGGTCCATATCCGCTTCCACTCACTTGTGCTAAGCTAGGCTAGCTTGCAGCCGGATAGCTTTCTATTGAATGCACAGAAAGGAAATCGGTATCTACCTTCCTGTGAGACTCTGGAGAAGACTATAATCACATTTCCCATAATGGCATGTTCCTTTAACCATTATAAAATCTCTGGCACAGTTGAGATGGGGCCTATGTGTTGTTAATCATCTCTGTTCTCTCTCTTTACACAGGACCACGGTGCTGATCATCCTGTTTTCTCAGTACCTTCGCCACATCGCAGTGCCCTTCCCCACGTACAGCAAGGACAAGAAACTACACACCTCCAAGATCTACATCTTCCAGATTCTCCCAGTATGTTGGAAGGAATTTAGAAACAAGACTGTGAATGCTTATATTTGTGACAGATGTATCTGAACAGTGCCTCATATAGTACATTGAACTTATTTAGGAATCTAAATGAAGCGCAAAATAAAATGTACTGTATGTTGAGACAAAAACACTAAAGCAGGGGTTCTCAAGATTTTGATGCCTTTTATTTAGGGACCCAACATTGGACTGAGGGCTGCCCACAACGAAAACCTTAACTTCAAGGTACAATTTTAGAACTCACGAAAATCACTGAAATCCCTACCGGCAATGATGACATAATCTGTCTCTCGAGTATGCGATGCCCAGTTGCCATGCAACCAGTAGCCTAGTAAGGTTTCAACAAGTGTTCTGTGTTCAACTGGTTTCAACTGTGTTCTTCTAGCCGCTTCTGTGGACCCATGGGGATCATTGATAACAGTATCTGTGTTCTTCTAGCTGCTCCTGGGGACCCATGGCCATGGGGATCATTGATAACAGTATCTGTGTTCTTCTAGCTGCTCCTGGGGACCCATGGCCATGGGGATCATTGATAACAGTATCTGTGTTCTTCTAGCTGCTCCTGGGGACGCCTGATTACTTTTACCAACGGATTTCCAGTTCCGCGTTCGCGTTCTGTGATCTGATTGGCCACTGACGTTTCTGGTCGCGCCAATCTTGTGACGCCTGTTTCTATCACCGGTTAAGCTTAGGCACTCTTTTGAAGTTGGTTAAGGTTAGAGTTTGTCTTAGAGCAGGGCGATAGAACACCAGCCCTGATTCCAAACTCTAACCTTAACCAACTTCAAAAGAGTCGCCTAAGCTTAACCAGTGATAAACTAGGCGTTAGGTAGTTTGCATGCTGTTCGAGGCGGAAATGGGCACGTCACGCGATTGGGCACACATGTCACATGACCAGAAACGTCAGTGGCCAATCAGATCGCACCAGAAACGTCAGTGGCCAATCAGATCGCAGAACGCGAACGCGGAACTGGAAATCCGTTGGTAAAAAACTAGACGCCCTGGGGACCCATGGCCATGGGGATCATTGATAACAGTATCTGTGTTCTTCTAGCTGCTCCTGGGGACCCATGGGGATCATTGATAACAGTATCTGTGTTCTTCTAGCTGCTCCTGGGGACCCATGGCCATGGGGATCATTTATAACAGTATCTGTGTTCTTCTAGCTGCTCCTGGGGACCCATGGGGATCATTTATAACAGTATCTGTGTTCTTCTAGCTGCTCCTGGGGACCCATGGGGATAATTGATAACAGTATCTGTGTTCTTCTAGGTGCTCCTGGGGACCCATGGGGATCATTGATAACAGTATCTGTGTTCTTCTAGGTGCTCCTGGGGACCCATGGGGATCATTGATAACAGTATCTGTGTTCTTCTAGCTGCTCCTGTGGACCCATGGGGATCATTGATAACAGTATCTGTGTTCTTCTAGGTGCTCCTGGGCATCACTGTGTCGTGGCTCATCTGTTATATCCTGACGATCACCAACGTCTTGCCCTCTGAACCCAGCCAGTATGGCCACCTAGCTCGCACTGACCTCAAGGGAGACGTCGTGGGCCATGCTCCCTGGTTTAGATTTCCCTACCCTGGTAAGAGACGAGGCTGCTCATTTTATAAAAGTTAATGTATGGGTTGCTAACCATTTTGATAAAGGCTCATTTATGGGCTGTTAACGATTTAATATAGGCTAATTAAAGGGCTGCTAATCATTTTATGAAGGCTAATTTATGGGCCTGCTAAGCATTACAAGGGCTCCCATTTATGGGATGCTAATCATTTTTATAAAGGCTCATTTATGGGCTGCTAATTATTGTATAAAGGCTTGTTTATGGGCTGCTAATAATTTTCATAAAGGCTTGTTTATGGGCTGCTAATCATTTTATAAAGGCTTGTTTATGGGCTGCTAATCATTTTATAAATCCTCATTTATGTCTCTGAATTATCTTGGGAAGCTTTCAATAGAAGATGGAGTACTCAATAGGACATGCGACTGATCATAATGTTTATGTTTGTGTGAATACATTAGGGCTGTCCCCGACTAAGGATTTGGATGGTCGACTATGATCGGCCAAAATTTGCCGTTAGTCGACTATTGGTCGACTAAAAAAAAATCATTCCATTTGGGCTGTGGGGGGTGCTTAATGTCTGAAGGAGTCGACTGAAGGCTTCTTGTCCTCTGCAAAAGCATGCAATTGGTCCACTGATGGATACATCTTGATATTTGTCTAGTCTATAGTGTTCATTAGATGGGTGAAATCCTCTTTCAGTGCCTCTGTGCCTGTTTTCGTAGGCAGTTAGCCTCTGGTATGCGTGCCAATAGCGTTAGCCACACTTCTAGGCCTCTTTTCTTTTGGAAAGAATGATAAAAAAAAAAATAAAATAAAAAAAAAAAAAGTTTATATTCTTTTATTTAACCTTTATTTTACCAGGTAGTCACTTGAGATCAAAGATCTCTTTTTCGATATATTCGACTAAGAGGTTGGCCAGTCGACTACGGCTCCTTTCGACCGATTAGTCGACTAATCGACTAATAGGGGTCAGCCCTAGAATACATAGAATACCAAGCTTGCAGCGCTGTGAGCTGTGACATAACCCTGATCTCCTGATCCTGGTTCTCAGGCCAGTGGGGCACGCCGACGGTGAGCCTTGCAGGGGTGGTTGGCATCTTGGCCGGTGTGATTTCCTCTATGATAGAGTCTGTGGGAGACTACCACGCGTGTGCCAGGCTGTCGGGGGCTCCTCCTCCCCCTAAACACGCCATCAACAGGGGGATCGGCATCGAGGGGCTGGGCTGTCTCTTAGCCGGGGCCTGGGGCACGGGTAACGGCACCACCTCGTACAGTGAGAACGTGGGAGCCCTGGGGATCACCAAGGTGAGATGAACTACTGTAGTTAGATACTTCTGCTGCATGTGGTTTAGAGAAGCTTTTATTATGGGTAAAAAAAACGAAATCAGACCAGCAGATCCTGGTACAAGCAATTACTTGCCAACACTGGCCACCATTGTGAAAAGTTAGTTTTGATCCGTTTTCAGGCTCCTTCAGTCTTCCCTATGGTATTTCCCATTCAGCTGCAGGATGTCTCCTTATTTCCTTACCTGGACATTTAATATCACGCTTGTGAATCTCCAAGTGACTTAAAACTAAAAGGTAATGACTATTTCTGGGCCTTGATAGTCTTTGGCATGATTTATATTCCTGTCTTTTTTCCTAAAGTTGTAGTTTATGAACAAACGCCATCTAATCCCTGTTTATTCCTTGAGTTGTTTTCCCCCAAATAAGACGTGTGGCGATAAAAATTCAGTCTGATGTATAGAAGTCAAATGTTCCTTTTTGTTTTATTTATTTTGGGGTGACAGTGGCTCAGGAGGTAGAGCAGTCATCTGGAAGTGGCATTGAGCAAAACACTTAACCCCTAACTGCTCCCGATGAGCATGTTGGCACCTTACACGGTGTGTGAATGTGTGAGTGAATGGGTAATAATTTGAGGAACAAATTGTAAAGCGCTTTGGATAAAAGCGCTATATAAATGCACCATTTACCATTTACCCATGATCACCTGAGTAGTTATTATTGAAATCCTGAGCCACTCCTTGACGGTTGTAATATGTTTGTAGGTTGTGTATAGATACAATAGATACCATTTCAAGTTATATTCTTTCTATATTATATTCAGTGTTGTGCTAGTTAATGAAAAATTGTAACTCAGTTACTTTGCTAGTTACTTCATTTAAAAAGTAATGCGTTACTGTGAAAAGTAACTATTTAGTTACTTTAAAAAAAATTATTATTGCTCCCATTAATGCCCTTACAGATTCTTACAGTCAACATCTGTTGATCATTTTGACAGTTTCCACTAATCTCTCCCTCTCCTAGTATGTCTCTTGCTCTCTGTCTCTCATTATCCCCCTTTCTTCCTCACTCCCCTTCCTTCCTTCTTCCTTCCTTCCTTCCTTCCTTCCTTCCTTCCTTCCTTCCTTCCTTCCTTCCTTCCTTCCTTCCTTCCTTCCTTCCTTCCTTCCTTCCTTCCTTCCTTCCTTCCTTCCTTCCTTCCTTCCTTCCTTCCTTCCTTCCTTCCTTCCTTCTTTCCTTCCTTCCTTCCTTCCTTCCTCCCTCCCTCCCTCCCTCCCTCCCTCCCCCTCCCTCCCTCCCTCCCTCCCTCCCTCCCTCCCTCCCTCCCTCCCTCCCTCCCTCCCACACACACACACACACACACACACACACACACACACACACACACACACACACACACACACACACACACACACACACACAGTGTAAAGCATTTTTTTTCTCTATCTCTCTCTCTCTCTCTACAATATCTTACTCACGGCCTCTTGTTACTCTCTCCCACTCTCTCTCTTTCTCCCTCCCTCCCTCCCTCCCTCTCTCTCTCAATCTCTCCCTCTCTTTCTGAATGCACACACACAACACAAATACTTACACACACACGTGGTTGCCTGTATGAGGTCTGGTTTGATGAAGAATATTGAGAGATGGCTCTGAGCCCCCTTCCTGGTAACATAATCAATGAGAATGAGAGAGAGAGAGAGAGCTTAGGTTCTAGGTTGAAAATAAGTGCATGAATGGCCTTGATGTCGCTGTTGGAACGTTTCATTATAAGCGCCTTGCAAGTTGCAACGTTGGTTAAGATACATCCTTACACTATTGCCAGTAGTGTATTAGCCATTAGCTAGCTTACTTACAGATACTTGTGGTGGAGGTTGTAGCTGTGTTCAACTTCTGAACGAGCCTGCCAGCTTGATTTCAGCCAGGCAGAAAACGGGTCCAGAAACTAAAGTTTTAATCCACACCACAATATGTAAACAAAGGTTTTAACCATCCAGGTTTTGGGAGCATGTCTATGTTCCCCGGGTCCTATGTTCCCCGGGTTCTATGTTCCCCGCTTTGATTGATTGATTGATTGAACATTTTAGATCACCAGCCCTGATTCCAAACTCTAACCTTAACCAGTTCGAAAGAGGGCCTAAGCTTAACCGTTCGAAACAAGGCGGACATTAATAATTAACTAAATAATAAACATTTATAAAATGTTCAATCTATTAATCAATCAAAGCGGGGAACATAGAACCCGGGTAACATAGGACCCGGGGAACATAGGGATGATCCCCAGGTTTTAACAGAATACTGCAGTCCAAATGTATTTCCGATGCTTGATTCTTCTCTCAGACCGACGCAATGTCTTGAAACTATTGTTTATTGGCGACACAAGTATAGTAGCAGTCAGTGTGTAAACAAACATGCCCATGGCCGCCTAGTTATAGTATATATATTTTTTTTTTTTTTTTTTTTTTTTCTTCTTTTTTTTGGACAGGCAAGGGGTGGCAGATTTTTTTTTTTAAATTTAATGAACCTGTACGTGCAATTTCCTGCAATATAGAGCCTTCAATCTTGACCAATAAAGCTGCTCTTTTCACTATAAAACTCAGTTTATATTGCAGTATGATAGCCAATTACTATAATAATAATAATATATTAATATATATATACTGTATACACTGTATATTGATTTTTCGCTAATTTATTTTTATTAAATCAATCTCCTTTCAAATAGGCCAAGTTTTTAATAAGAAAGAGAAAAAAATATATATTTCCATTACCTGTAACTCTTGTGTCTCTTTCTCTCCTTCTCTGCCTCCTCCCTGAGTCTGCAGTGCACAGTCATGACATCGATCTCCAAAAAAAAAAAAAAGTAAAAGAAAAGTAAAAAAAAATTAAATAAAAAAATGGAGGCCCCTCGTCACTAAAGGCCCACGGGCCGCGGCCGTCGTTAATCCGGCCCTGCTCGTCTGCCATATAGATAGCGTTAACGTTTGCAAATGAAGTCAACGTCATCCAGCTCACACCATATATCTAGATAACGTTAGCTAGCGGCTAGCACTAAAGCTAACGCCAACCAGAGAGGGAAACGTTATTATTATTTATTAGAGGAAACCGTATGACCAGATCGCATTTCGGGACCGTGAAACACTTTTATTGTATTGCGTGGTAGAACCGTAGAAGTTCTACCACTCAGTAAAGACATGTCTAACATAATCCTTTTATTTGAACAACTTACTGGAAAAGCCTGCCTGCCTGCCACCAATATTATGACACACTCTGTGGGCTTTGATATTTACACTCAGCCTACCTGCAGCCAGACTGCAGCGCTGTGCGCAAAGGTCTAAGCGCTGGAGATGGGAGGCACTGGATCAAACCATAATGGGGCAGGGGGGGGGGGTTCGCAATCTTTGGAAACTTAAAAACTTGTTATTAAGTGTCATTGCGTATTATTAATTTGATTGAAATTACGTAGTTATGGTTAGATTTATATATTGGGGGGGGGGCACATCATATTTTTCATATGATCAAAAAGTGGGGGTGCAAAATCAGATGTTTGCCCCCCCAAGCTCAATACTGGTGGGGCACTTGCTTCGACTGCTCCATTATGTAGGCGTCTATGAACACGCCCACAACGTGTCTCCTGCACTCTCCGCACACAGGAGTCAGGACTGATCGCTATCGCTTGCTACCAACCTACATACAAATAACGCAGTAACGCAGTAACGAACCATTTAGTAACGGTAACGGAGTTACTGAATTTAAAAAGTAATGCGTTAGAGTTTCAAGTTTCAAGTTTCTTTAATAGTTGTCATACAGAAGTACAGAATACTTTTGTACAAAATGCTTCTTACTGTTGCGCTCCAGAGACTGTGCATGACAAGATAGTATGAAATAAAAACATAGTAAAAATTAGAAGAAAAAAAAGAGGTCACAGTGTTCAGTTTAGACATATGTACAATGTTCGTAGACGTAGTTACCATACAATATACAATACTGTGCAGTGTACTAATATACAATACTATATAGTGCAAGGCATAAATGGACGAGGTGCAGTTTAGGTACAATTCACAGTAGGTGTACGAGTTGTAGTGCAAATCCTTTATCAATAAATATAAAGTGTAAGTGTGTTTGTGTGATCTAAAGTGTGGAGAGTGGGTCTAAAGTGTGGAGAGTGGGTGCTGCAGTGTGTTGTTTGTTTGAGTGAGTGTGTGTGTGCGTGTGGGTGTGTGTGCTGTGTGCATTTGATGGTTGTTGCATAGTGATTATTGTTCGTTTAGCGTACTAGTTTAGAGTACTAGTTACTGCCAAAAGTAACAGCGTTACTGTAACGCGTTACTTTGTAACGCGTTAGTCCCAACACTGATTATATTATATTCTATCTTTTTGGTTTTCAGGTTGGCAGTCGCATGGTGATAGTAGCCAGCGGTGTATTGATGGTCATCATGGGCGTGTTTGGTAAAGTAGGCGCTGTCTTTACCACCATCCCAACACCGGTCATAGGAGGAATGTTCATGGTCATGTTCGGGGTCATTTCTGCTGCTGGAGTTTCTAATCTACAGGTAAATAGCTATCAACTATTATATATTTTGCGAGCACGGGGAGAACATGCAAACTCCACACAGAAAGGCCCGGGAGATACCCCACCTGGGTAACTGGCAACGCGGAAACCTGGTCCCCAAGCGGGAATCGAACCCTGAACCTTCTTGCTGTGAGGCGACAGTGTTAACCACTACACCACAATATATATAATATATACAGTATATGTTATTTTTTTTCTTACAGCTTGTGTTTGCTCGACAGTGCCTAAAAATTATTATGATACAATAATTAAAATACTATTTATATGCATAGTAAATATGTTTTGTAAACAAATTACAGGCTCTGCAAATGTAAACACACCCCCCCCACCCCTCAGCCCGAAATTGCACTGTGCACCTTTAACTATTAATAATAATAATAATAATAATAATAATAAGAAGAAGAAGAAGAAGAAGAAGAAGAAGAAGAAGAAGAAGAAGAAGAAGAAGAAGAAGAAGAAGAAGAAGAAGAAGAAGAAGAAGAAGAAGAAGAAGAAGAAGAAGAAGAAGAAGAAGAAGAAGAAGAAGAAGAAGAAGAAAAAATGGTCACAACTGTTCTGAAGATATGTTGATGAACGCATCTCTTTCTTATCTATTTTTTACAGTATGCAGACATGAACTCATCGAGGAACATCTTCATCTTTGGCTTCTCTATGTTCACTGGTCTGGTCATTCCTAACTGGATCATCAAGAACCCCAATGCCATAGCAACAGGTGACTCATACTTAACAGGATACATTAGAAGGAACACGCCGACATTATGGGTAATGCGCTTACCATCTTCTCCAGAGTCAGACAAGAAGATAATATCCTCTGTGTTCTGTGCACATTCCCCATAATGTTGCTGTGTTCCTTCAACATGTTTTATAAAATGTGTCTTAGCTTGGCACTTATTGTCATTATGTCATTATTCTTTAGGTTTAGTGTCAAAAGGACGAGATAGAGGAAGATGTTCCCCCACAATATGTTGCACCTGTCAATCTCTTTAATATAATCATAATATCAGCAGCATTAGCAGCATCTTGCCCCCTAACTTCCTTGTTGTGATCTCTAGGTGTGGTGGTTCTGGATAAGTTGTTGCAGGTTCTTACTGTTGTGACCTTGTTGTGATCTCTAGGTGTGGTGGCTCTGGATCAGTTGTTGCAGGTTCTTACTGTTGTGACCTTGTTGTGATCTCTAGGTGTGGTGGCTCTGGATCAGTTGTTGCAGGTTCTTCTGAACACCAGTATGTTTGTGGGGGGCTTCTTTGGTTTCATACTGGACAACACCATCCCAGGTAATCTTCCTCTCTTCATATACGTTTAACTTTTAACCTTTAACTATGTTTATAAGAGGCATGGAATATAGCTGTAGACTGTAACTTTTTTAAATAATATATTTAAGTGTAGTGCAAATGGTACAGCAAATGTTCTAGGCGTAACACACCTGGGTTCATCTACCTCTCGTAGAGGAAACAAAGCATCTACTGGTCAAGCCCAAGGCTATTCCATTAGTCTTACAGTACAAGGTTTCAGGCAGGGCTACTCTACTTTGATTCGAGAAAAAAAAGCATCTTAAACTACCTCGTTTTGTGTCCAATAGGATCGAAACGCGAGCGAGGCATCATAGCCTGGAACAAGGCCCACAAGGACGACTCCAGCAACACGCTGGAAAGCGGAGAGGTCTACGATCTGCCCTTTGGCATCGGTTCTCACTTCACCTCTTCTTCCTGGATCCGCTACGTACCTTTCTGCCCTCCCAGCGCGCCCAGGCCCCTGGGTGGCCCAGAGGCAAACGCTAACGGACTGAAGACCAAGCAGCTGCCTGATCGGGAGCCGACACAGATCATCATCTCTGTGACTTTATGAGTGGTTCTTGGACTGGTCTCAGAGTTCACCAGGACACCAGTGTCTCTCAAACTCCGGGCAGAGGATCAAGGCAGTGGGGCTGTTTTTGAGTGGTCCCTGCTGGATAGTTGACATACATACCGGTAGTGTGACCTTGGAATTATACGTTTATATCTGACTTTTTTTTTTTTTTTGGTGTAGCTTGACAAACAGGTCAGCATGTGGGTGAAGTTTAAAGGTTATTTAAAGGTGCTATAGACTTTTATGTCGATTTGTTAAAAATTATAATAATAATAATAAATCCACAGAGCTTTTACAAAGGTATGGCATAAAATATGAAATATATTTCCCCCCAAAAATATTGATTAATGAACAATTGAATGAACATTTAAAAAATCTTGGTGGGTCCAAAATGTATTTAGTTGTTTACATGTTATGTGCATGTATCCCCTCCCTACTTCCCATTTCCCCACGTGGAATGCAACTGATTGGATAAACGACATGCTGGTGCTCTAGTGCGACATCTAGTGGCTGAATGTTATCTATAGCACCTTTAAGAAGGAAAAACAAGCAGTACAGTATGTGCTTTTAAGTGGTTCCTGAAGGTGGTTGCTTGGCAGTCCCTAAGTCAGAAAGAGGAACATTTGTTTGGGTCTCTCGTGGACCTTGTGTCTTTGTCCCGAGACACTGTACTGTAACAGCACAGTGCAGAGTTATTTTATTGTAAATTGTTTCGTGAACAAATTGATTCGTGAACAAAGTATGTACATTTCTCTCTCTGATAAGTCAAGGGATTTTGAATGTTAAGCGTCAATTTAAAAAAAGGAAAAATCTCTTGCCAAAACTTACCATTGCAAATCAGGTTATCCCAATGTCAGTGGTGTCAATGCATTCTCTGCAACATCCGGTCATTTAGGGTTAGCAATTTGGCTTTTAGAAATTGGAACATTATAACCCCACATGCAGTATATATACAAAATGACTGGTAAATGGGAAAGGAAGAGACAGCTAATTTCTGCCATAGGTAAGTGTTGGCTTGTGTAGGTTTGTCTGAATCCGTAAGCAAAGTGAGATGTATCTTGTTGTAAATTGTTAATGTTTTCTATCTTGTGTTTACTGACAACACACTGCGTGACTTCTACTAAACTCGGTACTCTGGGAAAGAACTCATGTGTACACATTGATTTCTGTGCCTATCTTCAGCCTTAGCTTTACATCACCAGGGTGCTTGTATACAATATAAACAGATTTTTGAAAGCGAAACATGGATGTACATAAATCTGAGATGTTTATTGGTATGTTTCGGTGCATATTAAATCAAGAGATATGATCTCACTTCCTATGCTACATCATATCTCAAAAACATCATTGCAAGTTCCTGTGCTATTGCGATTAGACTACAATAAATCAATGGTTTATGGTTCCAATATGTTGCTCCAGGTGGGGACCTCATGTTGGACCTCAACTGTAGCTGTGACCGTCTTTGTTTCACCATCAAGCCAAGCACTTCTACTATACAGTTATCTAAAGATTTAAATGCACACTTTAATGCCAGTACAAGTCAGTTTTGAGTCGCACCATTCAGACTCCTACATTATCTACAGTAGCTCTGAAAATTTCAGAGCACGACGACTCATTCCTTGGCCATTTGCAATGTCGGTACAAACAACACCCAGTGGTAGAATTACAAACGGATGAATACATGGCGTCATTCATTCTTCTGCACTAAAAAGGTGCGTTTGGAACTTTAGAGACCACTGTAAATTGCAACAATCCCTTGCGTCCAAAAATAGGTCTATTTCGGTCAGGTCCAGCTCAGAGCTTCAGAGCGTATGGGGAGTAGCAACAGTTTGTCTTTGCTCAAAGTAGTATTTGTCATTGAGATCAAAGGGGCGTTTTCACAAGCGAAAGCTTTTCTCTCGTCCACATCAACCATCCAAAATGGAGCCATTGTTTAGCCACATATAGATAGAGTTTAGCATAGAGTGAAAGCATAGCATAGAGAGCATAGAGTGAGCACTTCCTGTTCCTCATGGTCCTATGCCATAGACCACCGCAACACTTCCGGGATTCTGAAATCAGGGAGGAGATAGCGGGGGGAGCATATGAATGAATGTGGATGAGAGCCGTGATGTAAGTGGTTGCAGCTACGGCTGTGGGGGTGCTAGAGACATGATCGAATAGACTTTTATGCGCCTGAGTTTCCTGAACACGGCGCGACTCATTCCTAATCGATCAGAACTAAATCGACCGAGATCAAGTCCCTTTTCCAGCACCTACTCCCCATACACATGCGCAGATTGTCAGCGGAGTCTGGACGACGCGAGGCGACGCGCGAATGAATGTGGACTTCCATCAGAGGGGGGAGCTTCGGTGGTAGTGTGAGTGGCTATAGACCACTGCACTTAAATATAAACATTAGTCTACCTGGAGACTCAATGAGGTAATTGTAGATGTCGCCATAAGACGCGTCTGGCCATTTAGTGGGATCATTTTTTCATTCTCCCGTTTGGCTGAAAGGACACTGCCACCGAAGCTCCCCCCTCTGATGGAACAGTCCACATTCATTCGCGCCTCGCCTCGCGTCGCCCAGACTCCGTTGACAATCTGCGCATGTGTATGGGGAGTAGGTGCTGGAAAAGGGACTTGATCTCGGCCGATTTAGTTCTGATCGATTAGGAATGGGTCGCGCCGTGTTCAGGAAACTCAGGCGCATAAAAGTCTATTCGATCATGTTTCTAGCACCCCCACAGCCGTAGCTGCAACCACTTACATCAAGGCTCTCATCCACATTCATTCATATGCTCCCCCTGCTATCTCCTCCCTGATTTCAATGTAACGCGGAAGTGCAGTGGTGTATATGAGGCAGAGGATCTTCTTCTACAACGTGAGTAGAGGGGCGATTGGCTGTTCTCATGTGTATACCGCCACTTAGAGGCCCTGATGTATTTACAGATCCCCATCACTATTTCCAACCACCACTGAATCTCAAATTGAGGAAGAGGCCGTGTTGTCTTCTGGGTAGAAAAAACTCAGAATTTGCCTCTAATGGCGTGGTGGTGTGGGAACACTTTGTCTGTATTGTGTAGATAGGGAGCGCACACTCTAGCTTTAACCTCTTTGTTCAGCAACAATGGTATCCAGTCAGTCAGTTCCTAGATCCTGCTTAATGGCTTTGTACAAGCTGACAAAGGACTCTGCCCAGACGTCCCTCTGGTGGTCGTCGGTGGAATTGGCTAGCCGCTGGGTGACGTACACCATCGTCAGCAATGTGCGCTCAAAGTCCTCCTGACGCAGGTGACCGACGCGGTGGGAGAGGTCAGAGGTCAACCGCCGGATGTCTGTCACCTTTCTGGGCAGGACGTCCTCGCATATGACCTCCAGCTTCTTGGTCTTTCGGAGGGACGCCAGCTCGGCGTCTTTCACCTGGAACGGGCTGCCGTCGTGTCGAAACCGCAGCCCGGACAGCAGGATCTGAAAGTCAAGAACATTTTCATTTCAAGACAGCCACACCTCCTAATTGGGATCTTAAAAAAATGAAAGTTATCAAATAATAATATTACTGATAAAATAATTGTTTGTAAAATGTAAAAAAAAGAAATTACCAAAAAGTTTAATATTTTAACCAAAAAGTTACATTTGGTGTTGACAGAATCCGGCTATAGGGCGACAATAATGTGGTCAAGAGGCATGGTTTCTATCTTTAGCCTTTAACTGGCGTGGTTTATTTATTCACATGGCAGAGCAGCAGTTCTAGAGTTCTCCTCTCACTGAGAGGCTGGGGGGAAAGAGGAAGAATGGGAGGAGACATCTCTATTTATACTCGCCAGCCACCTGGTGGTGTTCCTGAGTGGCTCCGCCTAGAGCGCCCTCTAGTGGAAACAGTTATATATGCAGTTAGACAGTTACTAACAATCCTACACGGAACCTCTGACTTCAACATTTGGGAACCAAAAAGTCAGGTTTTTGAGGTGGCAATCTTTTCTGCTTTTAGAATATTCCAGAAACAATGTTCTTTCACCTGTATAGTGTTTTGTAATGGAACCTTTCATATAGGGGCACAATATATTTGCAGGGTAAATCCTAATTAGTGTTTCCCACCACAAAATTAGATTTTTTTCACATCTCACCTCAAAAAGTAGATGTACATCATCCCTGGACTTCTGGAAGGTTGGGTTCACCATGGCTGCCATCCCCCTCTTCACTCTCCCAGCAGCTGGGAAAAGGGCTGCAACAGAAGGAGAGGAAGCCACGTACAGGAGAAGAAGAAAGTTACTTAACCCTTTCACTACCACACTATAGAAGGTTAACCTTTCACTACCACACTACAGAAGGTAGTGAAATGAAGGTGGCCATACCCGCTTTTTGCACAATTGAAGCGGGCATGGCCACCTTAATTTCACTATATGTCTTGTGTATGTATGTGATGAATAAACCTCTTGAATCTTGATGGTTAACCCTTTCATTACCACACTACAGGTTAACCCTTTCATGACCACACTACATAAGGTTAACCCTTTCACTACCACAGACGGTTGACCTTCAAGTTTTCTCCACATGTCTCCACATCAGTTGACTTGAGTATCCAATAAAGTGTCTCAGATTTATCCTGGAGCTAAATAAATGGCCTAGACCCCATTCAGTGCGATGTGTGGCACTCAATGTGCAACCCAATGCTTCTGTAATCGGGCTCTGTGCTACCTGGAAACCGATAGCAGGAGTGTATGGGTATGGGCCACAGTGTGTTGAGTCACACGTGGTTCCGCCTGTACGGTGTGTTCAAGGGGTTCTAGTTCCCTCTTGTTCGCATTCAGGTGGAGTTGACTGCGCCCCCCCTTCATTAGGAAGGATGGGGTGACAGGGCTCCCCGCACCCCTTGATGTGGGCTTACGGGTCCTCAGGGGGTACATTTGTCGGGTCTCGCGTCCGCTCTTCCCCATATCTCATAAGGCTCAGAGCGGGACGCGAAAGCAAATACGATATATAACGATAGGTTATGTAGATAACCTAGTTATATTAGTATTGGCTGAGCGTCCCGCTCTGAGCCTTATGAGATACCCCTTATCTCCTATGATACCTACTGTATCTCCCACGAACAACTACATGCACCCCACCTGTATGGGGCCCCGCCCCCATGGTGGCACCGCCCATATAACCGTGACTCTGGTCACCAAAACACCCTTCCTCGCCAAATCCCGTCCCAGGAAAAGATCCCTCAAGAGGGAACTCAGGGCTGCGCAGAGCGGGAAGGACGGGGAGCAGGAAAGGCCACAGACCCCAGAACCGCCTGGGAGACAGAACCCCCGGTCATGTCCATGAGGTAAAACCTTACAAAGGGGCCCGGGGAGGACCATGAAGCCGCAGCACAGATGTCCTCCACCGAGGCCCCACCCAGGAGAGCGGCAGAGGCAGCCACCCCACGAGTGGAGTGCGCCCTGATGCCCCCAGGGGGATCCTGCCCAGCCAACGTGTAGCAGAGGGTAATACCCTCGCACAACCAATGGGACAGGCGCTGCTTCGACAGTGCCTTACCAACACGAGCCCCACCATAACAGACAAAAAGCTGGTCGGTAACCCTGAAGTCCTGAGTATGGCTGAGGTAAATCCCCAAAGCACGGACTGGACATGACAGGTGAAGGCCCGCATCTAACTCACTAGTGTGAGGAGGAGGACGAAAAGCCTGAACCACAATATCCCGGGAGCGGAAGGAACTCCGGATATTCTTAGGCACGAAAGCAGGATTAGGTCGCAGAGTGGCACCGCAATCGGTCCGAAAAGACAGGCACTCTGGACGTACCGAGAGAGCACAGAGCTCACCTACGCGTTTAGCGGAAGTGACAGCCAGTAGGAACGCGGTCTTGAAGGACAGCTGTCCCAAAGGCGCCTGCTCGAGAGGCTTAAACGGGGCCAAGGACAACCAACCGAGGACCAACTGAAGATCCCAAGTCGGAGCCAAGGAGCGTTGCACCGGCTTAACGCGTCGAGCGCCAAGCAGGAAACGCTTCACAAGAGGGTGGCTGAACAAAACAGTCCCCTCAAAACCCTCATGATAGGAGGATATAGCTGCCGCATATACCCTCACCGTCGAAGCCTACCAAGAAGAGACTGGAGATAACTCAGAACAGCATCCAGGGGGCAGGAGACTGGGTCCCAGCCCCCCCCCTTACACCACTCTTGGAACGCACGCCACCTGCCCGCGTAAACCGCGACAGTGGAGGGAGCATGCGCACACCGGATGGTATCAACCACCGAGGGATCCATCCTCTCCAGACTCACCCTCCCACCAGCCACACCACCAGGCGTTGACCCAACACCGGAGGCTGGAAAAACACTCCGTTGTGCTGTGAGAGGGCCGTCGCTGACCACGGAATGACCCAAGGAGGAGCGACCAGAAGCTGGATTAAGACCGGGAACCACACTGACGTGCCCCGGTCCGGCGCAACCAGGATCACCATCCTGCGCTCCCTCCGTATCCGCTCCAACAGCTGACTCAACAGCTGTACCGGAGGGAAGGCGTACAGAAGACCGGGCGGCCACGGAAAGGTCGAGAAGGCATCCACCCCCAAGGGGGGATGATCTGCTCGACTGAGCGAGAACCACAAGGGGCACTTGTGAGAACGTCGGCACGCAAACAGATCCACCGAGGCCTCCCCGAACCGATCCCAGATCTGTCTGACTATGTCGGGGCGGAGTTCCCACTCGTCGCGACGAAGACCGCCCCGAGACATTATATCCGCCCCCACATTCTCCGTACCAGGAACGTGGAGCGCCCTCAGACTGAGCAGCCTGCGGGATGCCCATAGCAACAGTTCGCGCGCCGCCCGGAGCAGGCGGGCGGAACGAGTCCCACCCTGCCTGTTGATATACGCCGCCGCCGTCACATTGTCCGTCCTGACCAAAACGTGCCTGCCTACCACCAGGTGGTGGAGCCGTTTGAGGACCAGAAAAACCGCCTTCAACTCCAACACATTGATATGCAGGGTAGCCGGGCCAGCATGACCTGTCCAGCTGCCCCCCACTGCATGGGTCCGACACATCCCTCCCCAACCTGTGAGAGAGGCGTCGGTGAAGACCGTGACGTGTAAGCCCCTGCTGCCCATGGGGACCCCAATGGAGAGGATACCCAGCCAATCCAATGGGCGAGATCTCCCCATATCGAAAAAGGAACCGTCAACCATTTCCCTTTGCCCCTCACCGGATCTATTCTCAAAGAGAGAAACCACCTCTGTATCCTCCTCATAAAGAGGAGGCCAAGAGGAACCACCGTGTGAGCAGCTGACATAAGGCCCAGCAGACGCATCACCTGCAGCACCGTAACCATCCCTCCCAGACGGAGACCCTCGAGCGTGCGACGGAGATCCTCCCGACGCCGCTCCGAGAGGGTCGCAAGCATGGGTCTCAATGTCAAGCCCAAGTACTCCACCTGTTGACTGGGAAGAGGTGTACTCTTCTTCCAATTCACAGCAAAACCCAGGCTGGTGAGGAATTCCACCACTAGCCGAGTATGAGACCTGGCAACCTCCTCTGAACGGCTGAGGATTAAAATGTCGTCGAGATAGAATAGGACTCGTATCCCCCGACGACGTAAAGGCCCCAGAGCAGCCGCCACGCACTTGGTGAATGTGCGGGGAGCCAGAGAATAACCGAACGGCATTCTGTTGTACTCGTACGCTACGCCCTGAAACAGGAACCGAAGGAACTTCCTGTGAGGAGGGAAAATAGGAATGTGAAAATACGCATCCTTCAGGTCTATGGAGGTAAACCAGTCCCCCCTCCTGACAGCAAGCAGAAGGAGTCGGACGGTCAACATCCTGAACGGTCTCGCTACAATCAACCGATTGAACGCGGACAGATCCAGTATAGGTCTGACCCCCCCTGTTTTCTTGGGCACCAGAAAATAACGGGAGTAGACGCCTGACATTGCGTCCTCGCTCGGGACCACAATGACGGCCTGCTTCGCCAACAGAGATCGGATCTCGTCGGCCAGGGCTGTCACTGCGTCTGACCCTAATAATAGGGTCGGCACCAAACCTGAGAACGGAGGATGGGGCCGTGTGAACTGCAAAACCAGCCCAGCCTCTAACGTTCTCTGCATCCACTGACTCACAGGGCATTCCCGTCGCCATATGTGAATATAATCCCACAGCGACCCCGCCGTCAACTGACGCTGGGCCGCAAGGAACAGTAGATAGTTGGCCCGGTCCCCCCCGTCGTGCAAAGCACCCAAGGGGGGACCCCGACAGAAAGGGCCGGTTTGATACGGGAGGAGCTGTCATCAAACTTGTGGACACACACTCGCCCCCTGAACACCCCTCCAGCGCATGCTGAGGAGTTGTTCCGCAGCTAGACACGCAAGGCATGAGGACCCCATGGGCTCCTACACGCCGAAGCCCTGCAGTGATATTGCTACCACTCAAATCACGCTCGCCTCTCCTTTGCAGACCACTGCCGGTTTGACGGGAGTGGGAGGCAACAGCGCGATACCCCGCCTGGCGAGGGCGAAGCCAGGGTAACCCCTGCTGAGCATTCAACAGAAGAGGCACCGAGTCCCCCTGCTGACCACTGGAGCTAGTGGCAGCTGTAACACCAGGTTCCACCCACCCACAACCTGCGGTGTAGGAACCACGCGACGACGGAACATTCTCACGGACAGACCCAGGCTCAGCCATCAACTGGGTGTCAGCCCCTGCCCCCATGAGAAGCGAAGAATGGGGCCGCATACGCTTCAATGAAGGTTCGCGGCCCGCAGCCAAAGGAGAACGCTCAAAGCCCCGCTTCTGAGGGTAACAGAGAGCGGATTGAACGGGGAGCGGGCTGCTCGTGGCAAAATGACGACGGGTTGGTTTACCAAACCCAAAATCACCCAAAATGGCCGATCCCTCGGCCGCCAAGGCTGTCGGCCTCGCGATACCCTGTTGACTCTCCAACCAGGGCACCACTGGCGGGGGAAACATGGCCGCCTGTCGAGGATCTCGCCACAGTCGTTGACGAGACCGTGCTCCCACCTCTGGCTGCACAGCGTGAGGCGGTGTAGGACCCAGATCAATAACCGCCTGCGCCTCCACAGAACGCCCAAAAAGACTATCTGTGGAAAAAGGAGTCGTGAGGAGAGAAAACCTATCCTCTTCCCCAAGAGGAGACTGCTCCAACCAAGCATGCCTAACAACCAAAGTCGATAGCATCCGAATCCTCCCCGCAGTTATAGCTTGCGACTGAGTCAAGATCTCTATAACACCACAAACATGAATCACGTTTACAATGTCGGTCGGACCCAAAGACCTACAACCCGACGCCATCTTGGATAGGAAAGTAGCCAGCTGAGCCATAACGCTGGCCGCCGCTAAATGCCATCCTGCAGCAGTATACCACTCATTCGTCCATACTGCCACCCTCCGAGCCGATATGCTATCAAGCATCGGCCGGGCGGAACGTCGTTCATCCCCGCCTGGCCACAGAAAAGAAGCTACCTGGCTGCTTAGCCAAGGTACCCCCGGCCTGCACCCCGTTGTCAGCCCCTTCACCCGTAAAAAAGGTAAATAGAGCTCAGCGAACCCCCCCACATCCACCACCGACTGACCTTCATTAATGAAGCTGGCAAGAGGAGGGAAAAGCGGAATCCCGCGGTGGGGATTATTAGACATTCCAGCGTCAACATCAGTGTCAGCAGAAAAAGCAGTAGTAGCATTAGCGTTAACAGCATGTTCCAGGATCACCAGGACATCGCCCACTACAGTGGAACGATCGCCAAGCCGCCCCGGCCCTGGTGCCGAAACATACTCCACAGCACGACCAACACCGACATCGATGCCTACTGACACAGACCTCACCTTTGTACAAGCCGACCCGTTAGTCAAACCTTGTACGCTGCCCCTCGGTCCGTCGCCGTCAGCCGAGGAACCACCAGCACAGGTCTCATGCGTCGTCGAAACAAGCTCCGGAGAATCCAGGGAAAAACAATCCTCCGGTAAGCCCTCAACATTACGAACCTTCCTTAATCTTTTCATCCTGCTAGTTAACGTATGGTGCATGCAGCCATTACGCTGGGACGAAAATAGAGGAAGGGTGTTTTGGTGACCAGAGTCACAGTTATATGGGCGGTGCCACCATGGGGGCGGGGCCCCATACAGGTGGGGTGCATGTAGTTGTTCGTGGGAGATACAGTAGGTATCATAGGAGATAAGGGGTATCTCATAAGGCTCAGAGCGGGACGCGAAAGCAAATACGATATATAACTGTTATTTCACCTTCTTCGGGAAAGTCGGTTACTGGATGTTGGGTGTTTTCACAAAGCAGACAAATGAATGTCCTACTCTTCTTCATACTGTACTTGCATTTTATAATGTATTTGAGCAATTTTAGCCTCACATTAGCTGTCCACTCTCCTCCTGAGACGCCAGTAGCTTTGTTTGGATTTGGATTTGCTCTTGGTCTTTGTTAGTGGCGGTGCTCTCCTCCTGAGACGTCACGCCGGTCATTTGTTTGTCACACATTATTGGATTTTGTCTTTGTAGTGGAATAAATATCTTGTTATTTGAGAGTTGGTTGCCTGTGTCTCCCCACTCTTGTTGCAAGCTTGAGCCAGTTCGTAACAACACAATATGAGCTTGAGCCAGTTCGTAACAACACAATATGAGCTTGAGCCAGTTCGTAACAACACAATATGAGCTTGAGCCAGTTCGTAACAACACGATATGAGCTTGAGCCAGTTCGTAACAACACGATATGAGCCAGTTCGTAACAACACGATATGAGCCAGTTCGTAACAACACGATATGAGCCAGTTCGTAACAACACCATATGAGCCAGTTCGTAACAACACGATATGAGCCAGTTCGTAACAACACGATATGAGCTTGAGCCAGTTCGTAACAACACGATATGAGCTTGAGCCAGTTCGTAACAACACGATATGAGCCAGTTCGTAACAACACGATATGAGCCAGTTCGTAACAACACGATATGTGCGCACATGTGCAGAGTTTTTTAGGTTTTCAGAGGAACAATGTTTTCAAACTTTATTATTTAAATATGGTAAGTTAGAGTATTGTGTGCATTCATAGTTAAAGAAAGTAGACGTTGAGTCGTTTCTTGTAACATATCACATTCACACTCCAGTGATTTAGATCATCAAATCAAATCAAATCAAATTTATTTGTAAGGCCTGACAACACACGTTAATGTCCCCATGGGCCGGACACGTCTTCTTTAAACAAGTCAAGAAGAAACATAACAATAAATCAAGAACAAAACAAGAACACCATAGGGTCCAACAAATTTAAAATAAATGCAAATAAATGAATGAATGCATGCAAACACTCCCAGACATACCCCACGCGAAGGTAAGGAAAAACTCACTAAAACCTAACAATAGGGGAAAATGCACCACAGGCAGTGAGGAGAGAAACCTTAGAAGGGTCATTCAAGGGGGGATCTCCCTTCTTAGATGTCGGTGATAGTAGTGTTGCAGACTGACAGTTGGTAAGCATGCACTCATGTGTGTAGTGAAACACATATGAGTGCATGCAATAGCAACTGAACATTTTGAAAAATTAAAGATAGAGCTGATAGTGATAGCAACTGAACATTTTGAAAGATTAAAGATAGAGCTGATAGCGAATCTATTTGAGGCACGGGGGCGGCGCAAAGAGGGTCGCGTCCTCCCCGTCTTAATCACGGGACGTTCAACACTCAGGTCATCGCTCCGAGACAGCCGGAGAGAGGGAGATAGGGGGCGGCGCAGAGAGGGTCGCAACCTCCCCGACATCATCGTGGGACATCCAGCACTCCGGTCACCACTACGAGACCGCCGGAGACAGGGAGACAGGAAGGCACGCAGAGAGGGTCGCATCCTCCCGGCCTTCATCAGGCGTTAGACAGCTCGCGTGATTGTAGTGGGCGGACATAGCAATAGATACAAGTGGTAAGCATATATGTGAATAGAATAGATATATGAAGTAAGCATATTATGTGAATAGAATAGAAGTACTTAACCCAGCAATGAAACCACGTTGACAGACCACAAACCATGTTGACAGACCACGGACAGAAGACGGTAAGGAGCTGATCCATGGCCTCGGTAGTACATGTAGAGCAGTCACTGCAATCTTGGCCAAGACCCCGAGACATCCATCACCTTGGTCAGTACTACGAGACAGGCACTCAGAGAGATGGGGGGGGTTAGAGAGTTCCCATGTTTGTAGTGCTGCAGAAAAGCAGAGATGGGAGAAAATAGACATCCTAACTAAACTAGACAGATTAATAAACTTCACAACTGCAAAATGGGCTGTCCAAAATAATAAAAAATTGACTTATGGTTCGTATATGGTTCTTCAGTTTGAGGTTTCATCCGGTAGTTCGTTCAGAGGGGAGGGGAGAGGGAAAATGTACTTTTAATGGATCATCACTAGTGGAAAATGTCTTGGACAAAATCTTTTGAAATAGTCCTACCTGTTTAAAAACATTGGCGAAAAATCTTGCTCTGAACCTCTCTCGCTCTTGTTTCTGTATCACATGCTGCTCAACTGGCCCACAGAGCAGGCAACCCACCAGGATTTCTCCCCCGACGACCAGTCAGTTATTAGATTCATCCATTATGAAGACTCAACTCAGATTCTCCCCGAGACATAAAAGATACTTTATACCTCACAATGCTTTTGACCGGTGCCATAAATAACAGTGCTGTCTTTTATTTATTTCATCTGGGTAACGCTCCGGCACATGTGAGCCCTGCGCAGGCCCCTCAGGCCTTAGAACCACGACAACAGTAAAGTCCTGACGGCCTGGCGGCACACAGTTGAGTTCAAATGCCCCCGTGGCCTTCCAGACGCATGGCTCTGATCAGCAGGCCAGGAGACCATGGAGCTACGGTGAGACGTGACCCCGCGCTTCAAAGGGAGGACGGAGGGAATCAAAGGCAGGGCAGCACATGGACCACAGCCTCCGGGTGAGAACACTACAGCTATACGACAGTCAGACTTCTGTGGTGGTGTGGTTCGGTCTGGTTCTCATCCACAAATTCAGCTACGCACAGAGCATAACCGTCATGGCCGTCATGGTTAGGAGCGGGTGCTGTCGGCCAGAACGATGTGATCTGTCTACGGTCTGGTAGCGGAGGAGGACAAAGGCTGTCTGAAGAGCCGTCGTCTCGTTCTGCCGCCAGCGGACTAACGAGACCTGACCCCTTCTACACATGTATGTGCCATCCAGTGGTTGTTGCCACAGAGTCCTTGGAATGGTTACCATGGCAACCGGGATCTTCTTTTTTCAGTACAATGGAAATCATGTTTTTCAATCTTGTTAAACGTTTTTTTACAGAAGGTATGTAAAACGTTAGAACGGTATGCCCCTGGATATCAACAGAAATAAGCCATTTCAGATATCCAGTCTGCTTCCCTGAAAACATTGCATGATCTACTATGGGTACCCTGATTGGCTCATCAGTTAGTCTGTCAGTTGTGAGTAGTTGTAAATGATATTATCAGCTAGCTAGTCTTAACAAGTAATGACAATTACTTGCTACAATTTAGTTAATTTTAGTGGTTCAGAAACATCCATAGCAACAGTGACATAGCACATGTATTTATCACCTGCTGGCACAGTTAGCCAATGATACATTTGACGCTGATAAAAACAACACTCCTGACATTACAGTAACATTCCACAATAACCTTTTTCTGACTGAATGAACATCATTGTACTGGTTCTTCAACTTTAAAACATCTTTAAAACTCACAGTTCATCTAAAAAATGCAGTAGATTATACTTTTACACAACATAAAATAACAGAATCACATTATTATTATTATTTTCTGTTTATTCTTATTTTGTAGCAATTAGGTTGCTGTTGTTTCTCCATGTCTCCATTCCAAACGTTCACCTGACTAGTCTTATGACTGGCTGGCTTTTACGTAGCATAACAGAGTTATACGTATACCACGGGTTATACTGGTTATACCACAGGTTATACTGATCATACTGGTTATACCACTGGTAGGACTGGTTATACTGGTATACTGGTTTTACTGGTTATACCTCATGTCACACAGGTTATACCGATGATACTATGTATACTGGTTATAGCACTGGTTATACTGGTTAAACCGGTTATACCACTGATTATACTGGTTATACCACTGGTTACACTGGTTATACCACTGGTTACACTGGTTATACCACTTGTTCCACTGGTGCGACTGTTCTACTGGTTCTACAGGTTATAGTGGCTGTGCTGGGTATATAACATGTTATACAGGTCCTGCCACACACACACACATTATTGATGCTGACAAAGTGACATTTCCGAGGCTTCGCGGAAGAGAAGGGATGATGAACTGGGGCGGATGAGGGAGGATGAGGGATAGAGGTTATACTGTAGTCGGGATAGAGAGGTGCCAGAAACACACTGCTGACCTACTGTCTTCACTTAGCCGTCTGGTTCTCTTTGCCTCTGCTTGTTAATGTGTGTTAGATGTGGAGCTTGTAAAACTATTGGTGCAGCAGGAGGCTGCTCTGCCTGCAAGCAGATCCCTTCCATGTAGAGCTGGAGAGATGGCCAGGTGGAGACGCAGAGACAGAAGACAGAGACAGACAGACCTGTATATACTGCATGATAGACATACAGTCAGAGAGAAAGACAGGTAGACAGATGGAGAGACAGTAAGACAGACACGTCACACACACAGTAAGACAGAGAGAGACAGGTAGACAGACATACATACATACATACATACATACATACATACATACATACATACATACATACATGCATACATACATACATACATACATACATACATACATACATACATACATACATACATACATACATACATACATACATACATACATACATACATACATACATACATACATACATACATACATACATACATACATACATACATACATACATACATACATACATACATACATACATACATACATAAATACATACATGTAGGTAGAAAGGTAGAAAGACACACAGTAAGGCAGACAGAGAAACAGACAGACAGACAGACACTGTAAGACAGACAGACAGACAGACAGACAGACAGACACACACACACACACACACACGCACGCACGCACGCACACACAAACACACACAGACAAATAGGTAGAAAGACACACAATAAGACTGACAGACACAGTCAGAGAGCCAGACGGGTACAGTAGACAGACAGACAGACAGACAGACAGACAGACAGACAGACAGACAGACAGACAGACAGACAGACAGACAGACAGACAGACAGACAGACAGACAGACAGACAGCCAGACAGACACACACACACACACACACACACACATACACACACACACACACACACACACACACACACACACACACACACACACACACACACACACACACACACACACACACACACACACACACACACACACACACACACACACACACACACACACACACACACACACACACACAACACACACACAGACAAATAGGTAGAAAGACACACAATAAGACTGACAGACACACAGTCAGAGAGACAGACGGGTACAGACAGACGGACACACGCACGCGCGCACGCACACACACACACACACACACACACACACACACACACACACACACACACACACACACACACACACACACACACACACACACACACACACACACACACACACACACACACACACACACACACACACACACACACACACACAGGTAGGGACATTGATGGGTTGGCAGTGAGATACTGTCTCATGCTTGGCCCATTTAGTTCCTATAAGTGAGTTTGGGTTATTGAATTGGGTCACATTGCCCTGCTGTGGAGCCCATTGAGTAAAATGAAAGACTCACGGCCACAGAATCAAACTCGGAAAGGTCAACTTTATTTATTTGGAGAGGTCGCTGCTGTCATACTGTAGCAAACTCAAGCTCCTCGGACATCAGATGGAGACCATGATGAGAGCAGCAGACCATGGTGACATTTGATCAGATGTTCAGTCTAGTGTTAGTCCTTCTAACACAAGCTCAGTCTAGTGTTATAGTCCTTCTATCAGAAGCTCAGTCTAGTGTTATAGTCCTTCTATCAGAAGCTCAGTCTAGTGTTATAGTCCTTCTAACAGAAGCTCAGTCTAGTGTTATAGTCCTTCTATCAGAAGCTCAGTCTAGTGTTATAGTCCTTCTATCAGAAGCTCAGTCTAGTGTTATAGTCCTTCTATCAGAAGCTCAGTCTAGTGTTATAGTCCTTCTATCAGAAGCTCAGTCTAGTGTTATAGTCCTTCTATCAGAAGCTCAGTCTAGTGTTATAGTCCTTCTATCAGAAGCTCAGTCTAGTGTTATAGTCCTTCTATCAGAAGCTCAGTCTAGTGTTATAGTCCTTGTATCAGAAGCTCAGTCTAGTAGTCATTCTATCAAAAGCTCAGTCAATCAACTAGAGAATGAAACCATGTCCCCTTTCTTCTTTTTCACACAGATTTTGTGTCCTGAAACGGCAATTGACAGGCAAAATTTTGTAATTATATATATATATATTATTATAGTTATTATAGTATTAAAATAAATGCACACCGAGCCGCTAGAGGTCGGCAAAGTGGCACGTCGTGAAACGTCCTCAAGAGGGCCCTTGGATGTTAAGAGGTTTTAATGTTGTGTTTCTTTTTCAAATGTAGCCAAGAGTAAAGACCTTAACCCTTTCAAAACAGCAGTTAAAGTGTATATTTTCATTTTTAGCAATGTTTTTAAGATTGACCGAAAATAAGAATTTATCGGAAAAATGCTAATTATATCTATTTTATCGTAAAACCGCAAGGAAATGACTAAATCCAGATTTAACACTGCCATTGAAAAGAGGAGCTTTTTCCCTATCCATAGATGTATGATTTGGCCATAATAAGGTCAAGGTCAAGTTCAAGGTCAAATATGAATTTATAATTCAAATAGTTTATAATTTATTACTGTATCTACAAATCCTTCTGTTTAATCATCTTCCCTTTATTCTTTTTCTTAGATTTGATACATGTACATTTGATCTCAAAAAGGTGCTGAATGAGCTCAGTGAGCGTAATCAAAAGAACCTCAATTCACCGGCAAAGATGCAAAACAAAATCATCATTTATATTCTCCTTTGTTTCATCACAATTTATTCAAGCCTAGTAACAGACACAATATTTCTGACACTGGGAATACATATCCCCAGGTCTCTATGTGTTCCTAGATACCAAGAACATGCAAATTGGCCTTGTAGAAGTGGAGCAATCTTCCATTTACTTGGGTATGTACCTTTAGGCGGAATTTCTGAAAATAGGGCTACAGCTTAACAGGTAGAGGGCATCTAAGGAAGCGGCCCCTGGTGGACTAGATAAGGGGAGCAGTGTCTTGGAGAAACAGTGGTGTCATTAACTTGTTCATTCACTCACTCACTCACTCACGCACTCACTCACTCACTCACTCACTCACTCACTCACTCACTCACTCACTCACTCACTCACTCACTCACTCACTCACTCACTCACTCACTCACTCACTCACTCACTCACTCACTCACTCACTCACTCACTCACTCACTCACTCACTCACTCTCTCATGCACTCACTCACTCAGGGTTAGCCACTCTGCCCCTTGTGGCGGTTCACAGGCATGGGACGTTGACTCATGCTGAGTGAGCCTGCTCTCACACGCCTTATCTGTGGTACCACATGTTCTTGATTCTGTTTTGTGTCGTCTGGATTCACATCTGGATTATGAAACGTTTCCTTACAGAGGCTAAGAGAGGTGTTCTGAAGGATCAGATTAAACCGAATATATATATTTATTTATATATATATATATTTAATTGTATTTGTATATCCCCTGATATCCCTTGTATATTCCTTGTACAATATGCATTGAATATCCCTTCTAGTCTACTGAACATCCCATAATAGTCTCCATTCTACCATTGGACGAGACCTTGGTGCCAGGTCGCCATACCCCTCAGACCAGGTTCAATCGTACCGCTCAACATGTATGGACAAGTCCTAGTTCCGCGTAGGAATATGTCTACCGCACCACTAATGGTACTATTTGTTCATAGTGCGTATATATACTGCGCTATTAAAGTAGAGCTTTCCTTTTAGTCCAGTTTATTACCCTCCAACAGAGTGACAGACGCAAAAGCCTCCCCGCGAACCACGTGTGGGCAGTAAGGCCAATTCGGCCCAGTATCGGCATTGAGACATTGTGTATATTAATATTTGAATAGTCATATTTGGCACTATATCGTCGAGTTGGATGTATTCTATTAAGCTAATAATAGTCTATTCATATGTAGTGCCTCGTGCGGTAAGAGTTCTATAGTAATCAGCACCCCCATCGTTTCGGGCATCAGCTGGACGCTTATCCAGGGTGGTTGACCCCACGTGAAGCTGCACCCGAGGAGCTCCAGGCCAAAGAGCGAGTGGACCTGTATATTGGATTATTCTACCGACGACGGCTAGCCTTCCCCGGCTTGGATTATGCTTTGAGTACTTTGATTATTCTATGGATAAAGGCCAACACTGCGGTGTGTTGGAAATACCCCCCCCGGAGAGGACGACAGGTGAGAAGACGCTCTACACGACGAGGTCGCCTCACGTCTCTCCATCGTGGACCGGAGGACGCCGGCCACAGAGAGTCCAACTGCTTTCATCTGTGGATCGAGGATCGCTGGGCACCGGGTCGCACGACTGTGGGCTCTCCCAGGATACCCTCGGCCAGACGGGATACAGCCAGACTCTACCCCCCCCCCCCTCCAGCTGTCCTACAAGCAGTCGGAACCTTCCCCTAGTGTATCCAGCTATATAATCATTCAAGTATCATTGCTATTGTTCCCTAAATATTCCAGGTTGTATATTTGCTTCCTGCGCAATCAGAGATTGGACATTCGATATTGATCTACCTACGAATACTCATTTGCCATAAAAGTGCATACTATTTCAAATCATAAATGTAATTAAGTGATCGTTGTACATACCTTTTGCTATGTATTATTATTAAACGCAGACTTTCGACTTGGTACATTTGTGTTGGATCCGTTTCATCAGGTGGGAGTGTTTATCATAATTATTTATACCTAGTACTGGGTGGCCAGAGTCTAAAGTACAAGAGGTAGTGGTAGTAAGTATCATATCTAACAATACAGTCAGGGAATTGTACCCCTCAGTTACAATTGGTCCTTCGAGCCGGAGGGTAATCAGTGTAATATTAATATAGTGTTATTAATATTAAAATGGCCTATGATGAACACTCCACGAAACGATCCTCCTAACCAACAACGCCCGCGACGCAAACGACAGCTCCCTCAGTACCTAGAGGCTTACGCTGTCAGTCAACAACCTAGTCTTCTACCAACAGTAAACGCGGTAAAACTAGAAAGTAAAATTATGTCTAACCCTAACGACCAGGCTACCCCAACCATAGAGGCCCCTATGGGTTCTAATGTAACTGACCCAGCTCACGGTGGGGACCAGGGGGAACCAGACATGACTTTACACCCCGCCAATACCGAAGAAGTAGTCCCCGACGAGTCCCGGGAGGAAGACAACACTACCGAGAGAGAACTCGGCACGGAAGAAGATGAGGAGAGCACCGTGGAGATAGAGCTCCAAGACTCCGCACGGAGTACCCCAAGGGACGGCTCCCCTATACAACCGTCTTCTCCCAGCGAGGCAGAGAGGACACTACAGCAGGCATTCCTCGTCAGCCTGAAAGCCTCTACTGAACGCGATAGACTCCAGGGTGAACGCGATCGATTGCAGATACAGCAACGGAGCGAAGAAGAGCACATACGCCTGGAAATAAGACGCATTCAGATGGAAGAGAATATGGCAAGAGACCGGGCCGACGCCCAGCGCGCCGCCACCGGTGCCCAGAGAGAATCGGATCTCACCAAGCGCGAAGCCGAGCGCGACAGGGCACAAGCGCAACTAATAGAACAGCTGATCAGAAGGACAACACCCCCTCCCTCCACCAGAGGCTCCAGGAACTCGTCTAGACATCACTCCAGGGCGGCATCCCCTAGCCGAGTAAGCGACCCTGAACTTGACCAACAGACAAGGTTTATACCCCCCGCAGACCCCCTTCCCCAACCGGTCCAAGCGAGACCTAGCCACCGGGAAGGAGCAGCATACACTGCGGAAAGGCTAAATCAGAGACTACAAGCCCTGGATGACCTAACGGAAGACGAAGAGGAAGAGGAGGAGAACCACGCCCGACGACAGCACAGTACTCTACCGGACCAGGAGGTCCAGTACAGCCCAGGCTATACCCCCGCGGAGCTGCGCTACAGACCCCCGACGCTATTCACGGGTGAGCACGACGCACGACCCGCACCGAGGAACAGCACCTGGACCAGCGGGCCATGGTACACAGCCGGTACCAGCCCACGCCAAGGAGCAGGAGGAGACTCGCCTAGGAGGCCTCTCCCCCAACGCTCGCCGATGTATCAACAATCCGCGTCATACATTGGCACACCTATGGTACCAGACTTCACCCAGGAGAACCGGGCCCAGTATACGGAGCTCCGCATGTGTCTGGAGACAATGTTGGTGGATGTCATTGATGAACGCCATAAATACGCGATACTACTGAAGCATTTAAAGGTACCCCGCGCGCACAACATAGCGCTCGCCTACGCCACTTCCACGACCCCATACACCGCAGCGCTGGTAGCGTTGGACCAGAGATATGGACGTATATGGGATTACGTGATCCAGGAGATCAGGCACATCGACCGCCTACCCCCAGCAACAGACAATCGAGCACTGGACGACCTGTCCATCAGAGTGCAGTCCCTGGTAGGGATGCTGGGAGCGCAGAGGGAAAAGGGTAGGCATGAACTATACGCCAACTCAAATGTAGAGAGGATCTTGGAGAAGCTACCGCCCGCCCGAGAGGAGCGCTTTAGGCGGCAGAGAGACCACCGAGACCCTAATGGCCCCGAACCGAACCTCCTCGATCTAGCCGACTTCCTGGCGAGAGAAGTCAGCAGCTTACGGCTAGATACATTCGGACGGAGCACCCCTGGCTCCAGAGAAGGAACCAGGAGACTAAATGATGGAAGAAGATCGGTGACTGTCATGCACCAATCGGAGTCAGTGCCAAGCAGTAGGAGCCACAGTACCCCCTCAAGAAAGGAGAAGTGGAAGATAGTGTGCCCCTACTGTGAGAAAGAACACTGGCTGTCACAATGTGACTCATTCCCCAAGATGAATGCGGAGGAAGCGAGTCAATGGATAAAGTCCAACAGACGCTGTTTTCGCTGTGCGCGATCACACATGGCAGCCGAATGCCGCTTAAAGAAAAAGTGCAGTCGGTGCGATGGAGCCCATCTGGACATACTCCACGACAGTAACAGACGGCGGCCTCCACCCGCACCATCAAGCAGCGAAGCAAGCGTCATGTACATCGACCCCGCCAGCAGCAGCGGAGCCAGAGTGCTCTTAAAGGTAGTCCGTGTGACATTGAGCTACCAGAATAAAGTCATGGACACTTACGCCGTCCTTGATGACGGGTCAGAGAAGACCCTTCTGCTCGCGTCCGCTGCGGCCCAGCTAGGGCTGCGGGGGAGCGAAAACCAAATGACAATTCGGACAATAAGAAGAGATTTGAAAACGATAAAGGGCGAGAATGTCTCATTCTCTATCGCAGCAAGCGGCCAGCCCGAGCGACGGTACAGGATTACAGACGCTTTCACCAGCCAAGAAATAGGACTCTCGCGGTACACATACCCCGTAGCCAAGCTGATGGAGAAATATGTACATCTACGCAAGCTACCGATCCCACTCATAGACGGTGCTACCCCGACACCGTTGATAGGCTCCGACCATGCAGACCTCATTGTCCCGATAGACCGGGTTCATACCGGACCCAGAGGCTGTCCTGCAGCAGTCGAGACCCGCCTAGGATGGACTCTCCAAGGCCCACTCGCCAAATCTCTCAACCGAACCACAGCCACTAGCTGTCTCCACTCCCGAGTCACAGAGGGAGACACCGCACTCCTGCAGCATGTAGAGAGGCTATGGACCTTAGAACAAATGCCCTTTAAGAACGAAAAGAAAGACATTCGCTCTAAAGACGACATCTACGCCATTAACCTCCTCGAGACGGGAACAAAGAGAGTCCCAGTCAGCGGCGTGTTGAGATACGCCACGCCACTCCTGCGGCGGGAAGGGATGCCTACCTTTCACGCAAAGAAAGACGCCACAGAGCGGTACCTACTAAACACAGAGCGGCGCTTAGCCAAGGACCCCGCCCAAGAAAGTGTATACCGCGCTGAGATTGAGAAGCTCATCACAGCGGGACACGTCACAAGGATTGACATTAAAGAGGCCGACCAGACGACTGAATCGTGGTACGTGCCCCACCACAAGGTTCATCACAACGGCAAAGACCGCATCGTGTTTGGCTGCAGCTACCAGATCGGATCCCAAAATCTGAATAAAGAGCTATTGCCCGGTCCTACACTCGGCCCCTCCCTACTAGGCGTACTACTCCGCTTCCGCCAGGACAAGGTGGCTATCAGCGGGGATATCAAAGGGATGTTCCTGCAGGTGAGATTAGTAGAGGAGGACAAGCCCCTGTTGCGGTTCCTATGGAGAGAGAGGCCAGGAGATGAGCACCCAGCCATCTACCAATGGGAAGTCCTCCCTTTCGGAACTACATGCAGCCCATGCTGTGCTACATTTTCACTACAGAGACATGTCGCAGAGGACCCAGCAGCGGACGAAGAGGTCCGACACAGTGTGAAGAACAGCTTCTACGTAGATAACTGTCTACAAAGCGTTTCGACCCAGGAAGAAGCCGAGGCTCTCCTACTTAAACTCCGCGCCTAACTGATCAAAGGCGGCTTTGATCTCAGGCAGTGGGCCAGCAGCGATCCGCACGTACTGCGCAGCCTCTCCTCCGAGGACAAGGCAGCGAGCAGCGAGACCTGGATGGCCACAATCCCAGGAGAAGCCCAAGAGATGACACTAGGACTAGTGTGGCGCTTCAAAACAGATTCGCTCCACTATAGACACAAACCCCTGACCACGGAGCAGGGAAGGTCGACGGCAATACCGACCACCAGACGGAGTGTGTACAGAACACTCGCCCGACAATATGACCCGTTAGGATGTATACTACCGTACACCACCAGGGCAAAGATGATTGTACGAGCATTGTGGGACAAGGACCAGGGCTGGGACGACCCCATTCCCGCACACCTTGCATCCACCTGGAGAGAGTGGGAGATGGAACTCCACTCACTCCCAGGCGTTAATATACGCCGAAGCTACTTCCCACCCACGGTGAGGCCAGAGACATGTAAAATGGATTTACACGTCTTCAGTGACGCCTCCGAGGTCGCCTACGGATCAGTAGCCTACTTGCGGGCCCAAGAAGAGGGGGGAGAGATCTACACAGCATTCATCCTCGCCCGCTCGAGAATAGCCCCACGCAAGCAACAGTCTATCCCACGTCTAGAGCTCTGCGCAGCCCTCGCAGGAGCGCATCTAGCCACGCTCATCCAACGTGAGCTCACCATTCCGGTGCATAGAACAATCCTGTGGTCAGATTCCACGACAGTACTCGCCTGGATCAAATCGGATTCATGCAAATACAAAGTCTTCGTGGGAGTCAGAGTCACTGAGATTCAAGAGTTAACCGGAGAGTTAACCGGAGAAGCAAACTGGCGCTATGTTGATACAAAACACAACCCAGCTGACGTCATCACCCGGGGAATGTCCCTAGATGACTTAACCCGTCATAACATCTACAGTGACGGACCAGCATTCCTCAAGCTCCCGGAAGGGAAGCAAGTGACGAGGAGGCTGAGAATAAGAAACCCATGTTCTGTGGATTGAGCACTGTTGTCTCCGCAGACCCCAACATAGACGATTGCATTACCATAGAGAGTGCGCAGCAACGGACATTCCTGCGGCACCACCCAGAGATTAAGTCCCCCGCTGATATGTCAGCAGCTGACTACGAGGAAGCAGAACTGCTTCTACTGCAACGAGCCCAGAGAGACTCGTTCCCCGATGAACTAGACTGTCTACAGGGAGGAAAGCCCGTCCCATCAGACAGCAGATTGATTCATCTGGCCCCCGAGAGTGACACACATACCCTCATCAGAGTGGGTGGTCGCCTGCGGAGAGCCCCCAATTTACCGGATGACATTAAGTACCCGATCGTATTGAACAGCCGACACAAGGTCACAGAGCTGATTATAAAGAAATACGACGAGGATGTACACCACGCAGGAGCAGAGAGAGTCTTTGCGGAAATCAGACGTCGTTACTGGATACTTCAAGGAAGAGAGGCGGTGCGACGCTTCCAGCGAACCTGTCTAGACTGCCGAAAGTGGCGCGCGCAGCCCAGCATACCACGGATGGCTGACCTACCTCCATGTCGCCTCCGACTCGGCGACAAGCCATTCCACTCAACAGGCATGGACTGTTTTGGCCCGCTGCACATAAAGAAAGGAAGAGGCACCGAGAAGCGGTGGGGTATTGTATTCAAATGCATGACCACCAGAGCGATACATATCGAGCTCCTTCCGACCATGAGCGCAGACTCATTCCTTATGGCCTTCCGAAGATTCACATCACGGAAAGGAAAACCGTCTACATTATTGTCCGATCATGGGACAAACTTCAAAGGCGGAGAAAGAGAGCTGAGGGAGAGCTTCCAAGCTATGGGCCCAGAACTTAAGACCCACCTCGCTCCAGCCCAGATTGACTTCCAATTCAACCCCCCAAACGCACCCCACTTCGGTGGAACTTGGGAACGAGAAGTACGTTCTATAAAGACAGCCCTGTACGCAGTACTTGGGGCCCAGACTGTGGCGGAAGAAGTCCTAATGACAGTCCTCACGGAGATTGAGGGAGTATTGAACTCAAAGCCCCTCGGTTACGTCTCCAGTGATGTAGCAGATGTCGACCCAGTCACCCCCAACACCCTCCTGATGGGGCGGCTAGATCCCGCGTTACCCCAGACAATGTACCGGCTTGAAGAAGCGAACGGCCGACGAATGTGGAGGTACAGCCAAGTATTAGCCGACAAGTTTTGGAGCAGTTTCCTACTGCACTACCTACCGTCTCTACAGACCCGCCAGAAGTGGGTAAAAGAGAGAGACAATTTGACGGAAGGAACAGTCGTCATGATTATTGACCAGTCACTACCCAGAGCTATGTGGCCGGCTGGCCGCGTAAGCAAAGTGATCACCGGTGCCGATGGCAAGGTCCGAGCAGCTGAAGTACTCGTCCAGGGGCGCATTTACACCCGTCCTGTGGCGAGGCTCATAGAACTGCCCCGACTCCCAGACACAATCGATGATGACCATGACCCTATGACTTTGTGAGTTGACTGACCCTTACAGCGAACCCTTGAGTGGTAGACAGTGCGGTTAATCTGTCTCTGCTTAACTAATTGGGTTGGGACCAATTAGGGGGCGGCTGTTCTGAAGGATCAGATTAAACCGAATATATATATTTATTTATATATATATATTTAATTGTATTTGTATATCCCCTGATATCCCTTGTATATTCCTTGTACAATATGCATTGAATATCCCTTCTAGTCTACTGAACATCCCATAATAGTCTCCATTCTACCATTGGACGAGACCTTGGTGTCAGGTCGCCATACCCCTCAGACCAGGTTCAATCGTACCGCTCAACATGTATGGACAAGTCCTAGTTCCGCGTAGGAATATGTCTACCGCACCACTAATGGTACTATTTGTTCATAGTGCGTATATATACTGCGCTATTAAAGTAGAGCTTTCCTTTTAGTCCAGTTCATTACCCTCCAACAGAGTGACAGACGCAAAAGCCTCCCCGCGAACCACGTGTGGGCAGTAAGGCCAATTCGGCCCAGTATCGGCATTGAGACATCGTGTATATTAATATTTGAATAGTCATATTTGGCACTATATCGTCGAGTTGGACGTATTCTATTAAGCTAATAATAGTCTATTCATATGTAGTGCCTCGTGCGGTAAGAGTTCTATAGTAATCAGCACCCCCATCGTTTCGGGCATCAGCTGGACGCTTATCCAGGGTGGTTGACCCCACGTGAAGCTGCACCCGAGGAGCTCCAGGCCAAAGAGCGAGTGGACCTGTATATTGGATTATTCTACCGACGACGGCTAGCCTTCCCCGGCTTGGATTATGCTTTGAGTACTTTGATTATTCTATGGATAAAGGCCAACACTGCGGTGTGTTGGAAATACCCCCCCCGGAGAGGACGACAGGTGAGAAGACGCTCTACACGACGAGGTCGCCTCACGTCTCTCCATCGTGGACCGGAGGACGCCGGCCACAGAGAGTCCAACTGCTTTCATCTGTGGATCGAGGATCGCTGGGCACCGGGTTGCACGACTGTGGGCTCTCCCAGGATACCCTCGGCCAGACGGGATACAGCCAGACTCTACCCCCCCCCTCCAGCTGTCCTACAAGCAGTCGGAACCTTCCCCTAGTGTATCCAGCTATATAATCATTCAAGTATCATTGCTATTGTTCCCTAAATATTCCAGGTTGTATATTTGCTTCCTGCGCAATCAGAGATTGGACATTCGATATTGATCTACCTACGAATACTCATTTGCCATAAAAGTGCATACTATTTCAAATCATAAATGTAATTAAGTGATCGTTGTACATACCTTTTGCTATGTATTATTATTAAACGCAGACTTTCGACTTGGTACATTTGTGTTGGATCCGTTTCATCAGGTGGGAGTGTTTATCATAATTATTTATACCTAGTACTGGGTGGCCAGAGTCTAAAGTACAAGAGGTAGTGGTAGTAAGTATCATATCTAACAATACAGTCAGGGAATTGTTCCCCTCAGTTACAAGAGGGCCATATTTATTTTATGGGACATCACAGAAAAACTATTTTATTCAGATGGTCAATGTTGATCGAGCCAATCTGATAATCGACTGCTTGCACGCTCCTTCCCGCTCTTCTGCACTGTAATCACATTAGCAGTGGCCTTGACATATACTTGTATGACTGGCCCCAGTGGAAATCGTTAGTGCTCAACATGCTGTGTGTGCCAACACCGATTGAGAGAGAGAGAGAGAGAGAGAGAGAGAGAGAGAGAGAGAGAGAGAGAGAGAGAGAGAGAGAGAGAGAGAGAGAGAGAGAGAGAGAGAGAGACAGAAAGAGACAGAAAGAGAAAGAGAGAGAAAGAGAGCAAGAGAGAGAGATAACAAGAGAGAGAGCAAGAGAGAGAACAAGAGAGAGAAAGTGCCAACACCCATTGAGAGAGAGGGAGAAAGAGAGAGAGAGAGAGAGTACAGACACATGCTTCATATGGTTCACATCCACTGACTTAATTCATTCAATGCACGCTGCCCACCCACCATACCCTCACTCTGCACCATCCATTAAGCCAATTAGTACCGAAAGAGAATAGGGTTTCATGTCACATAAGAAACAACATCTGTTGTACCGCCCCGTAGTAGTACAAGGCCATGCTGACATTTTAATCGACCCAACGAGGTCCGAATCATCCGCACACAACGTCTGTCACGATGAAGCTGGAATAATGATTTCATTATCAACTCAACAAGTGCACCGCACAGAACTGAAGCTCAGGGTCATTATTTTTTATCAGATGCCCTTCCAGAGAGGAAGTCTGAATTCACTAAATCTAGTCCATGCTTACCATTGAAATAATGCAAACCGTGCTAACAGAGAGAGACTAATCATCTACATTTTACATCAAAACATCTCACGGCACAACTGGTTGAGGGAATGTTCTGACTCACACAGATATGGTAGAATGAGAGAGCTATTTGCACTTCTATAATCCAACCTTTGGCTAACCTCAATATTATGCTTTCCATTTTTTGCAAGCCAAAATGGCCAAGGGCTCTCTACGTGGAAGATACAATGGTAAATGGACTGTATACACTAAAAAGAAGAAGAAGAAGAAGAAGAAGAAGAAGAAGAAGAAGAAGAAGAAGAAGAAGAAGAAGAAGAAGAAGAAGAAGAAGAAGAAGAAGAAGAAGAAGAAGAAGAAGAAGAAGAAGAAGAAGAAGAAGAAGAAGAAGAAGAAGAAGAAGAAGAAGAAGAAGAAGAAGAAGAAGAAGAAGAAGAAGAAGAAGAAGAAGAAGAAGAAGAAGAAGAAGAAGAAGAAGAAGAAGAAGAAGAAGAAGAAGAAGAAATCCAGTTGAAAATAGCCTTGCAGGCAGTTATGAATACCTCTGTAATATGCTTTCCATTCTTTTATGGAATATCAGTTTCCTGTTGCAGATCCTAGTTGGACCGTGGCCACCTTTCATATTGGAGGCAGGTGCACATGGTTAATACTCACATCTGATCCCAGTACAGTAGCTGACACTGACGCTGAAAAGGAACTTTCAACAAAATCAGCATTTAGCCGTCATCAAGGACCGTGGTTGAAGGATATAATGGGACCGATTACTATAGCACCACGTGTTTGTGAGACACCGAGGAATTATAGCATCTGGTGTGAGACAATACTATGCACAAGTTTCACTCCACTCCACTCTACTGGTGCCTCACAGCAAGACATCCCTGGGTTTGAACCAGACAAGGTTCTGCGTGGAGTTTGCATCAGGGGTAGAAGTGTGTGTGTATGTGTGTGTGTGTGGGGGGGGGGCATGAGACAACTCAAAGGGCCCTCAAAGGATCTTCACTAAGAGGTTTGTTTTAAAGGTAGTCTTGTAAGTAAAAACATGTGGGTTTTCCAGTGCAGGCTGGAATTTATGAATGTTTTACACTCTGCTATTTTTGGTGTGGGAATAACAGTGGTGCCCTTATTTCCACTGTGAATGTGTTGTTAGATTGGTGGTGTGTGCATATGAGTTACGGATGGGGAGGGTAAGGGGGCCCAATGACACATCATGTGCACAGGACCCAGAACCTCTTGCCACACCCCTGGTTTCCATGGGTTTCCTCCCACAACAAAATACATGTATGATACAGTAGCTACACTCTTGCCTTAGCCCTCTACCAAGGCACTGGCATTACAACTGGAGCTTGCTGTTCCCATGGGGCGCCTCTCTGTGGCTGCCCACTGCCCTGAGGATCAAATGTTCTGTTCTATTCTGTTCTCCTTTCCTGTTCCCCTGAGGTACTGTTTGCATTGCAGATTATTCCATGTAAGACGTGAGATTTGTATACTTGCATGCTACTAAGAACTCAAGTTGACATTGATTTATCACATACTCCATCGTACAAGTGTAACGGATGGTACCGCGAAGCGCAGTCACGATGGCCTTCAGATGTTGTGAAGTGATTGGGGCGAGTAGCGGTGCTATGGGTTAAACTCACTCTCACCCTCAAAAGACAAAGTTTAAGGTGACGATGTCACAACTGTTACACAAATACAATGTGCAGTGGAACACTTGTTGCCAACTCCATAAGGGTGCTACTATGCAATAAATAGAATAGTAAGAGTAAACAAGTTAACAAACATTTAAAAATATATATATATATCCATGGCGGCTGGGTGGCGCAGCGGACATTGCGCTTGTCACCAACGCAAGAGACACCGGTCTCGAATCCGGCTGTCAGCGTTGCCTCCGGCTTGGGCCGGCCGTCATACTGACTCAATTCGCAGAGTCAGCGGGAGGGAAGTCGATGGGTGGTAATCTGGTCGTTGTAAACAGTGACTCCTATAGGTCGGTCAGGGCGCCTGCACAGTAAAGTCAGGAGATGGCAGGGGCAGTGTGAGCCTCCCACACGTTACACCTCGCCAATGAGAGTCCGCGCTGGCAGGTGAAAAGAAGTGGCTGGCTGCCTCCACATGTATCGGAGGGGACATGTGATGGGCTTCTACCCTCCCTACGACCGGCCAGTGGGGGGCACATGCGAGCAACGATCAGGACAGGGGAGGGAGAATTGGCACAAGAGGAAATTGGGATGGGAGAAAAAACACAGAAAAACGAGGAGAAAAAGTAGGTAAAAAAAGAAAAAATATATATATCCAGGCAAAATATATGCAAGAGTGGATTATAATCATAAATGGGTTGTACTGTGTCGTTGGGTTAGATGGAACCAGTCAGTATGTGCCAAGGTTTGGATATGTGTATTCATATGTATACTGACAGTATATATAATTGTATAAACATATAGATGAGTAATATAGAATAATATAAGAATATATTATGATGCTATCGATATGTATATTCAGATCAAATTCACAGTATATAGGCTTTCATGAATATAAGGTGCTGCTGTGCTGAGATATGTGGAGTACATGGGATAACCAGGTGAGCAAATAATGAGTTCAGTGGTATTATTATATGGGTGGGTGGGTCAGGGGGGGGGGTCATCCTGTTGGGAACAACTGGTTTTGATCTTTATATGTTTTGGCTTATGAATAGCAGAGAGAGAGAGAACAGTACCACGTAAAGCTGTCCTTGTCTATCTGAGCAGTCATTCTGCCTCCAGCTGTTGGACATGTGGCTCAGAAGGAGCAGAGCAGATGTACATACAATTTATATTTCAATGTCACATCATCACGTGTCTCTCTTCACCCTGAACAAACTGAACCAACTCCTAAATATCAACAGACCCCTTTCCAAGGGAAACTGTGTTTTTATTTTTGCTGCATAATAGAGATATAGATTTACAGCTGAGCAGATGTAGTGTTGCCACTGTTTGTGGCCAATTGTGTACAGATCAAATGGAATAACATCAATTGACATACTACTGGCTCTATGTCTACAATATTCTGTGGCAAATACAAACAGATGAATTAGGTAACCGTTTTAAGTAAATGCTTTTAAACTCTTGTGCTGGTGGCTCACTACTCTACCGCACATAGATAGATAGATAGATAGATAGATAGATAGATAGATAGATAGATAGATAGATAGATAGATAGATAGATAGATAGATAGATAGATAGATAGATAGATAGATAGATAGATAGATAGATAGATAGATAGATAGATAGATAGATAGATAGATAGATAGATAGATAGATAGATAGATAGATAGATAGATAGATAGATAGATAGATAGATAGATAGATAGATAGATAGATAGATAGATAGATAGATAGATAGATAGATAGATAGATAGATAGATAGATAGATAGATAGATAGATAGATAGATAGATAGATAGATAGATAGATAGATAGATAGATAGATAGATAGATAGATAGATAGATAGATAGATAGATAGATAGATAGATAGATAGATAGATAGATAGATAGATAGATAGATAGATAGATAGATAGATAGATAGATAGATAGATAGATAGATAGATAGATAGATAGATAGATAGATAGATAGATAGATAGATAGATAGATAGATAGATAGATAGATAGATAGATAGATAGATAGATAGATAGATAGATAGATAGATAGATAGATAGATAGATAGATAGATAGATAGATAGATAGATAGATAGATAGATAGATAGATAGATAGATAGATAGATAGATAGATAGATAGATAGATAGATAGATAGATAGATAGATAGATAGATAGATAGATAGATAGATAGATAGATAGATAGATAGATAGATAGATAGATAGATAGATAGATAGATAGATAGATAGATCTGATTCAAGACACGTTTGAACTCGAAGTGAGAAATGGAGTAGCTCTAAACCAAAGGCAACGTCTGTTTTACGCGTACTTTACCGAAACTCCATCATAAAATATGCGTTTGTATGCACGCAGCGTTGGATACATGACCCCCCCCCCCCCCCCGGCTTTGTGAAGAAACAAGATCGTGTTTACCTTTGACCTGGCAATAATATAGGTGTCAAGCGAGCAGCCGCGAGATTTGCGCATATGCTGCACAAAACACACTTTATCTCACAATCTAGGAAACCAGCCTGGATTTGAGTGAAACGGGGCAATGTTTAGCTTGGAAATGTGAACTTTAGCTTGGAAATGTGAACGAACGAAGGTATGCAGAAACAAACTATTTTTTACATGTTGGACTAGAAATAGTGTCTGTCAAATGAGCCATACTATTGTCTCCGTAGCTATAATATATTATAGAATATACAATAGCTCCGCAAAGATCGTGAAATATTGTGAAAATGGTCAAGAAAAGCTGGCGCCAGCCAGTGCAGATCGGGAAAGCTTGTGTTGCTCAAAGAGTTAACACTGGCTCCCTGTGCACTACCGGATCGACTTCAAAAACCTCCTACTCACCTTTAAAGCCCTCCACATTCTAGCCCCCATCTACATCACTGACCTCCTCCAGGAATACACCCCCTCCCGCACCCACCACTCATCCTCTACTGGACTCCTATCCATCCCCAGCTCACGCCTCAGTACCATGGGTGCCAGAGCTTTCAGCTGCTCGGCTCCCAGACTCTGGAACTCCCTGCCCCCACATGTTCGACAGTCTGACTCCCTATCATCATTCAAATCACAACTGAAAACTGTTTAAACTCGCATATTCACTATAACCTGTGTCACTGTTCCATACCCCCTGCTGTTTGTTTGTTTTGTTATTTTAACTTCACTGTTTTATACTTCCTGTTGTTTGTTTTGTTTTTGACCTAGACTTCCTAGCTGTTTTTTTTAATGATCTGTAAGGTGACCTTGGCTGTCGTGAAAGATGCCGCTAAATCAATCTCTCCAGACTGTATGACATTAAGTAGCGTTTTCTTTCAAATGTATCTGTAACGTTTGGGGTTTTGCTCTCCTCAGGGAGCAAAGCCCTAGCATTACCTGGTGGTATTTGACCTGTCTCTCTGCCCTAACTGCAATCATTGGCACCTGGTGTGTCTAGTTAAAGTGGCTTTATATGCTCTTCCGTGTCACTACTGACACCGTGAGTCGATCACCAAACTATCCGTGAGTAATACCTACCTGTGTAAGCCTTATCGCTCCTCGCCACAGAGGATAAGTAGGCTATGTTCGCTATGTGCTCTTAGTTGTATTGTCATTTTGGTTGCCGTGCAGGCCATCAGAACACTGAACACTGAACTCTCCACACACAAGTACACATGAAAAGGACACTTTAAAGGAACAAGGAAAATAAAGGTCACTTTAAGGAAAGAACCGATGTGGTTCTTGTATAGTATAGTTTAGATATAGCAAGTATAGCATAAGGATATATAGAGTAAAAACTGTATATTGTATAGTAGTGTACATAGGACCCAGTGCCTTAAATCCGTAGCTAACATTGTATTGCACTATCTCAGGACTTTAGCATGTCTATTTTATCATGCCCATTTTATGTCTTTTTATTATCTGTTTTTTATGTCTATTTTATTATTAGTATTATTGCACAATCAAAGCGGGCATGGCCACCCACATTTCACTGTATGCCCTGGTATGTATGTGACAAATAAAACTCTTGAATCTTGAAAATGAAATTCGTTATTGAAAGTGTATCTTGCGTGATTATCACATCGATTATTCCGTTTAGGAGACATTGCTTTCTCCCCTTTATTTCCCCCTGTTTATTGTTTAGTTTAATTTTTGTGTTATTATTTAACATGTTTTGGAGACGGAGATTTCTCCCCTTGTGTTTATTCATACTCATATGCGCGTTCGTTCATCTACTCAAATAAAAGAGTATCCCTTTGTTTGAAAACCTACACCTGCATCCCGTCTTCTCTGTTCTGCACTGCACCTGGGTCCAACACACCTACCAAACTGTAACAGTATCCAAGAGTAAAGACCCTAACCATGTCACAATAGCAGTCATAGTGTATATTTTCAGCAATACGTTTGTTTACCAATAGGTTAAAGTGTTATTAGTGAGATTTGTTTATGGAATGTCTTAATAATTTAGCGAATATCTGCCATTTTGAATTAGCCAGTTGTAGTCATATGAGGAGAGGGCATCCAGCTCTCAATGAAATTTTGCAAAACTACCTTTCCCACCTTCCTGCAAGCAAATGACTTCTCTATAATAATTTTTTTATTTCTCTTATTTCTCGGGATGCTCTATCACAAAACGGAATGTTATTGGCATAGATTGGAGCGCAGTTAGTGTGTCTACCTTCTGTGAACATTTAGCAACAATCCCTGTCGCAATCCATTCCAAAATGGCGGAGCCATATCCATTATAAGAATGGAACTTATAGAATGCCAGGCCTATAAATGACCTTATTATAGCCAACTTGCACATCTATGGATCGGGCCAAATCTCCTTTTTCAACTGGCAGAGTTCAATTTGGATTTAGTATCTCCAGGCGTGCATTGAAGAACCATGAATTAAATCGACTGTATGTACAGTTACTGTACATACAGTAGATTTCATTCGCGGTTCTTCAATGCACCATGTACCATGATACCAAGAACATGCAAATGGGCTTGTAGAAGTGGAAAAATCGTCCATTTACTTAGGTATGTATTTTTAGGCGGATTTTCAGAAAATAGGGTTAGGGCTTAACAGGTTAACAGATTATTGGCCTCTAAAATTTTACATTTCCCGACCTGACGGGATGTGCATTTATACAAGTGTTGGTGCATCATTGAGCAGCTATCAGTGGAGCTCTACTGAGTTAACAGTGGAACGTTATGAGATCATTCTTTCCATTTACAGGAATTTCTTGTCCTTGTTCCCTCTAATTTGGCTTTTCCCTAAACTTCAACAGAGAAATGAAATAGGAAATGAGATCACCTCATCGCTTGGCTCAGTGTGAAATACAACAGGACTGATAAAGTATACGCTCCAAGACAGTTCAGAGAGAGAGAGAGAGAGAGAGAGAGAGAGAGAGAGAGAGAGAGAGAGAGAGAGAGAGAGACTCAAATCTATTTGAACATTTACATTTTGTAATTTGTCTTACAAGTTCTGAAGTTTTAGCTGAGTAACAGTGTTCATAAAACAGCGTTAAGTGCATAGTAGTAAAGACATATTAGTATAGTAGGAAGAGTGCATGCTAGTAGAAGACAGAGAAGAAGAAAGTTAGTGTTTTTTTCTTATTTTCCTTTTCATTTTAGATATTGATTGAAGAAGTGTGTTTTTAGTCGACGGCGAAAGATTGGGTGGATTTCGGCTGCCCTAACTGTGGTGGGAAGTTTGTCTCACCATTGTGGAGTGAGTACCGAGAATAGGCGGCTTCTCTTTGATGACCCTCCCGGAGCTCAGATGGGCGGGTCTGAGGCGGCCAGAAGATATAAAGCGGAGGGGTCTTGAGGGTGTGTAGTTAGAGACCATTGACCTGAGGTAGGTGGGAGCCGGTCCCTTCGCTGCACGATATGCCAGGTCAAGGACTTTGAAGCGGATTCGTGCGGCGATGGGGAGCCAGTGCAGGAACCCCTGGAACTCCCTCAAGGACCACTGGGGGCCCCGGATGGGGCGAGAACCAGTATCCCGCCTACAGCATATAGACCCTTCTACTGTTTGAAACAGTGATGACCTTTTGGCTTCTGGATGAAAACCTGTCCCTGTGCGTTGGGTTGTCCTTGCCTATAGTCAGGTGCTTTTACTCAGAATGTCCTGAAGTCTCTCCCACGGAAAAAACGCATAGTGTAATAATAGTCTAACCAGGTGAGCAAGGGTTAAACAGATCCTGACCCAGCTTACATGCGAGACGACACTAATTGACATACCCATTTCAGGTTTTGAGAGCTAATTCTACTGTATGATTTCAACTCAAAATCTTTGCCTACGTAAACCATTATCCAGGGTGGAGGTAAGAAGATGACATTTACGTATTTTTTTTTTGTTCTTTTTGTTTGCACCCCCTCATTATGACTGTTATAATATGGACAAATCATTTGACTTTGAAACCCCAGAGGAAGGGGTATTGATTTGCCAATACAGTCATGATCGGTTGTTTTCTTTCTTTTCTTTCTTTTCTTCTCAACGTGTATTTACTGGCAGCGGTACTTCCTGCAACAACGTGTGACGTCATATGGACAATACCATGACTAAAAGAAGGGAGGGGGGTTCAAGGAATGGCACGAATTTAATATGTATTTATTTTTCTCTCAAACATTAGAAGGTCACAATGACTGAATGTTAAAAAGTATGTGGAGTGGAGAACTCTCAGTAGTAAAATAAATAAAAAAAAAAAAGTCTGCCCAATAAGCAACTTCCCTCCCCATTCAGTAATATTAGGTGACCAACTAATATTTAACAACATAGGGGGAAGTGAAGAGGGGAGGGGGTGTAAAAATAAATAAAAGGGAAGTGATTACACTGAAGACAAGAGCTCCAGGGGCCAATATAAGAAAGATTTAATTCTTTTTCAGTAATTTTGTTTTTTCCATTATTGTTTCTCTATGGCCTACTAGGAATAAGGGGGTAAATGTCGTGGTTCAGAAAACAATGGCTGGGGTGGGTTGATGTATTTCATGTATGTTTTTTATTCTATGTATGTGTATTCTATGTATGTTTTGTATTATATGTTTATGTTTTTTGGTTATGTTAATAAAAGCAACAACAATATTTTTGAGGCAAATGTATACAGTCACAGATAATTATCAAAGATCACACCAACTACCATGTCAGATATAATAATAAATTCGTGGAACATTAAAGGCTTGGGAAATCCTATTAAAAGGAAAACATTTTTATCCCTTCAAAAAAAAGTAGATGTTTTTTACAAGAAACATATTTGTCAGATACTGAACATGCAAAGTTAAAAAGAGAATGGGTAGGTCAGGTCTATTTCTCATCATATAAAAGTTATAGCAGAGGAACGGCTATTTTGAATTTTTGATTAACAAAACAATACCATTTACAGTAAAAAAAAAACAATTACAGACCCAAATGGATGGTTTGTCTTGGTTTCAGGCTGCATTTGGGGAACATCCATAACTTTTTTGAACGTTTATGCCCCCAATGCAGACAAACCCACATGTATGTCTGACATGGTGTTGCTGTTCAATGAAAACTGTAAAGGTTTTGGAGTGATGGCGGGAGATTTTAACCTGACAATGACAGCATTGGACAAATCTAATCAGACTAACCATAGCTCCAAATCCTCAAAAGTTCTTCAAGGGTTATGTGCAGAAAGTGGCCTAATTGATGTCAGGTGTGAATTACATCAAGGCATTAAAGACTACAGCTTCTTCTCAAATGTACACAACTCGTATAGTAGAATAGATTATGCCTTTATTTACTCAAAATATATACACATGATAAAGGATTGTGAAATTAGTCCAATAATTTGATCAGATCATGCCAGAATATGCCTGACTATTCAGTTTAATAGGAACAACTCGTTCACCAAACATTGGAAATTTGATAATTCATTACTCCAAGATGAAGAATTTAAATTAAAAACGCAAACATGGATTACAAACTACATAAAGGAAAATAATGACCCCCTCATTGACCCTAACATTATCTGGGAGGCTGCAAAAGCCACTTTAAGAGGACTAATCATTTCATATGGTTCATTTAAAAAGCGAGTAAAAAGAGCACAAGCACAAGAACTTGAGAGAGAAGTAATAAGATGTGAAGCACTTCATAAGACAGCGTCTACAGAGGACAATTGGAGACAATTATTTGTGGCCAGCGCCAAATTAAACCTTAATATTTCAAATGAAATTACAACTAAAATGAATTACGTTAGACAAAAGCATTACGAATTTGGCAATAAACCAAGTAAATTACTGGCCCATCAATTAAAGAAAGAACAAACTGAAAGAACTATTAAAGCAATTAATCTCAATGATAATATAACATATCAACCAAAATAGATTAATCAAGCTTTATTTGAATTCTAAAATACACTTTACAAATCTCAAAGTTCTCATTCACAAGAACAATTGGACCAGTACTTACAAAATAAATAATTATCAAAATTATCTGAATTAGACCAGCAATACCTTAACTCATCATTTACAAAAGAAGAGGTTATGGCCACAATTAAGTTAATACCCATAAATAAAAGCCCAGGACCAGATGGTTTTTCTGCTGAATTTTACAAAGAATTTTGGACTGAACTTCATCCCATTTTTATGGCAATGATGTATAATTTCTGTCATAACAGAATACTCCCTCAATCAATGAACCCACATATCACAGTATTGCACAAAAGTGGCAAAGATCCTTTAAATTGTTCATCATATAGACCTATTAGTCTTTTAGATCACGATTACAAGATTATAACCAAATTATTCACAAAAAGACTAGAAGATATTTTGCCTAAATTGATTAATCCAGACCAATCAGGTTTCATAAAAGGGAGATATTCTGCTGACAATATAAGGAGACTTTTGAATGTAATAAATAATTTGGACACCAGTCGGAGCCCTTCTCTGCTCCTATCACTGGACGCAGAGAAGGCCTTCGATAGGGTTGAATGGAACTTTCTTTTTTCTATACTTGACAAGCTTAATATGGGACAGAATTTTATCGCTTGGATTAAAGCAATCTATAAAAATCCTAAAGCAGCTGTCATTACCAATGGAGCTTCCTGGGCGGCTAGGTGGTGTAGTGGTCTAAGGCACTCGCCACCAGTGTGGAGACGCTAGGATTCGCGTGTTCGAATCCAGCTCTCCACATTGTTTTTCAGTTTGGCTGGTCGTCCGCAGTAATACACATTGGCCGTATTACGGGGAGGGAAAAACTGAAGGGTGGGGATCGAACGTTGTGAACAAGCGACTCCTACAAGTCGGTTGGTGCGCCTGCGCAGTAGAATCAGGAAGTGTCGGGGGCAGCGTGAGCCTCCCACGCGTCACTCCTCGACACTGAGAGGTCGAGCTGCGCAGGTGAAAAGATGCGACTGCTGTTACCTCAAGTACCGGAGGGGACTTGTGCTATGTATGACTTAGTCCACATTGCAGCCGGCTTGTGGGAGGCAAGAAACAGCGTTCGTGACAGGGGAGGGTTGAATTGGATGATACGAAATTGGGATGGGAGAAAAATATAGAAAATGGGAGAAAAAGTGGATCAAAAAAAAACCAATGGAGCTTCCTCTGACTTTTTTGCACTAACAAGAGGGACAAGACAAGGATGCCCACTGTCAAGTTCACTCTGGTGAATGGTGATTGAATTATTGGCGTCATGTGTACGAGACAATATTAACATTAAAGGACTGAAAATGAATAATGAGGAACATAAAATATCCTTATACGCAGATGACATTATTTGATACATAAAAGACCCAGAACAGTCCTTATCATACTTAGATAACGAAATAGAGCAATTTGGAAAATACTCTGGATTTAAGTTAAACTTCAATAAATCAAATGCTTGTCTCCTGCACATGACCCCAACAGAAACAATGTATAAAACATATCCTTTTAATTGGTCTCCAGAAGGGTTTAAATATTTGGGAATAAACATTACACCGCAACGTTAGGTTATGTATATAACCAAGTTCTGTTAATACTAGTGACGCTCAGCGTCTATTGCATATATCTCGCTTCAGCGTATATACACTGAATACATTTCAAAATGTACCTTTACATGCCAGCATTCATCTGGCCACACCCCCCATCCGCTTACCTACATAAGCAGGGATGGGACCACACACTCATCTCCTTCCCAACAAATTTCACCACAATGAAAAATCAAGGGCCGCAGCGGCGTCTAGACGCTGAGCGTCACTAGTATTAACAGAACTTGGTTATATACATAACCTAACGTTCTGTGTCATACTAGCTCCCGCTCAGCGTCTATTGCATAACAGGAGCTGAGCGGGAGCTAGAAGCTCGACAAATTAACCCCGCTGAGGCCCCCCACAACCATCAGATCAGGGAGGACCGAGCCCCCCCGACCCCCCCTAATGGAGGGCACCCCCCCTATTGGAGGTTTCCCGGGAGGGCGACGGACCCGACCGTGCGAAGAGGCACTCAAGCAACTCAACGCACAGGGTGAGCAGACCGTGGCCTGACCCCACGACTACACACACGCACAACCCGCATGCCACCCGGGAACGAACGGAGGGAACAACCTCGTTACTGCCCCCAGAATCACGGGGTCAAGGGCAAACCCAACCCCGTGGCAAGGCCGTAGTAGCGGAGCGCGAAGGAAGACCCAGACCCACCGAAGGGACTGGATCCCCTGGAAAACGGGGGCTCGGAGAGGTCAATGACGCCAGGCATCAAGACCCCACCAGGCGGTCACTTAGTGATACCGCCCCCCACATCGCCAGCGTATTCGGATAAGGCCCCTCTTCTCCAAGAGCGGGCCCTTTCCCCCCAATAGCACACCGCCTGGCACACTGACCCTGCAAAACAGGCAGTCAGCATGGCCGTAAGCACACAAAAAGGTTAACCAACGGAAGCAGGCAGCGCACCGGGGAAAACCAGGCAACAGGCTGTAACCTGAGCCTGGAGCACTGCGGACGAGACAGGCGCCAAAGGAGTCAGCTGAAAACAGCCGCCCCGGCGGAAGGGGCGTATGCTGGCGTTGTTGCATGACCAGGCCTCCATTTAAAAAAAACCCACCCAGAGGGGTTGAGGCAGAGAAGGCTGACACGATTGGCAGACGTCATGAACGTGCAGGGGCACCCTCAACCGGGTAACCCGGGAGTTGACACTGCTCCAACACACCAGGGAATCAACCACCTTGGTGTTACCCAATGCGGTGGTTGTTCCTATAACCCCTCAAGAAAAAACTCCAAAACTCACCTGCGGGTATACACCGGCTATACCGCAGTACAAGTGTTTCAGTTTTCAAAAAAGGGTTAACCCAGGCCTACGGGTCGACGAAACATTACTTCGGACCGGGCCCGGCGATACGGGAAGCACAGGGTCACCAGAGGAGGTCAAAGACCACCCCAAGAGGCCCCTCCGCCATGCGTGAGAGCGGAGCGAAAAGAATGGAGAACCAGCCCCAAGCACACCGTACTTGGTATTCCCAGGCGGTCTCCCAACCAAGTACTAACCAGGACCAACCTGCGTAGCGGCCGAGATCTGACGAGATCGAGCGTGTACAGGTTGGCATGGCCGTAAGCCATTACGACAGTGCAGAGTACAAAATGTACCCAACCAGGGTCTCCATAGCGCTTAACCCTGTGACACCCGGACCGACCTGGCATTTTCCCCCTGAAAAAGCCCAAGTCCCTCAGGGTACCAGAACAGCAGATCTGCATCCCCGGCGGACAACGGGTTTAACTGATCCGGACCAGCGTGACCAGAACCAGTCCCGTGCCCTAACCACGAGCTAGCACTATACGTGCGTCGGGACACAACCACATCAATGAACAGGCTATGTAGACCTGTCATTGAATCCCCAAGGTGCCCAGGGGAACGACAAGAGGGGTGTGATGCTTCCTAACTCCAACTCTTCTTAATAGAAAAGAAGGAAGCACCAACAGTATGTATCCCAGTCTACACAGCCATAGGGAGGAGACGGAAATCCCCAGAGAGACTTCCCACGCGAGCTGTACAGATTGAAAAGAATATATTGCACCTTGAGCCATGTAAAAGTTTGGTTTTAGGGCTCTCCGGGGAGGAGGCACTGAACCCATACACACTCAATAATCGAATTGAATCGAATAGAGTAGGACTCCTTCTTGAGGTTCCACTCACCTTGACAATCTGAGGAGGAGGCTCTGTACTCCCTCACATGGAAGGAGAGTCCCAACTCACAGAAGGCCCGAATAGGAGCTTCGTGAGGAGGAGCCCTGACCACCCCCCGAAACAGATCCACATATGGACCTGAACAGCACACGGAAGTCCTACCAACAGAGACGCGTACAGTGACGTACTCTATGGCGGGGGAATTTCTGCGGTGCACATGCCCAATATTCCAGGGCGTGGGACCAGGAAACTCCCCCCCCCCCCCCCCCCCTCACCCTGTAACGTGCCGAACCGCAACGTGACAGGAACCTTGAAGGACAGGTGGGTTTACCCCTGACCAACAGAAAAAAGGGGGAGAAAAGGTTACCAGTTCACCCCTTTACAACCCCACACCCATGATACGATGTAATGACAAAAAAGAGTATGACGCAGTCATAGTCAGCTCCATGAAGCGTCTAACAGCTTCACACAGCGCATGTGCCAACCTGCTATCTGATTTTTACTAAGGAAAAAACACAGAATAGAGAGGGCCCTCTCAAGAGCCCCGGTATCAGACTTACACATGTGCTTCTGTGGCCAGCCCAACCCAGTTGTAGGTCACACGACACACACAACCCTTTATCACCTACAAAAAATGGCAAAAACACACTACAGAGGAACGCCGTTTTTCATAATGAGAGAATACACAATTCTCGATTAGTATCGGCCACAGGCCTTGCTAAGCACACACGAAAAAGCGACCAAACAATCTTTTCTTTAGGAAAATAAAGTTTCTCAAGCGGTTAGCACAACCCCAAACAACTAAGCTAAGGGTTACATCGTATCCCTACCACACAGTGACACAATATAGTGTAACAACATGTCTGAGAGGAGGATGAAGAAGTCCCCAGGGAACCGGGGGGAAACACAACCCTCCTACTTTACCCTTAATACGGCCAGTTAAACAGGTAAACCTGTTAATATGTGAACACACTGTTCATTGTCATTACAAGCTGAGAAAGAATCATTCTTTACTCATATGTCACTAAGCATAGCTTTATAGGTTAGTTTAACCCCCTTAGTTGTGAGTGCACGGTACAAGAACACACATGACGTTTCTCAACACAACAAACCAGATCATTTTCACATCTGTAATAAACAACCCGATTTGCATGGAGAAGCTAAATACCAGTGCCAAGACAATTCACACATAATTCGCGTCGTATCCTAAATGTAGTGCAGCAACACACGTTTTGGAAAACATCGTTATTTACAAAACATTTAGAAGGGAAAGAAAGAAGAAGTGTTCAAGGTCTGGTCGCCTGTTACTGTTCCGCAACTGTTCCTACTTCCGGGGTAGGCCTGATTGGCCCCGACAGGCACGTGACCCGCACGGCCACGCCCCACGGCAGCCCCAAGGCTCGCGGCAACGAGGCTGCTGTTTCCGCCTTCCATTAGGAAGGAGTTTGCGGCGCCTTTCATAATAATATCATCAGTCATCTCTAATAATATTAATGGTGGTCCTAAGTTCGATTCCTGTACCTTTTTATTTAAATTTTTTTAATGTGCATTGCACTCTATAGCGTATTGTATATTGTATATTGTATGGGTTCCACTGCAACGCATACACCTTACTGTAAATTGTACCATACAATATACCATATACAATACGCTATAGAGTGCAATGCACGTTAAAAAAAAAAAAAAAAAAAAAAACTTACGGGAATCAAACTTAGGACCATAGGATCACCAGCCAAGCAGCCTTACCAATTGAACTAGCTTGTCGATGTTAAAAAAGGGGGAATTACTGCTACATAATGCTGCCGCAACGGAGCTCCGCCGCGACAATATTATTAAACAGCGGCTCTGTCATTGAAGTGGGAAAAGTGAGCCGTATTGTATATTAGTACATTGAACAGTGATTAATATTATTAGAGATGACTGATGATATTATTATGAAAGGCGCCGCGAACTCCTTCCTAATGGAAGGCGGAAACAGCAGCCTCGTTGCCGCGCGCCTTGGGGCTGCCGCGGGGCGTGGCCGCGCGGGTCACGTGCCTGTCGGGGCCAATCAGGCCTACCCCGGAAGTAGGAACAGTTGCGGAACAGTAACAGGCGGTCTGGTCAAGACCTTGCCTACCCGGAGCGCAGATCAAGCGAAGTGCAGTCTCTAACATGGCACCGAAGTAAACACAGCCTCCTGTGTTTGACGACACGGGCAGCTCGCTGCTCCAACCTGCCGCTACGGTGCTCCTTGTTGACGCAGTCCTCGCCGGCCTGGCTCAGGGCAGGTTCGACGAACATCCTCTGTCAAAGATGACGTCGTAGTCAAGAGTGTTTAAAACATGTTATAGTCACAGCACGTTCAACAGTGTAGCATTAAGCTAACGGCCGCTCTCGGCCGATAGCAGCAAGCTAACGTTTCCTAGCCTAGGTAGGCCACAACTAGCACGCAAGCTAACGTTTCCTAGCCTAGTGACACAACAGGCTAACGCCGCAGTTAACAGCTGACTGGCTAACAGTAGGCCACAACTAGCACGCAAGCTAATCAGCTATCACCTGAACCTGTACACAATGATATAACAAGCCACACTTAGACATGCCGCCATTCTGAAACCCTCCTCACTGTTTAAGAGAGAAGAGAAACGAGATGTTAACAGTTTAACAGTGATTTTACCAACATCCGACGGAGCCAGCACAATTCCCATCTGGGCTGTAGCTGACTTGAACACGGATCTTCCGCTAACGAACATCCATGCCCATATTTCCTCGTGAGGGTATACTCTCATGTGTATATGAAAGACGGGGCCTACACGGTGACAGAGAAACATCCACTCGTCCAGAAAACACTGGGATCACCAGTGTTACTGGTCGTGGCCCACTAGTTAACTGTAATGGGCTTCAGACCAAGGTCCTCCGCCGTTGCCTAAGAGGCTGAACAAAAGACCCTAATCTGGGGCCGGTTTTCGTAAACATTGTCAGCCAGCCCCCATAGCACTAACAGACAAGCGGCGCTCGCAAGCAACATTACTCACCAACCTGGAACCCACCGCTTCTCACAACAGTCGGTGCGTCACTACAGTCCAGCTGCACCGTCGGAGGGTTTCATCCCGTCCAGCCGCAGCAAGGAGGACTGTAGTTGGGAGACATGTAGCGGCGTGAACTCCCAATACGAAAACCGATGGAGGTTTTTAGAATGATCACCATCTTCCAGACACTCCAGTACGAAGACAATATCGCCATATTTTCTCGAAAATAGTGAGAGAGAAAATAAAGATATGATGTCAACGTATCCTTGTTCTTCCTTTCCTCAGAGTAAATATTTTTCTCCACATCAAGTGGGCATGTGAGCAGCACTTAGCTTGTGATGAAATTTGAGAAGGAGATGAGTGTGTGGTCCCATCCCTGCTTATGTAGGTAAGCGGATGGGGGGTGTGGCCAGATGAATGCTGGCATGTAAAGGTACATTTTGAAATTTATTCAGTGTATATACGCTGAAGCGAGATATATGCAATAGACGCTGAGCGGGAGCTAGTATGACACAGAACTAGGGAACTTGTACAGGGAAAACTATTGTCCTCTTATAGAAAAGATAAAAACTGATTTGTGTAAATGGTCCACGCTCCCATTATCTCTGCTGGGAAGAATACATGTAATAAGAATGAACGTTCTTCCAAGACTAAATTTCCTTTTTCAAATGTTACCATGTTACTTATCTACAGAATTTTTAAAATCTATGAATAGACCCATCTCAAAATGTATTTGGTGCAACAAAATACCTAGGATAAAGTTATTGACACTTATGAAGCCGGAATCCATGGGAGGTCTCGGTCTCCCCAATCTCCAATATTATTTTTGGTCAGCCCAATTAAGAAATGTACTGTCATGGACGTTGGGAAGACGGGACTCACAGTGGTTTCAGCTAGAAGCTAAATGTGTTGATCCATTACCATTGGACTCTCTCATATTTATAAAACAATTTAAAAAGATAAGAAACATAGGTAATTGTTTCACTGTTTTTAACACACTATGTGCTTGGAAGGACTAAAACTTGGTATCACCAATTGTACCTCCATATACTCTCCTATCTATCACCATCCTGATCTAGATAAACATAACATCAATTAATATACTCAAATGGGCTCAGTTGGGGATAAGTCAATTCAAAGACCTGTTTCACACAAATATGCAGTTAAAATCATTTATGGATTTAAGAACAGAATATGCCATCCCAAATACTGATTTCTTTAAATATTTACAAATGCGAAACATTCACTTAGAAGAGAAAATAAACTAAGACTAGAATTACATGAAATAGAAGAAATACTAATGTATTGTACAATTAAAGGTAACATTTGTGAATTGTATGACATCTTCTCCAAAGAATGTCACTCATCTTTTTTGCCTTTGTTGAGGATTTGGGAGACAGACCTAACCATGAAATTTGATGAAAATACCTGGCTAAATATTTGTGATAGAATACACTTTCCATTTACAAGTAACAAAATCAAAGAAGCTCATTTTAAATGTATCTATAAATTGTATCTAACTCCAATAAAAAATGCATAAAATGTCTAGCGATAACTCATTAAACTGTCCTAGATGTAAAACTAACGAAGGAACCTTTCTACACATGTTTTGGCACTGTGAAAAACTAAAACGATTCTGGAATTGTATTCACTCATTTACAAAATCTGTATTGGAAACGGAATTTGACTTGTCTCCATGTGCCTACTTACTAAATGAATTACCTGAGATCCAGATGGATCCAAAAAAATATAGATTGCTGATTGTTATAACATACTTTGCCAAGAAATGTATTCTCCTGTTTTGGAAAAATGACTCTCGCCCACTTTTGAGATGTTTCAAGATCAGATATCCCAGCTTCTTCCGCTGGAGAGATTGACCTTGGAGGGACCTTTGGTCTCCGCTGTTTTCTCGATTGAGCAGGGGGGCTGTTGATTGATATGGCTAGTGACGGTATGTGAATTTGTCCACAGGCTGTCGCTGGCTGTGTCGATTGGTGGTTTTGCTGTTTGGTTGGGGGAGGGGTAGGGGCCGGGGGTCTTGGGGTGTCTGTCCCCGGTTGTGTTTTTTGGAGGTGGGTTTCCCTAGTGGAATAAGTTGTACAACAGACGTATAAGAGGCCCGTCTGTTGTACAACAATGATGTTGTTGTTGTCATTGTTGTTATTATTTATTATTGTTTATTTTAATTTTATTATTGTCCTGTCTTTATTTAGTTTTGTTGGCCGTGGGTGGGGGAAGGGACCAGAGGGTGAGATAATTGCTGCGTGATGTGGGTCATGTATCTGCTGTACACCTGTTATTCAAATAAAAATAAGTAAAAAAATAAATTAAAATCTTAAATTAAAATAAAGATAAAAATCTTTGCCTACATTTACATTTACATTCAGTCGTTTTGCTTTTTTATCCAAGCAAAATTGTGTACAACCAGGAGGGTTACACATCTGGTATTGTTCGTCTAGCAGTGCCAAATTTGAGTGCTTCACTCTGAGTGCATAGTAGTAAGGCCATATTAGCATAGTACAGTAGGTTGTATTATAGGCATAGTAGCATAGTACATAGTAGATAGTAGTATAGACATAGTAGAATAGTAGGTAGTAGTATAGACATAGTAGCAAAGTACATAATAGTAAAAGACAGTAAAGAGAGTTATTTATAAAACAAATTGTCCTTGCCTACAAGATGACGTTGACGGGAAAATGTTCTATACGTTTAATTACCAATGACATATATGGAATGACAGGGTCATAGGCATATATTACAGTATTCCCACCTCTTGGACTATGTGCCAAAACACAGGTTTCGTCCGGGCAGTGTGACTGTGAAGCTTATTGTACAAGAGTCACTGCTGTGGCCTGACAGGGATAGTATGTGGAAAAACTCCAGGTTGACGTGTTGTAACTGGAACCATACTGGGCTGTATATATGTCATAACAGGGAAATCGACATGAATAAAACACGTCTGTCAGAAGAAGATCTTAATGACTTCATGTATTTTCGAATGAGAAATAATCAATATCCTTTGTATTGTATTGTACAATCCTTGTTTTATTGCTTCAATAAATACATCAATCAATCAATCAATCAATCACCATCGTATCAAATGGGTTTAATTTTATGGTGTGGTTTTTAGTTTCATTCTGTTTTAATATTTTTTTGTATTGCTTAACTCTACGAAGTAACAGGATGCTGACATGCTGTCAATATACACACACACACACACACACACACACACACACACACACACACACACACACACACACACACACACACACACACACACACACACACACACACACACACACACACACACACACACACACACACACACACACACACACACACACACACACCTTACTGTTCTGTATATGGCTAATAAAAGTGATTCCAATTCTGAAAAATTCTCCTCCGTACCATTCCACACTGCATGCAATTTATTTTAAATGTCAAAACAGTTGTAATGAGACAGTTCATACAGCCTTACCTTTGTTCTGGTACTGTGTGGTACACATGTCGATAAAGCAGTAGAACAGAGCAATGATGACCATCTTCCAGGGCAGCATGGTGCTTTTTCAGACACCCACAAGCCAGTAACACAGAGAGAGAGAACGAGAGAGAGGGAGGGAGAGAGAGAGAGGGGTAAAGACCACAGTACTCCACCACCAAACACTCAATACTGTGTCAGAGAGTGAAAGCTCTCTTTGTGAGGTAAGTTGTTCCTGTTGCTGTTTGGAGTCTGTCACCTCTTCCAGCACAGTGTACCTCTCTCATGGTGCTCTCTCTACTGGTCTCTCATTCTCTGTCCTATTCTCTATTTCTCTCTGTCCCACACGCTACTGCCTCATCTCTCTCTCCCTTCTGTCCTATTCTCTCTGTCCCACACGCTACTGCCTCATCTCTCTCTCTCCCTTCTGTTTCTCTGATGTTTCAGCTTGTCCTCTCTATTTTACCTTCTGTCTTACTTTCTCTCTCCCTCCCTCCCACCCTCTCTTGCTCCCTTCTTTTCTCTCCCTTCCCATCCCTCTCACCAACATCCCCCCACATCTCTCTCTCTCTCTCTCTCTCTCTCTCTCTCTCTCTCTCTCTCTCTCTCTCTCTCTCTCTCTCTCTCTCTCTCTCTCTCTCTCTCTCTCTCTCTCTCTCTCTCTCTCTCTCTCTCTCTCCAGCTGACACAATAGTGTGTTTCCAGCTGGTAGTCATCAGGTTCACAGAGATTTACTGAACCTCTCACTCTCTTTCACAGAATAATTTGTATACAGTAATCAGTTACAGGTATTTGGTTTATCAGACACACCACGATCATCATCACCATTACCATCATCATGTTCATCATCATTATAATCATCACCATCATCATCATAACCATGACACCCCCATCACCATCATTACCATCATCATCATTATCACCATCATCATCTTCATCATATTCATCATCATCATCATCATCATTTATTTATTCGCACATGGAATTACCACATCCATGGTATCACATCATCATAACCATCATTACAGTATTTCAAAATTGCTAAAACACATTTCATGAAACTGCCCTCCCTTTTCACGAAACACCTTTATCAAACTATATACACAAAACCTAACATTCTCTTTTCAAAACAAAACGTTGACACCAAAATCCTTCTCAAGGCCTGCACAAATGTAAACAGTACTAAGCATCTTTGCACAACAACAAATAATTGAAAACACAAATGTTCAGAGTGTGAACATGTTCTTTTTACAGTTTCACAACTGCCAGGACACATTTTTAGAAACCTTCTTATCTGTTCTCAAAATATATGTATTGGGCATTTATAGATGTGTGTGTTTCATAGGAATAGTATGTAAATGAAGAAAATACAGTTACAGTATAAGCACTATAAAAATGCAGCAGGTGAGTTCACCTGTCTTCAACCAAAATGGAAAGAGTGTGAGGTTTTGTCCTTTGCTCACTTACTCGCTCTGTTCCTTTAAGCCTACTCGCTCTGGTTCCATTTGTTTTCTGTTAATCATTTCATTCCCCTATTCACACGCTTCTTCCCAGAGACGTCGTTGATTGGTTCTCCCCCGTCCACACGCTTATCAATCACATCCCTCAGCTGTCACTGCTTGTCAATTAAGCATTCCCGTATTATTTATACCCCGTTTCCCCATTCAAGTTTTGTTGGATCGTTTTGATATTTCAGTTGCATTCGCCGTTCCTGCTGCCTGCTGTTGTTTCCCTGTGCTTTGCCTCCAGGATATTCAAGAAGCATTCCTCTTGGACACCCTTTCCCCGTGGCGACGCGCTCGCTCCGTTCTGTTCCAACGCTCTTTACGCACAACGCCTGGGTGAGTTTTTTATGACTGTCTTTGATCCAATTCCGTTTTTCGTGTGTTTATATAACACTGAAGATTTCCAGCTTTTTATCAGACAGTCACTCACCCAGCGTTTAGCCTTTTTTGGATTGTTTCATTGGGATAATATTTTGGCCTAACATCTCCCACTGTGTGTTTACACACCGAAGATATTATCACATTGGATTTGTATTTTGGGACTTCGCTCACAGTGTTTATTTTGCACCGAAGATATCTATCACTGGGGATTGTGTTTGGAACGTTACTCACAGTGTGTATTTACACCGAAGATTCAGTCACTTGGATAACTCTGTTTTCGGGTACAAGTCACCTCTCCTGTTCACCTGCTTCTGTTCCACCTGCACTCTGAGTTAACTCGCTCCCTCTCTCTCTCTCGGTCCCGCAACCACCTCGGAGATTCTGCCGAGAGAGGTCTGCAGAGCGGCTCTGACGTCAGCGTCTGCTTCCCCTGACTACCATCCCGGGAGAAGCTGCAGAGCAGCAACATTCATCCTTGCTTGTATTCCGGTCTTTGTTTGAACTCTTCCAAGTCTGTGCTGTTTATTTTAGTCTTAATAAACAAGCCCTTGTTTTTGGCAACTCTGAATCCTACTCTCTTGTGTCGTTGCGTTTGGGGTCGGTGTCAAACCATAACATTACGATCCAACCCAAATGACGACCCCAGCCGACACAGAGAGGGTCAGAACCGCACTTGCTAATCAAATCGAGTTGACCAAGGATCACAGCCACCAACTAGAGAGGGCTGCGGCTGCGGTGCAGGATCTCAGGGAACAGGTCCTGCCTATTCAAGGGTCACTGGCCGCTCTGGCGGGACAGCAATCTGGTATTCTCGTTCAGCTTCACTCGCTGAGCGACACCGTTAATGCTTTACTTCCCTCACATCCTTCAGGAGCATTCCCCGCAGCCCCAGCTGATCCCGCACCTCGGGAACCCCGTCTCTCTGTCCCACGGCTGTTCGACGGCAATCCCGAGGAGTGTGCCACATTCATCATGCAATGTGAGTTGGTTTTCCGTCATCAACCAAGCCGTTTTACTGCTAGAGGGTCCCAAGTGGCCTATATGACGAACTTGCTTTCAGGCCATGCTGCCCAGTGGGTCACTTCCTCCTGGGCAATGGATGCAGATTTTGTTTTCTCCTATCCAGACTTCGTGGCGGAGCTCCGCAGAGTGTTCCACCATCCAGCCCGAGGTCTGGACCCTGGAGCCCGGTTGGGGACCTTCCGACAGGGGAGCGGCAGGGTAACTGACTACGTCCTGGAGTTTCGACTGGCGGCGGTGGAGAGTGGATGGAACGACCCTGCACTTCGCCTAACCTTCTTGAGGGGGCTCAGTGACGCAGTCCGGGACCAGCTCGCTACCCGGGAGGTGCCCGACTCCCTCGAGGACCTGTTTAGCCTCGTCATCCGCATCGACGGACGCCTCCAGGAGAGAAGGCGCGAGAGGACCCGACTGTTACCTCCTGAGGTACCCCGGATTCCCCGGACGCATGACGTCACTCCTGGACGCCCTGTCCTCAACACAACTGGTGGTAGCGGGTCCTCCTGTTCGGTTCGCGAGGAGGAACCCATGCAGCTGGGACGCTCACATCTGAGCCAGGCGGAGCGTGAGGCAAGGCTCAGGTCCGGTCTCTGCCTCTACTGCGGAGGGGAGGGACACCGAATCGCAGACTGCCCCATCCGGCCAAAAGATCAGGCTCGCCGAGACCCCGGGAAATCCTGGTGAGCCGTTTTTCCCATTCCCAGAGCCGCGCACCACCTGACCATCTGATGAGCGTCACCCTGGCCTGGGGGGACCAACGAGCCACGGTGGAGGCCCTCATCGACTCTGGGGCAGACGAGAATTTCCTCGACTTCGAGTTTGCTACCCGAGCCAACATCCCACTTGAGGACCTTGTGAGGCCCTTGGAGATCTTTTCGTTGGACCAACACCGCCTGGCCGACATCTCTCAACGCACCGGCCCAGTCGTGCTGACCATCGCTGGGAACCACGTCGAGAGAATCCAGTTCCTCATCACCCAATCCCCCCTTGTCCCGGTGGTCCTGGGTAGGCCCTGGCTCGCGCTGCACGAGCCCCACATCGCCTGGTCCTCCGGTACCATCAAGGGCTGGAGCTCCTCCTGTCACGCCCTGTGTCTGCAGGCGGCGTCCTGTCCCCCGCCCCGGAGGCCCGCTGGTGAGTCGCCTCCGGACCTCTCGTCCATACCTCCCGAGTACCACGACCTCTTGGAGGTTTTCAGTAAATCCAGGGCTCAGGCCCTTCCACCTCACCGCCCCTATGACTGCGCCATCGACCTCCGCCAAGGGGCTCCCCTTCCCGGCAGCCGCCTCTACAGTCTGACCGTTCCGGAGAAGAAGGCGATGGATCTCTACATCTCTGAGTCATTGGAAGCAGGACTCATTCGGCCTTCCTCCTCCCCGGTGGCGGCCGGTTTCTTCTTTGTTGGTAAGAAGGATGGGGACCTGCGACCCTGCATCGACTATCGCCAGCTCAACGAGATCACCATCAAGAACAAGTACCCGCTACCTCTCATGAACTCCACCTTCGAGCCACTGACCCAGGCCTCCGTCTTCACCAAGCTGGACCTCCGGAGTGCCTACCATCTTGTCCGTATCCGTGAGGGCGATGAGTGGAAGACCGCCTTCAAGACCCCCAGGGGCCACTACGAGTACCTAGTGATGCTGTTCGGCCTCACCAACGCCCCGGCGGTATTCCAGGCACTCATGAACGACGTCCTTCGTGACATGCTGGAGGTGTTCGTGGTGGTGTACCTGGACGACATCCTCATCTTCTCCAGGACCCTCGAGGAACACATCCAGCATGTCCGCCGTGTGCTGGAGCGCCTCCTCCACAATCGGCTCTTCGTCAAGGCGGAGAAGTGCCGTTTCCACTCCGACTCCGTCGACTACCTGGGCTTCATCGTTGAGAAGGGCTTGACCCGAGCGGATCCTCGCAAGATCCAAGCTGTGGAGGATTGGCCTGAACCCACCACTCGGAAGGAGTTACAGAGTTTCCTCGGGTTCGCCAACTTCTACCGAAGGTTCATCCGGAACTACAGTCAAGTGGCGGAGCCACTTACCAAGCTGACCTCCCCCGCTCTGCCGTTCGACTGGTCCCCAGCGGCATGTGCTGCGTTCCGCTCCCTCAAGAAGAGGTTCACTTCCGCCCCTATCCTGCTCCACCCTGACCCCAAGAGACAGTTCATTGTGGAGGTGGACGCCTCGGATACTGGACTGGGCGCTGTCCTATCCCAACGTTCTCTTTCGGACCAGAAGGTACATCCTTGCGCCTTCTACTCGCGTCGTTTCCTCCCTGCCGAGAGGAACTACGACACCGGCAATCGGGAGCTGCTGGCGGTCGTGGCTGCGTTGGAGGAGTGGCGTCATTGGCTAGAGGGAGCCGAGGAGCCTTTTACCATCTGGACGGACCACAAGAACCTGACGTTCATCCGCGCTTCCAGGCGCCTCAACGGTCGGCAGGCAAGATGGGCCAGTTTCCTCAGTCGGTTCGACTTCTCGCTGACCTTCCGCCCCGGTTCCCGCAACACGAAGGCCGACTCCCTATCCCGGTTACACTCCAAGGGGGCTCCACCCTCTGAGGACCCTACTCCCATCCTCCCGGAGGCCCGAGTGGTTGGAGCCATCACCTTGGGCATCGAGGGTGTGGTTAGACGTGCCCTACGCTTCCAGCGTGCTCCAAGCAACGTTCCTATTCATCGTCTCTTCGTCCCCGACTCTGTCCGGTCTTGGGTACTGCTTTGGGGCCATACCAGCCGGTTCGCCTGCCACCCTGGCGTCCATCGCACGTTCTCCTTCCTGGCTCGTCGTTTCTGGTGGCCCACCATGCGGAACGACGTCAAGGAGTTCGTATTGGCCTGCGCGGTCTGTGCCCGCAGCAAGGCCTCACACCAGGCACCCTCCGGGCTCTTACAGCCACTTCCCGTTCCAAGCCGTCCTTGGTCACATGTGGCGCTAGACTTCGTCACAGGTCTTCCCTCCTCCCAGGGGAACACTTGCCTTCTGACCGTGGTGGATCGATTCAGCAAGGGGGTTCACCTCGTGGCCCTTTCCAAGCTTCCCTCGGCGGCCGAGACGGCGGACCTCCTGACTCACCACGTGTTCCGCCTTCATGGGTTTCCCCAGGACATCGTCTCTGACCGGGGGCCCCAGTTCACCTCCCAGGTATGGCGGGCCTTTTGCAAGGGATTGGGGGCGACGGTCAGTCTTTCCTCTGGTTATCATCCCCAGACTAACGGACAGACGGAGAGGATGAACCAGAGCGTGGAGTCTGCTCTTCGGTGTGTGGCAGCCGAGAGACCGGCATCCTGGAGCCGTTTCCTTCCCTGGGTTGAATACTCCATCAATTCAATGGTCAGTTCCGCCACCGGCCTCTCACCATTTGAGGTTTCCCTGGGCTACCAACCCCCTCTTTTCCCCGCACAGGAGGCGGAAGTGGCAGTTCCCTCCGTGCAGGACCACCTCGACCGCTGCCGACGAGTTTGGGAGATCACCAGGACCGCGCTGCTCCGGACATCTGAGCGCGCCTGTCGTGGTGCCGACCGGCGCCAGGTTCCTGCGCCGACTTACCTCCCTGGGCAGAGGGTGTGGCTCTCCGCAAGGGACCTCCCGCTTCGGTCCTCGGCCAAGAAGCTCAACCCCCGTTTCGTCGGACCTTTCGAGGTCCTAAAGGTACTCAGTCCGGCGGCCCTACACCTGAAACTTCCTGCGTCCATGCACATTCACCCTGTGTTCCATGTCTCCCGGGTTAAGCCCGTCTCCCTCAGTCCCCTTATGCCTCCAGCTCCTGATCCTCCGCCTCCCGTGTTGGTGGATGGTCACCCCCAGTGGCAGGTCCGCCGGTTGATGGGCGTTCGTCGGCGGGGCCGGGGGTTCCAATACCTGGTGGACTGGGAGGGTTACGGCCCTGAGGAGCGTAGCTGGGTCTCCCGGCAGCTCATCGTGGATCCCGGCTTGATCACTGACTTCCATCGTGCCCATCCTGACGAGCCGGGTCGGCCTGGTCGCCGGGTGGCTCCCGTGGAGGGGGGGGGTACTGTGAGGTTTTGTCCTTTGCTCACTTACTCGCTCTGTTCCTTTAAGCCTACTCGCTCTGGTTCCATTTGTTTTCTGTTAATCATTTCATTCCCCTATTCACACGCTTCTTCCCAGAGACGTCGTTGATTGGTTCTCCCCCGTCCACACGCTTATCAATCACATCCCTCAGCTGTCACTGCTTGTCAATTAAGCATTCCCGTATTATTTATACCCCGTTTCCCCATTCAAGTTTTGTTGGATCGTTTTGATATTTCAGTTGCATTCGCCGTTCCTGCTGCCTGCTGTTGTTTCCCTGTGCTTTGCCTCCAGGATATTCAAGAAGCATTCTTCTTGGACACCCTTTCCCCGTGGCGACGCGCTCGCTCCGTTCTGTTCCAACGCTCTTTACGCACAACGCCTGGGTGAGTTTTTTATGACTGTCTTTGATCCAATTCCGTTTTTCGTGTGTTTATATAACACTGAAGATTTCCAGCTTTTTATCAGACAGTCACTCACCCAGCGTTTAGCCTTTTTTGGATTGTTTCATTGGGATAATATTTTGGCCTAACATCTCCCACTGTGTGTTTACACACCGAAGATATTATCACATTGGATTTGTATTTTGGGACTTCGCTCACAGTGTTTATTTTGCACCGAAGATATCTATCACTGGGGATTGTGTTTGGAACGTTACTCACAGTGTGTATTTACACCGAAGATTCAGTCACTTGGATAACTCTGTTTTCGGGTACAAGTCACCTCTCCTGTTCACCTGCTTCTGTTCCACCTGCACTCTGAGTTAACTCGCTCCCTCTCTCTCTCTCGGTCCCGCAACCACCTCGGAGATTCTGCCGAGAGAGGTCTGCAGAGCGGCTCTGACGTCAGCGTCTGCTTCCCCTGACTACCATCCCGGGAGAAGCTGCAGAGCAGCAACATTCATCCTTGCTTGTATTCCGGTCTTTGTTTGAACTCTTCCAAGTCTGTGCTGTTTATTTTAGTCTTAATAAACAAGCCCTTGTTTTTGGCAACTCTGAATCCTACTCTCTTGTGTCGTTGCGTTTGGGGTCGGTGTCAAACCATAACAAAGAGAGTGAAGTACACAGAGAATGTGCAAATATACAATACACTGGACACAAGACCAATGATGCAGAGTCAGATTGATGAAAAAAAAAATTCTCTCCATACCCAAATCAGTCAACATGTCCCAGTTTCCCATGTTAGTGTCAGTTCCATTCAGTTCATGTTCACTTCAGTTCGGATGCTTGCCCGTCTGTGCAAGGGGGGGCGGGCCAGGGTGTTTAGAGTTCGGACTGCTGTGGGGAAAAAGCTGTTTGTGAAGCGTGTGTGTCTGGTTGAAATTTACTTGAGTGTTGAATACATTTGTGTTAAGATTGTAGAAGATATGTCACGTGTTACAATCGAGAGAGAGACCTGAGCTATTGTGAAGGTGTTCCACAGATCCACTCAAGGCATGTTCTCCGCAAGGCCAGCTGTATATTAGACTGCATATAAGTCATGACTTCATTCATACCAATAATAATAATAATAATACTAATAATAATAATAATAATAATAATAATAATAATAATAATAATAATAATAATAATAATAATAATAATAATAATAATAATAATAATAATAATAATAATAATAATAATAATAATAATGATAATGATAATGATAATGATAATGATAATGATAATGATAATAATAATGATAATAATAATAATAATAATAATAATAATAATAATAATAATAATAATAATAATAATAATAATAATAATAATAATAATAATAGTAATTTCAAAACCATACATTTGGCTCCAACAGTGATTATATATATGGCATTTTAAGTGCTTCTATCGGCTATGTATGAAATATATGAAATATAGACTATAGACCTATACAACTGTTTACAAAGTAAACAAAATTATACATTTGGCTCTAACAGGATCTATAACATCCCAACAGTGTTACGACGGAGACAGGTAGGTTCCAGTTGTGGAGTAATAAGTAGAGGCAGAGAGGGTGTTTACTCGTTAACAGTGGTTCTCTTTATTTGTAGAATGGTACACCTAGAGTAATAGCAACCGATAGTAACACTGACGCAGGGCGTCTAGGATAGAAGATAATAATGATAACAATAATGACAGCAATGTCCAGTGTCTGCGGTACCTCCGGGTACTCTGCAGGAGAATGAGAAGATCCGACAACTGGAAGTAGAAAGACAGTGGTTTAAGTAAGACCACATTCCAGACATACCAAGCGCACCAACATGACAACCAATCAGGAGACCCAAACAATAAGTGACAAGTGACAGGGAGACAAGTGACAGGGAAGCCAAGTGACAGGTGTCAGAATGGTGGGTGGCCAGAGAACCCAAGCGTTACAAACAGGCCACCTTGTCTATGGTTTGATTCAGCTTTAAAAATAGACAATAATAAAAATAGTAAGATAGAATAGACAGAGTAAAATAGTGCAATAGTGCAGTGCAATAAGTAGTAGAATAGAATAGACATGAAATTAGCACATAAAGTGCAGACATATAAAATCAGTTCTGTTTCGTAATGGCTCTCGCTCGGCGTCACTCTCTGCACTGTACCTCGCTCGTGCACGCGCACTGAATAAAAAATTCCACAATGCACCTTTACATCCCAACATCCGTCTGGCCACACCGCCATCAGCTTACCTACATAAGCAGGGGTGGGGCCACACACTCGCCTCCTTCTTCGCTTTCACCACAAGGAAGTGCCTTCGGTAGATCCCCACTTGACGAGGTTGCTAGTTGAAGAAAGTTGGAAAACAAGAGATACGTTGACATCATATCTTTATTTTCTCTCTCACTATTTTTCGAGAAAATACGGCGATATTGTCTTCGTTACTGGAGTGTCTGGAAGATGATGATCATTCTACACCTCCACTGGTTTTTTCGTATTAGGAGTTCACGCCGCTGACATGCCTCCCAACTACAGTCCTCCTTGCTGCGGCTGGATGGGGTAAGACCCTCCAGCAACACAGCTGGACTGTAGGACGCACCGACTGTTGTGAGAAGCGGTGGGTTCCAGGTTTGGTGAGTAATGTTTGCTTGCGAGCACCACTTGTCTGTTAGTGCTATGGGGGCTAGCTGACAATGTTTACGAAAACCGGCCCCAGATTAGGGTCCTTCTGTTCAGCTTTTTAGGCGACGGCGGAGGATCTTGGTTTGAAGCCCATTATAGTCAACTAGTGGGCCACGACCAGTAACTGGTGATCCCAGGATTCTCTGGACGAGTGGATGCTTCTCTGTCACCGTGTAGGCCCCATCTTTCATATACAAATGAGAGTATACCCTCACGAGGAAATGTGGGTATGGATGTTCGTTATCGGGAGATCCATGTTCAAGTTGGCTACAGCCCAGATGGGACTTGTGCTGGCTCCGCCGGATGTCTGGTAAAATCACCATTGTAAACTGTGTTGACATCTCTTTTTCTCTTCTCTCTTAAAAGGTGAGGAGGGTTTCAGAACGGCAGCCTGTCTGAAGTGTGGCTTGTTATATCGTTTGTGTACAAGTTCAGGTGGTAGCTGCTTAGCAGATAGTTGCTTAGCTTGCGTGCTAGTTGTGGCCTACTGTGTTAGCCAGTCAGCTGTTAGCTGCGCAACTGTTAGCTGCGGTATTAGCTCGCTGTGTTTACCAGGCTAGTACACGTTAGCTTGCTGCTATCAGCCGAACGGCTGTTAGCTTAATGCTACACTGTTGAACGTTCTGTGACTATAACATGCCTTAAACACTCTGACTACGACGTCATCTTTGACAGAGGATGTTAGTCGAAACCTACCCGGAGCCGGCCGGTGAGGACTGCGTCAACAAGGAGAACCGTAGCGGCGGGATGGAGCAGCGACGCTGCCTGTGTCATCAAACACAGGATGCTGTGTTTACTACCGGTGCCCTGTTAGAGACTGCAGTTCGCTTGATCTGCGCTCTCGGTAGGAAGGTCCTGACCAGACCTTAAAACGCGTCTTCTTCCTTCCCTTCTAAATGTTTTGTAAATAACGATGTTTTCCAAAACGAGTGTTGCTGCACTACATTTAGGATACGACGCGAGTTGTGTGTGGATTATCTTGTCACTGGTATTAGCTTCTCCATGCAAATCGGGTTGTTTGTTACAGATGTAAAAATGATCTGGTTTGTTGTGTTGGGAAACATCATGTGTGTTCATGTACCGTGTACTCACAACTAAGGGGGTTAAACTAACCTATAAAGCTATGCTTAGTGACATATGAGTGAAGAATGAATTCTTTTCTCAGCCTGTAATGACAATGAACAGTGTGTTCACATATTAACAGGTTTACCTGTTCAACTGGCCGTATTAAGGGTAAGGTAGGAGGGGCGTTTCCCCCCGGTTCCCTGGGGACTTCCTCACCCTCCTCTCAGACATGTTGTTTACAATATATTGTGTCACTGTGTGGTGGGATACGATGTAACCCTTGGCTTGATTGCTGGGGTTGTGCTAAAACTGCTTGAGGAACTGTATTTTCCTAAAAGAAAAGATTGTTTGGTCACTTTTCGTGTGTGCTTGGCAAGGCCTGTGGCCGATACTAATCGAGAATTGTGTATTCTCTCATTATGAAAAACGGCGTTCCTCTGTAGAGTGTATTGCTATTTTTTGTGGTGGTCGGGTTGTGTGTGTCTTGTGATCTACAACTGGGTTAGGTTGGCCACAGAAGCACATGTGTAAGTCTGGTACCGGGGCTCTTAAGGGGGCCCTCTCTATTCTGTGTTTTTTCCTTAGTAAAAATCAGATATCAGGTTAGCACATGAGCTGTGTGAAGCTGTTAGACGCTTCATGTAGCTGACTATGACTGTGTCATACTCTTTTTTGTCGTTACATCGTATCATGGGTGTGGGGTCGTAGAGGGGTGAACTGGTAATCCTTTCCTCCCCTTCTTTGATGGGCAGGGGTTAAGACCTCCTGTCCTTCAAGGTTCATGTCACGTTGCTGTTCGGCACGTTACAGGATAAGGGGGGGGGGGGGGGGGGGAGTTTCCTGGTCCCACGCCCTGGAATATTGGGCGTGTGCACCGCAGAAATTCCCCCGCCACAGAGTACGTACTGTGCGCCTCTCTGTTGGTAAGACTTCTGTGAGCTGTTCAGGTCCATATGATGGATCTGTTTCAGGGAGGGGTCAGGGCTCCTCCTCACGAAGCTCCTACTCGGGCCTTCTGTGTGTTAGGACTCTTCTTCCATGTGAGGGAGCCTCCTCAGAGTGCAGAGCCTCCTCCTCAGATTGTCAAGGTGAGTAGAACTCCAAACAGGAGTCCTGCTCTATTGTGTGTGTATTCGATTCAATTTGATTATTGAGTGTGTATGGGTTCAGTGCCTCCTCTTGGGAGAGCCCTAAAACCAAAATTTTACATGGCTCAATGTTACAATATATTCTTTTCAATCTATACAGCTCGCGTGGGAAGTCTCTCTGGGGATTTCCGCCTCCTCCCTATGGGAGGGTGGTGGGATGTAAAAATTTAAACAATTTTTACCCTCAGCCTGCGTCACGAGGGATTCATGTCAGTCTGTGTTCTTTCTTTTTTGAATAAAAAGAGGAAGGTACATGAAGCACGACGGCTCCGTGTCGTTCTCCCAGGCGACTTGGAGGAAGAATGTTTGGTGTCTTGCTAGACTATCCATTGATGTGTTTGGGTCTCGACGCATACATAGTGCTGGCTCGGTGTGTTTCTGTTACAGGATCACACTTGCTTGTTAAAACAGCGTTTTTATAGGGCAACTGGGATGGGGTTTTGTCAATCACGCTTGTCTCACTCATGCATCAAAACACTCTTATTTAACACACATAACTCACTAATGTTCTACCTAATGTTCTAAGTCTACTGTTCAATATACCTAATGTTCTAAGTCTACTGTTCAATAGACCTAATGTTCTAAGTCTACTGTTCAATAGACCTAATGGCCTAAGTCTATACTGTTCATTTTAATGCTTGTCCAACCTCCTCCTGCCAAGTTATTGAATGAGAAATCCATTTAGTAGCTCGAACAGGCTTTTGAGTTTCATAGTACATTCGTAGTACATTCAAATAGTACTTAGAGCCTTAGATATAGATACTTATATATTTATATTATATATAAACATATATGCACAAGCTACAAACCCGTATTAGAGTTTTGAGAAGAGTCTATACTGTTCAGTAAAACTAATGTTCTAAGTCTACTGTTCAATAGACCTAATGTTCTATACTGTTCAATAGACATAATGTTCTATACCGTTCAATAGACCTAATGTTCTATACTGTTCAATAGACCTAATGTTCTATACTGTTCAATAGACATAATGTTCTATACTGTTCAATAGACCTAATGTTCTATACTGTTCAATAGACCTAATGTTCTATACTGTACAATAGACCTAATGTTCTAAGTCTACTGTTCAATAGACCTAATGTCCTATACTGTTCAATAGACCTAATGTTCTATACTGTTCAATAGACCTAATGTTCTATACTGTTCAATAGACCTAATGTTCTAAGTCTACTGTTCAATAGACCTAATGTTATAAGACTATACTGTTCAGTAAAACTAATGTTCTAAGACTATACTGTTTAGTAAAACTAATGTTCTAAGTCTACTGTTCAATAGACCTAATGTCCTAAGTCTATACTGTTCAATAGACCTAATGGCCTAAGTCTATACTGTTCAATAGACCTAATGTTCTAAGTCTACTTGTTCTGAAGGATCAGATTAAACCGAATATATATATTTATTTATATATATATATTTAATTGTATTTGTATATCCCCTGATATCCCTTGTATATTCCTTGTACAATATGCATTGAATATCCCTTCTAGTCTACTGAACATCCCATAATAGTCTCCATTCTACCATTGGACGAGACCTTGGTGCCAGGTCGCCATACCCCTCAGACCAGGTTCAATCGTACCGCTCAACATGTATGGACAAGTCCTAGTTCCGCGTAGGAATATGTCTACCGCACCACTAATGGTACTATTTGTTCATAGTGCGTATATATACTGCGCTATTAAAGTAGAGCTTTCTTTTAGTCCAGTTCCTTACCCTCCAACAGAGTGACAGACGCAAAAGCCTCCCCGCGAACCACGTGTGGGCAGTAAGGCCAATTCGGCCCAGTATCGGCATTGAGACATCGTGTATATTAATATTTGAATAGTCATATTTGGCACTATATCGTCGAGTTGGACGTATTCTATTAAGCTAATAATAGTCTATTCATATGTAGTGCCTCGTGCGGTAAGAGTTCTATAGTAATCAGCACCCCCATCGTTTCGGGGATCAGCTGGACGCTTATCCAGGGTGGTTGACCCCACGTGAAGCTGCACCCGAGGAGCTCCAGGCCAAAGAGCGAGTGGACCTGTATATTGGATTATTCTACCGACGACGGCTAGCCTTCCCCGGCTTGGATTATGCTTTGAGTACTTTGATTATTCTATGGATAAAGGCCAACACTGCGGTGTGTTGGAAAAACCCCCCCCGGAGAGGACGACAGGTGAGAAGACGCTCTACACGACGAGGTCGCCTCACGTCTCTCCATCGTGGACCGGAGGACGCCGGCCACAGAGAGTCCAACTGCTTTCATCTGTGGATCGAGGATCGCTGGGCACCGGGTCGCATGACTGTGGGCTCTCCCAGGATACCCTCGGCCAGACGGGATACAGCCAGACTCTACCCCCCCCCCCTCCAGCTGTCCTACAAGCAGTCGGAACCTTCCCCTAGTGTATCCAGCTATATAATCATTCAAGTATCATTGCTATTGTTCCCTAAATATTCCAGGTTGTATATTTGCTTCCTGCGCAATCAGAGATTGGACATTCGATATTGATCTACCTACGAATACTCATTTGCCATAAAAGTGCATACTATTACAAATCATAAATGTAATTAAGTGATCGTTGTACATACCTTTTGCTATGTATTATTAATAAACGCAGACTTTCGACTTGGTACATTTGTGTTGGATCCGTTTCATCAGGTGGGAGTGTTTATCATAATTATTCATACCTAGTACTGGGTGGCCAGAGTCTAAAGTACAAGAGGTAGTGGTAGTAAGTATCATATCTAACCATACAGTCAGGGAATTGTACCCCTCAGTTACAATTGGTCCTTCGAGCCGGAGGGTAATCAGTGTAATATTAATATAGTGTTATTAATATTAAAATGGCCTATGATGAACACTCCACGAAACGATCCTCCTAACCAACAACGCCCGCGGCGCAAACGACAGCTCCCTCAGTACCTAGAGGCTTACGCTGTCAGTCAACAACCTAGTCTTCTACCAACAGTAAACGCGGTAAAACTAGAAAGTAAAAGTATGTCTAACCCTAACGACCAGGCTACCCCGACCATAGAGGCCCCTATGGGTTCTAACGTAACTGACCCAGCTCACGGTGGGGACCAGGGGGAACCAGACATGCCTTTACACCCCGCCAATACCGAAGAAGTAGTCCCCGACGAGTCCCGGGAGGAAGACAACACTACCGAGAGAGAACTCGGCACGGAAGAAGATGAGGAGAGCACCGTGGAGATAGAGCTCCAAGACTCCGCACGGAGTACCCCAAGGGACGGCTCCCCTATACAACCGTCTTCTCCCAGCGAGGCAGAGAGGACACTACAGCAGGCATTCCTCGTCAGCCTGAAAGCCTCTACTGAACGCGATAGACTCCAGGGTGAACGCGATCGATTGCAGATACAGCAACGGAGCGAAGAAGAGCACATACGCCTGGAAATAAGACGCATTCAGATGGAAGAGAATATGGCAAGAGACCGGGCCGACGCCCAGCGCGCCGCCACCGGTGCCCAGAGAGAATCGGATCTCACCAAGCGCGAAGCCGAGCGCGACAGAGCACAAGCGCAACTAATAGAACAGCTGATCAGAAGGACAACACCCCCTCCCTCCACCAGAGGCTCCAGGAACTCGTCTAGACATCACTCCAGGGCGGCATCCCCTAGCCGAGTAAGCGACCCTGAACTTGACCAACAGACGAGGTCTATACCCCCCGCAGACCCCCTTCCCCAACCGGTCCAAGCGAGACCCAGCCACCGGGAAGGAGCAGCATACACTGCGGAGAGGCTAAATCAGAGACTACAAGCCCTGGATGACCTAACGGAAGACGAAGAGGAAGAGGAGGAGAACCACGCCCGACGACAGCACAGTACTCTACCGGACCAGGAGGTCCAGTACAGCCCAGGCTATACCCCCGCGGAGCTGCGCTACAGACCCCCGACGCTATTCACGGGTGAGCACGACGCACGACCCGCACCGAGGAACAGCACCTGGACCAGCGGGCCATGGTACACAGCCGGTACCAGCCCACGCCAAGGAGCAGGAGGAGACTCGCCTAGGAGGCCTCTCCCCCAACGCTCGCCGATGTATCAACAATCTGCGTCATACATTGGCACACCTATGGTACCAGACTTCACCCAGGAGAACCGGGCCCAGTATACGGAGCTCCGCATGTGTCTGGAGACAATGTTGGTGGATGTCATTGATGAACGCCATAAATACGCGATACTACTGAAGCATTTAAAGGTACCCCGCGCGCACAACATAGCGCTCGCCTACGCCACTTCCACGACCCCATACACCGCAGCGCTGGTAGCGTTGGACCAGAGATATGGACGTATATGGGATTACGTGATCCAGGAGATCAGGCACATCGACCGCCTACCCCCAGCAACAGACAATCGAGCACTGGACGACCTGTCCATCAGAGTGCAGTCCCTAGTAGGGATGCTGGGAGCGCAGAGGGAAAAGGGTAGGCATGAACTATACGCCAACTCAAATGTAGAGAGGATCTTGGAGAAGCTACCGCCCGCCCGACAGGAGCGCTTTAGGCGGCAGAGAGACCACCGAGACCCTAATGGCCCCGAACCGAACCTCCTCGATCTAGCCGACTTCCTGGCGAGAGAAGTCAGCAGCTTACGGCTAGATACATTCGGACGGAGCACCCCTGGCTCCAGAGAAGGAACCAGGAGACTAAATGATGGAAGAAGATCGGTGACTGTCATGCACCAATCGGAGTCAGTGCCAAGCAGTAGGAGCCACAGTACCCCCTCAAGAAAGGAGAAGTGGAAGATAGTGTGCCCCTACTGTGAGAAAGAACACTGGCTGTCACAATGTGACTCATTCCCCAAGATGAATGCGGAGGAAGCGAGTCAATGGATAAAGTCCAACAGACGCTGTTTTCGCTGTGCGCGATCACACATGGCAGCCGAATGCCGCTTAAAGAAAAAGTGCAGTCGGTGCGATGGAGCCCATCTGGACATACTCCACAACAGTAACAGACGGCGGCCTCCACCCGCACGATCAAGCAGCAAAGCAAGCGTCATGTACATCGACCCCGCCAGCAGCAGCGGAGCCAGAGTGCTCTTAAAGGTAGTCCGTGTGACATTGAGCTACCAGAATAAAGTCATGGACACTTACGCCGTCCTTGATGACGGGTCAGAGAAGACCCTTCTGCTCGCGTCCGCTGCGGCCCAGCTAGGGCTGCGGGGGAGCGAAAACCAAATGACAATTCGGACAATAAGAAGAGATTTGAAAACGATAAAGGGCGAGAATGTCTCATTCTCTATCGCAGCAAGCGGCCAGCCCGAGCGACGGTACAGGATTACAGACGCTTTCACCAGCCAAGAAATAGGACTCTCGCGGTACACATACCCCGTAGCCAAGCTGATGGAGAAATATGTACATCTACGCAAGCTACCGATCCCACTCATAGACGGTGCTACCCCGACACTGTTGATAGGCTCCGACCATGCAGACCTCATTGTCCCGATAGACCGGGTTCATACCGGACCCAGAGGCTGTCCTGCAGCAGTCGAGACCCGCCTAGGATGGACTCTCCAAGGCCCACTCGCCAAATCTCTCAACCGAACCACAGCCACTAGCTGTCTCCACTCCCGAGTCACAGAGGGAGACACCGCACTCCTGCAGCATGTAGAGAGGCTATGGACCTTAGAACAAATGCCCTTTAAGAACGAAAAGAAAGACATTCGCTCTAAAGACGACATCGACGCCATTAACCTCCTCGAGACGGGAACAAAGAGAGTCCCAGTCAGCGGCGTGTTGAGATACGCCACGCCACTCCTGCGGCGGGAAGGGATGCCTACCTTTCACGCAAAGAAAGACGCCACAGAGCGGTACCTACTAAACACAGAGCGGCGCTTAGCCAAGGACCCCGCCCAAGAAAGTGTATACCGCGCTGAGATTGAGAAGCTCATCACAGCGGGACACGTCACAATGATTGACATTAAAGAGGCCGACCAGACGACTGAATCGTGGTACGTGCCCCACCACAAGGTTCATCACAACGGCAAAGACCGCATCGTGTTTAACTGCAGCTACCAGATCGGATCCCAAAATCTGAATAAAGAGCTATTGCCCGGTCCTACACTCGGCCCCTCCCTACTAGGCGTACTACTCCGCTTCCGCCAGGACAAGGTGGCTATCAGCGGGGATATCAAAGGGATGTTCCTGCAGGTGAGATTAGTAGAGGAGGACAAGCCCCTGTTGCGGTTCCTATGGAGAGAGAGGCCAGGAGATGAGCACCCAGCCATCTACCAATGGGAAGTCCTCCCTTTCGGAACTACATGCAGCCCATGCTGTGCTACATTTGCACTACAGAGACATGTCGCAGAGGACCCAGCAGCGGACGAAGAGGTCCGACACAGTGTGAAGAACAGCTTCTACGTAGATAACTGTCTACAAAGCGTTTCGACCCAGGAAGAAGCCGAGGCTCTCCTACTTAAACTCCGCGCCTCTCTGATCAAAGGCGGCTTTGATCTCAGGCAGTGGGCCAGCAGCGATCCGCACGTACTGCGCAGCCTCTCCTCCGAGGACAAGGCAGCGAGCAGCGAGACCTGGATGGCCACAATCCCAGGAGAAGCCCAAGAGATGACACTGGGACTAGTGTGGCGCTTCAAAACAGATTCGCTCCACTATAGACACAAACCCCTGACCACGGAGCAGAGAAGGTCGACGGCAATACCGACCACCAGACGGAGTGTGTACAGAACACTCGCCCGACAATATGACCCGTTAGGATGTATACTACCGTACACCACCAGGGCAAAGATGATTGTACGAGCATTGTGGGACAAGGACCAGGGCTGGGACGACCCCATTCCCGCACACCTTGCATCCACCTGGAGAGAGTGGGAGATGGAACTCCACTCACTCCCAGGCGTTAATATACGCCGAAGCTACTTCCCACCCACGGTGAGGCCAGAGACATGTAAAATGGATTTACACGTCTTCAGTGACGCCTCCGAGGTCGCCTACGGATCAGTAGCCTACTTGCGGGCCCAAGAAGAGGGGGGAGAGATCTACACAGCATTCATCCTCGCCCGCTCGAGAATAGCCCCATGCAAGCAACAGTCTATCCCACGTCTAGAGCTCTGCGCAGCCCTCGCAGGAGCGCATCTAGCCACGCTCATCCAACGTGAGCTCACCATTCCGGTGCATAGAACAATCCTGTGGTCAGATTCCACGACAGTACTCGCCTGGATCAAATCGGATTCATGCAAATACAAAGTCTTCGTGGGAGTCAGAGTCACTGAGATTCAAGAGTTAACCGGAGAGTTAACCGGAGAAGCAAACTGGCGCTATGTTGATACAAAACACAACCCAGCTGACGTCATTACCCGGGGAATGTCCCTAGATGACTTAACCCGTCATAACATCTACAGTGACGGACCAGCATTCCTCAAGCTCCCGGAAGGAGATTGGCCCACGCCCACCCCGAGGGAAGCAAGTGACGAGGAGGCTGAGAATAAGAAACCCATGTTCTGTGGATTGAGCACTGTTGTCTCCGCAGACCCCAACATAGACGATTGCATTACCATAGAGAGTGCGCAGCAACGGACATTCCTGCGGCACCACCCAGAGATTAAGTCCCCCGCTGATATGTCAGCAGCTGACTACGAGGAAGCAGAACTGCTTCTACTGCAACGAGCCCAGAGAGACTCGTTCCCCGATGAACTAGACTGTCTACAGGGAGGAAAGCCCGTCCCATCAGACAGCAGATTGATTCATCTGGCCCCCGAGAGTGACACACATACCCTCATCAGAGGGGGTGGTCGCCTGCGGAGAGCCCCCAATTTACCGGATGACATTAAGTACCCGATCGTATTGAACAGCCGACACAAGGTCACAGAGCTGATTATAAAGAAATACGACGAGGATGTACACCACGCAGGAGCAGAGAGAGTCTTCGCGGAAATCAGACGTCGTTACTGGATACTTCAAGGAAGAGAGGCGGTGCGACGCTTCCAGCGAACCTGTCTAGACTGCCGAAAGTGGCGCGCGCAGCCCAGCATACCACGGATGGCTGACCTACCTCCATGTCGCCTCCGACTCGGCGACAAGCCATTCCAATCAACAGGCATGGACTGTTTTGGCCCGCTGCACATAAAGAAAGGAAGAGGCACCGAGAAGCGGTGGGGTATTGTATTCAAATGCATGACCACCAGAGCGATACATATCGAGCTCCTTCCGACCATGAGCGCAGACTCATTCCTTATGGCCTTCCGAAGATTCACATCACGGAAAGGAAAACCGTCTACATTATTGTCCGATCACGGGACAAACTTCAAAGGCGGAGAAAGAGAGCTGAGGGAGAGCTTCCAAGCTATGGGCCCAGAACTTAAGACCCACCTCGCTCCAGCCCAGGTTGACTTCCAATTCAACCCCCCAAACGCACCCCACTTCGGTGGAACTTGGGAACGAGAAGTACGTTCTATAAAGACAGCCCTGTACGCAGTACTTGGGGCCCAGACTGTGGCGGAAGAAGTCCTAATGACAGTCCTCATGGAGATTGAGGGAGTATTGAACTCAAAGCCCCTCGGTTACGTCTCCAGTGATGTAGCAGATGTCGACCCAGTCACCCCCAACACCCTCCTGATGGGGCGGCTAGATCCCGCGTTACCCCAGACAATGTACCGGCCTGAAGAAGCGAACGGCCGACGAATGTGGAGGTACAGCCAAGTATTAGCCGACAAGTTTTGGAGCAGTTTCCTACTGCACTACCTACCGTCTCTACAGACCCGCCAGAAGTGGGTAAAAGAGAGAGACAATTTGACGGAAGGAACAGTCGTCATGATTATTGACCAGTCACTACCCAGAGCTATGTGGCCGGCTGGCCGCGTAAGCAAAGTGATCACCGGTGCCGATGGCAAGGTCCGAGCAGCTGAAGTACTCGTCCAGGGGCACATTTACACCCGTCCTGTGGCGAGGCTCATAGAACTGCCCCGACTCCCAGACACAATCGATGATGACCATGACCCTATGACTTTGTGAGTTGACTGACCCTTACAGCGAACCCTTGAGTGGTGGACAGTGCGGTTAATCTGTCTCTGCTTAACTAATTGGGTTGGGACCAATTAGGGGGCGGCTGTTCTGAAGGATCAGATTAAACCGAATATATATATTTATTTATATATATATATTTAATTGTATTTGTATATCCCCTGATATCCCTTGTATATTCCTTGTACAATATGCATTGAATATCCCTTCTAGTCTACTGAACATCCCATAATAGTCTCCATTCTACCATTGGACAAGACCTTGGTGCCAGGTCGCCATACCCCTCAGACCAGGTTCAATCGTACCGCTCAACATGTATGGACAAGTCCTAGTTCCGCGTAGGAATATGTCTACCGCACCACTAATGGTACTATTTGTTCATAGTGCGTATATATACTGCGCTATTAAAGTAAAGCTTTCTTTTAGTCCAGTTCCTTACCCTCCAACAGAGTGACAGACGCAAAAGCCTCCCCGCGAACCACGTGTGGGCAGTAAGGCCAATTCGGCCCAGTATCGGCATTGAGACATCGTGTATATTAATATTTGAATAGTCATATTTGGCACTATATCGTCGAGTTGGACGTATTCTATTAAGCTAATAATAGTCTATTCATATGTAGTGCCTCGTGCGGTAAGAGTTCTATAGTAATCAGCACCCCCATCGTTTCGGGCATCAGCTGGACGCTTATCCAGGGTGGTTGACCCCACGTGAAGCTGCACCCGAGGAGCTCCAGGCCAAAGAGCGAGTGGACCTGTATATTGGATTATTCTACCGACGACGGCTAGCCTTCCCCGGCTTGGATTATGCTTTGAGTACTTTGATTATTCTATGGATAAAGGCCAACACTGCGGTGTGTTGGAAATACCCCCCCCGGAGAGGACGACAGGTGAGAAGACGCTCTACACGACGAGGTCGCCTCACGTCTCTCCATCGTGGACCGGAGGACGCCGGCCACAGAGAGTCCAACTGCTTTCATCTGTGGATCGAGGATCGCTGGGCACCGGGTCGCACGACTGTGGGCTCTCCCAGGATACCCTCGGCCAGACGGGATACAGCCAGACTCTACCCCCCCCCCTCCAGCTGTCCTACAAGCAGTCGGAACCTTCCCCTAGTGTATCCAGCTATATAATCATTCAAGTATCATTGCTATTGTTCCCTAAATATTCCAGGTTGTATATTTGCTTCCTGCGCAATCAGAGATTGGACATTCGATATTGATCTACCTACGAATACTCATTTGCCATAAAAGTGCATACTATTTCAAATCATAAATGTAATTAAGTGATCGTTGTACATACCTTTTGCTATGTATTATTAATAAACGCAGACTTTCGACTTGGTACATTTGTGTTGGATCCGTTTCATCAGGTGGGAGTGTTTATCATAATTATTCATACCTAGTACTGGGTGGCCAGAGTCTAAAGTACAAGAGGTAGTGGTAGTAAGTATCATATCTAACCATACAGTCAGGGAATTGTACCCCTCAGTTACACTACTGTTCAATATACCTAATGTTCTAAGTCTACTGTTCAATAGACCTAATGTTCTAAGTCTACTGTTCAATAGACCTAATGGCCTAAGTCTATACTGTTCATTTGAATGCTTGTCCAACCTCCTCCTGCCAAGTTATTGAATGAGAAATCCATTTAGTAGCTCGAACAGGCTTTTGAGTTTCATAGTACATTCGTAGTACATTCAAATAGTACTTAGAGCCTTAGATATAGATACTTATATATTTATATTATATATAAACATATATGCACAAGCTACAAACCCGTATTAGAGTTTTGAGAAGAGTCTATACTGTTCAGTAAAACTAATGTTCTAAGTCTACTGTTCAATAGACCTAATGTTCTATACTGTTCAATAGACCTAATGTTCTATACTGTTCAATAGACCTAATGTTCTATACTGTTCAATAGACCTAATGTTCTATACTGTTCAATAGACCTAATGTTCTATACTGTTCAATATACCTAATGTTCTATACTGTTCAATAGACCTAATGTTCTATACTGTACAATAGACCTAATGTTCTAAGTCTACTGTTCAATAGACCTAATGTCCTATACTGTTCAATAGACCTAATGTTCTATACTGTTCAATAGACCTAATGTTCTATACTGTTCAATAGACCTAATGTTCTAAGTCTACTGTTCAATAGACCTAATGTTCTAAGACTATACTGTTCAGTAAAACTAATGTTCTAAGACTATACTGTTTAGTAAAACTAATGTTCTAAGTCTACTGTTCAATAGACCTAATGTCCTAAGTCTATACTGTTCAATAGACCTAATGTCCTAAGTCTATACTGTTCAATAGTTCAAGTTTCAAGTTTCTTTAATAGTTGTCATACAGAAGTACAGAATACTTTCATACAAAATGCTTCTTACTGTTACGCTCAAGAGACTGTGCTAGACAAGATAGTATCAAATAACATAGTATAGCATGTAATTTAGAAGAAGAAAATGAGGTCACAGTGTTCGGTATAGACATATGTACAATGTTCTGAGTTACCATATAATATACAATACTATGCAGTGTACTAATGTACAGTACTATATAGTGCAAAGCAGAAATGGGATGAGGTACAATTTAGGTACAATTTACAGTAAGGTGTACGAGTTGTAGTGCAATCCTTCATCAATAAATATAAAGTGTGGGGAGTGGGTGCTACAGTGTGTTTGTTTAAAGTGGGTGTGTGCTATAAAGTGTGTGGAGTGGGTGCTACAGTGTGTTTGTTTAAAGTGAGTGTGTGCGTGTGGATGTGTGTGCTATGTGCGTTTGGTGGTTGTTGTTGTGTAGTGTTCATTGTTTGTTTAGCAGCCTGATGGCCTGGGGATAGAAGCTTCTTCTGAGTCTTTCTGTGCTCGCCTTGAGACTCCGGTATCGCTTGCCTGACCGCAGCAGTTCAAAGAGGCAGTTGTTCGGGTGACTGGAGTCTTTAATGATTCTCTTAGCCTTGCCCTTGCAACGCTTGTTGTAAATGTTCTGGAGGGTGGGGAGCCCCCCTCCAATTGTGCGTTCGGCTGAACGTGTCACTCTTTGTAGTCTGCTTCGGTCTTGTGCAGTGCTATTCCCAAACCAGGAGGTGATGTTGCCGGTCAAGATGCTCTCTATTGTACATGAGTAGAAGTTCTTAAGGATCTTCTGACTGACTTGGAACTTCCTTAGGCGCCTGAGGAAGTAGAGGCGCTGTAGAGTCTACTGTTCAATATACCTAATGTTCTAAGTCTACTGTTCAATAGACCTAATGTTCTAAGTCTACTGTTCAATAGACCTAATGGCCTAAGTCTATACTGTTCATTTTAATGCTTGTCCAACCTCCTCCTGCCAAGTTATTGAATGAGAAATCCATTTAGTAGCTCGAACAGGCTTTTGAGTTTCATAGTACATTCGTAGTACATTCAAATAGTACTTAGAGCCTTAGATATAGATACTTATATATTTATATTATATATAAACATATATGCACAAGCTACAAACCCGTATTAGAGTTTTGAGAAGAGTCTATACTGTTCAGTAAAACTAATGTTCTAAGTCTACTGTTCAATAAACCTAATGGTCTATACTGTTCAATAGACCTAATGTTCTATACTGTTCAATAGACCTAATGTTCTATACTGTTCAATAGACCTAATGTTCTATACTGTTCAATAGATCTAATGTTCTATACTGTTCAATATACCTAATGTTCTATACTGTTCAATAGACCTAATGTTCTATACTGTTCAATAGACCTAATGTTCCATACTGTTCAATAGACCTAATGTTCTATACTGTTCAATAGACCTAATGTTCTATACTGTTCAATAGACCTAATGTTCTATACTGTTCAATAGACCTAATGTTCTAAGTCTACTGTTCAATAGACCTAATGTTCTATACTGTTCAATATACCTAATGTTCTATACTGTTCAATAGACCTAATGTTCTAAGTCTACTGTTCAATAGACCTAATGTTCTATACCGTTCAATAGACCTAATGTTCTATACTGTTCGATAGACCTAATGTTCTATACTGTTCAATAGACCTAATGTTCTATACTGTTCAATAGACCTAATGTTCTATACTGTTCAATAGACCTAATGTTCTAAGTCTACTGTTCAATAGACCTAATGTTCTATACTGTTCAATATACCTAATGTTCTATACTGTTCAATAGACCTAATGTTCTAAGTCTACTGTTCAATAGACCTAATGTTCTATACTGTTCAATAGACCTAATGTTCTATACTGTTCGATAGACCTAATGTTCTATACTGTTCAATAGACCTAATGTTCTATACTGTTCAATAGACCTAATGTTCTAAGTCTACTGTTCAATAGACCTAATGTTCTATACTGTTCAATAGACCTAATGTTCTATACTGTACAATAGACCTAATGTTCTAAGTCTACTGTTCAATAGACCTAATGTTCTATACTGTTCAATATACCTAATGTTCTATACTGTTCAATAGACCTAATGTTCTAAGTCTACTGTTCAATAGACCTAATGTTCTATACTGTTCAATATACCTAATGTTCTATACTGTTCAATAGACCTAATGTTCTAAGTCTACTGTTCAATAGACCTAATGTTCTATACTGTTCAATAGACCTAATGTTCTATACTGTTCAATAGACCTAATGTTCTATACTGTTCAATAGACCTAATGTTCTATACTGTTCAATATACCTAATGTTCTAAGTCTACTGTTCAATAGACCTAATGTTCTATACTGTTCAATAGACCTAATGTTCTAAGTCTACTGTTCAATAGACCTAATGTTCTATACTGTTCAATAGACCTAATGTTCTATACTGTTCAATATACCTAATGTTCTATACTGTTCAATAGACCTAATGTTCTAAGTCTACTGTTCAATAGACCTAATGTTCTATACTGTTCAATATACCTAATGTTCTATACTGTTCAATAGACCTAATGTTCTAAGTCTACTGTTCAATAGACCTAATGTTCTATACTGTTCAATAGACCTAATGTTCTATACTGTTCGATAGACCTAATGTTCTATACTGTTCAATAGACCTAATGTTCTATACTGTTCAATAGACCTAATGTTCTAAGTCTACTGTTCAATAGACCTAATGTTCTATACTGTTCAATAGACCTAATGTTCTATACTGTACAATAGACCTAATGTTCTAAGTCTACTGTTCAATAGACCTAATGTTCTATACTGTTCAATAGACCTAATGTTCTATACTGTTCAATAGACCTAATGTTCTAAGTCTACTGTTCAATAGACCTAATGTTCTATACTGTTCAATATACCTAATGTTCTATACTGTTCAATAGACCTAATGTTCTAAGTCTACTGTTCAATAGACCTAATGTTCTATACTGTTCAATAGACCTAATGTTCTATACTGTTCAATAGACCTAATGTTCTATACTGTTCAATAGACCTAATGTTCTATACTGTTCAATATACCTAATGTTCTAAGTCTACTGTTCAATAGACCTAATGTTCTATACTGTTCAATAGACCTAATGTGCTATACTGTACAATAGACCTAATGTTCTAAGTCTACTGTTCAATAGACCTAATGTTCTATACTGTTCAATAGACCTAATGTTCTATACTGTTCAATAGACCTAATGTTCTATACTGTTCAATAGACCTAATGTTCTAAGTCTACTGTTCAATAGACCTAATGTTCTAAGACTATACTGTTCAGTAAAACTAATGTTCTAAGACTATACTGTTCAGTAAAACTAATGTTCTAAGTCTACTGTTCAGTAAAACTAATGTTCTAAGTCTACTGTTCAATAGACCTAATGGCCTAAGTCTATACTGTTCAATAGACCTAATGGCCTAAGTCTATACTGTTCAATAGACCTAATGTTCTAAGTCTACTGTTCAATATACCTAATGTTCTAAGTCTACTGTTCAATAGACCTAATGTTCTAAGTCTACTGTTCAATAGACCTAATGGCCTAAGTCTATACTGTTCATTTTAATGCTTGTCCAACCTCCTCCTGCCAAGTTATTGAATGAGAAATCCATTTAGTAGCTCGAACAGGCTTTTGAGTTTCGTAGTACATTCGTAGTACATTCAAATAGTACTTAGAGCCTTAGATATAGATACTTATATATTTATATTATATATAAACATATATGCGCAAGCTACAAACCCTTATAATAGTTTTGAGAAGAACTCAGGTGTACAGTACAAGCTACAAACCCGTATTAGAGTTTTGAGAAGAGTCTATACTGTTCAGTAAAACTAATGTTCTAAGTCTACTGTTCAATAGACCTAATGTTCTATACTGTTCAATAGACATAATGTTCTATACTGTTCAATAGACCTAATGTTCTATACTGTTCAATAGACCTAATGTTCTATACTATTCAATAGACCTAATGTTCTATACTGTTCAATAGACCTAATGTTCTATACTGTTCAATAGACCTAATGTTCTATACTGTTCAATAGACATAATGTTCCATACTGTTCAATAGACCTAATGTTCTATACTGTTCAATAAACCTAATGTTCTATACTGTTCAATAGACCTAATGTTCTAAGTCTACTGTTCAATAGACCTAATGTTCTATACTGTTCAATAGACCTAATGTTCTATACTGTTCAATAGACCTAATGTTCTAAGTCTACTGTTCAATAGACCTAATGTTCTATACTGTTCAATAGACCTAATGTTCTATACTGTTCAATAGACCTAATGTTCTAAGTCTACTGTTCAATAGACCTAATGTTCTATACTGTTCAATAGACCTAATGTTCTATACTGTTCAATAGACCTAATGTTCTATACTGTTCAATAGACATAATGTTCTATACTGTTCAATAGACCTAATGTTCTAAGTTTACTGTTCAATAGACCTAATGTTCTATACTGTTCAATAGACCTAATGTTCTATACTGTACAATAGACCTAATGTTCTAAGTCTACTGTTCAATAGACCTAATGTCCTATACTGTTCAATAGACCTAATGTTCTATACTGTTCAATAGACCCAATGTTCTAAGTCTACTGTTCAATAGACCTAATGTTCTAAGTCTACTGTTCAATAGACCTAATGGCCTAAGTCTATACTGTTCATTTTAATGCTTGTCCAACCTCCTCTTGCCAAGTTATTGAATGAGAAATCCATTTAGTAGCTCGAACAGGCTTTTGCGTTTCGTAGTACATTCGTAGTACATTCAAATAGTACTTAGAGCCTTAGATATAGATACTTATATATTTATATTATATATAAACATATATGCACAAACTACAAACCCTTATAATAGTTTTGAGAATAACTCAGGTGTACAGTACAAGCTACAAACCCGTATTAGAGTTTTGAGAAGAGTCTATACTGTTCAGTAAAACTAATGTTCTAAGTCTACTGTTCAATAGACCTAATGTTCTATACTGTTCAATAGACATAATGTTCTATACTGTTCAATAGACCTAATGTTCTATACTGTTCAATAGACCTAATGTTCTATACTATTCAATATACCTAATGTTCTATACTGTTCAATAGACCTAATGTTCTATACTGTTCAATAGACCTAATGTTCTATACTGTTCAATAGACCTAATGTTCCATACTGTTCAATAGACCTAATGTTCTATACTGTTCAATAGACCTAATGTTCTATACTGTTCAATAGACCTAATGTTCTAAGTCTACTGTTCAATAGACCTAATGTTCTATACTGTTCAATAGACCTAATGTTCTAAGTCTACTGTTCAATAGACCTAATGTTCTATACTGTTCAATAGACCTAATGTTCTATACTGTTCTATAGACCTAATGTTCTAAGTCTACTGTTCAATAGACCTAATGTTCTATACTGTTCAATAGACCTAATGTTCTATACTGTTCAATAGACCTAATGTTCTATACTGTTCAATAGACCTAATGTTCTATACTGTTCAATAGACCTAATGTTCTATACTGTTCAATAGACCTAATGTTCTATACTCTTCAATAGACCTAATGTTCTATACTGTACAATAGACCTAATGTTCTAAGTTTACTGTTCAATAGACCTAATGTTCTATACTCTTCAATAGACCTAATGTTCTATACTGTACAATAGACCTAATGTTCTAAGTATACTGTTCAATAGACCTAATGTCCTATACTGTTCAATAGACCTAATGTTCTATACTGTTCAATAGACCTAATGTTCTAAGTCTACTGTTCAATAGACCTAATGTTCTAAGACTATACTGTTCAGTAAAACTAATGTTCTAAGACTATACTGTTTAGTAAAACTAATGTTCTAAGTCTACTGTTCAGTAAAACTAATGTTCTAAGTCTACTGTTCAATAGACCTAATGGCCTAAGTCTATACTGTTCAATAGACCTAATGTTCTAAGTCTACTGTTCAATAGACCTAATGCTCTAAGTCTACTGTTCAATAGACCTAATGTTCTATACTGTTCAATAGACCTAATGTTCTATACTGTACAATAGACCTAATGTTCTAAGTCTACTGTTCAATAGACCTAATGTTCTATACTGTTCAATAGACATAATGTTCTATACTGTTCAATAGACCTAATGTTCTAAGTTTACTGTTCAATAGACCTAATGTTCTATACTGTTCAATAGACCTAATGTTCTATACTGTACAATAGACCTAATGTTCTAAGTCTACTGTTCAATAGACCTAATGTCCTATACTGTTCAATAGACCTAATGTTCTATACTGTTCAATAGACCCAATGTTCTAAGTCTACTGTTCAATAGACCTAATGTTCTAAGTCTACTGTTCAATAGACCTAATGGCCTAAGTCTATACTGTTCATTTTAATGCTTGTCCAACCTCCTCCTGCCAAGTTATTGAATGAGAAATCCATTTAGTAGCTCGAACAGGCTTTTGCGTTTCGTAGTACATTCGTAGTACATTCAAATAGTACTTAGAGCCTTAGATATAGATACTTATATATTTATATTATATATAAACATATATGCACAAACTACAAACCCTTATAATAGTTTTGAGAATAACTCAGGTGTACAGTACAAGCTACAAACCCGTATTAGAGTTTTGAGAAGAGTCTATACTGTTCAGTAAAACTAATGTTCTAAGTCTACTGTTCAATAGACCTAATGTTCTATACTGTTCAATAGACATAATGTTCTATACTGTTCAATAGACCTAATGTTCTATACTGTTCAATAGACCTAATGTTCTATACTATTCAATATACCTAATGTTCTATACTGTTCAATAGACCTAATGTTCTATACTGTTCAATAGACCTAATGTTCTATACTGTTCAATAGACCTAATGTTCCATACTGTTCAATAGACCTAATGTTCTATACTGTTCAATAGACCTAATGTTCTATACTGTTCAATAGACCTAATGTTCTAAGTCTACTGTTCAATAGACCTAATGTTCTATACTGTTCAATAGACCTAATGTTCTAAGTCTACTGTTCAATAGACCTAATGTTCTATACTGTTCAATAGACCTAATGTTCTATACTGTTCAATAGACCTAATGTTCTAAGTCTACTGTTCAATAGACCTAATGTTCTATACTGTTCAATAGACCTAATGTTCTATACTGTTCAATAGACCTAATGTTCTATACTGTTCAATAGACCTAATGTTCTATACTGTTCAATAGACCTAATGTTCTATACTGTTCAATAGACCTAATGTTCTATACTCTTCAATAGACCTAATGTTCTATACTGTACAATAGACCTAATGTTCTAAGTTTACTGTTCAATAGACCTAATGTTCTATACTCTTCAATAGACCTAATGTTCTATACTGTACAATAGACCTAATGTTCTAAGTATACTGTTCAATAGACCTAATGTCCTATACTGTTCAATAGACCTAATGTTCTATACTGTTCAATAGACCTAATGTTCTAAGTCTACTGTTCAATAGACCTAATGTTCTAAGACTATACTGTTCAGTAAAACTAATGTTCTAAGACTATACTGTTTAGTAAAACTAATGTTCTAAGTCTACTGTTCAGTAAAACTAATGTTCTAAGTCTACTGTTCAATAGACCTAATGGCCTAAGTCTATACTGTTCAATAGACCTAATGTTCTAAGTCTACTGTTCAATAGACCTAATGCTCTAAGTCTACTGTTCAATAGACCTAATAGCCTAAGTCTATACTGTTCATTTTAATGCTTGTCCAACCTCCTCCTGCCAAGTTATTGAATGAGAAATCCATTTAGTAGCTCGAACAGCCTTTTGAGTTTCGTAGTACATTCGTAGTACATTCAAATAGTACTTAGAGCCTTAGATATAGATACTTATATATTTATATTATATATAAACATATATGCACAAGCTACAAACCCTTATTAGAGTTTTGAGAAGAACTCAGGTGTACAGTACAAGCTACAAACCCTTATTAGAGTTTTGAGAATAACTCAGGTGTACAGTACAAGCTACAAACGCTTATTAGAGTTTTGAGAACTCACATGTACAGTACAAGCACATGTTTATGTTTATTAAAGGATCCCCATTAGAGACACATGAAATAGCCTAGAGGCCTAGAGCCTGGGGTCCTGCACAAAACAAATACAATACAAATGTACAACAAAAAATAAGAATAAAAACAAAACACATAAATAAAAAATTAATACAAATTCACATTATAAAATCTAACATTCCAGTCAAACAAAAAAAAGATAAAATACACAGATAAGTTACATACTTGACATGTTTGCAAGATATCTCTTAATATTTTTTTTGAAAGTAATTTTATTATGTATTGTGGATGAGATGTTTTTCGGCAGAGAATTCCAGAGTACTATTGACCTATATATATATTATGCTAGTGAGTTTGAGAAAATTTGATTTTGGTGCTGTTTTTGTTCTGATGTTACCAAAAGCTGTTGTAACAATGTTCAGAAGTCATTTGTTTTGATTGTGATTTCATTGTGACTGCCCTCATGCTGTCACTGAAATAAAGATGTTTGGAAAGTCATCAATGGTCATTTTCATCTAAAGGAGTACAGATGATGCAAGTACTGATGCAATCTGAAAAGTCAGTGTAGTACTAGTAGTAAGGTTACACATCGTCTCCCTCTGGTGGTAAGCCTACGGTACTTCATAGTGCTGGTAGTATTAGGGTGCTTTCACATATAGTTTTGGTGGACTCTGTGCGGTTCTGGTGGTGAAGTTGCAACATTGTTGCATTCGTCATTTGGTTCGTCTGCATTCACATTGCAATTTGTCAAGCGCACCAAACTTTCTGAATAATGTCACGCGGTCGAAAAGGGCGCTTGTCTATAGGACACAATGGAGAGTGGAAATCCCTCCCCTTCAGGAAGTGAAATCCGCGAAAACACAAACAGCGCAAGAAGCGTGATAGTAGCAGAGACGTGGCATTAATCCATTGTTCGATTATAACCCATTTCCGCCATCCTCTCGCTAAACAACGTGTACACCTCGTTGTCTTTGTGAGTGCCCACAAGCAGCTGTTTTATTTGGTCTTCTGCCCATATGTCGATCAGGACTTTCACTTCATCATTCGCCCAAGTCTGTCCACGAGACATGTTTACAGTGTGCTTGTTTTGCAGTGAATGCGCGCGCCGCGGTAATAATAATAATAATAATAAGCCGCTGTGTTTTTTTCTTCCTTCTACCCAAGATGCACAGTTTATCAGGAGACATGTTTACAGTGTGCTTGTTTTGCAGTGAATGCCGCGCCCCGCGGTAATAATAATAATAAGCCGCAGTGTTTTTTTCCTTCCTTCTACCCAAGATGCACAGTTTATCAGGAGACATGTTTACAGTGTGCTTGTTTTGCAGTGAATGCCGCTCGCCGCGGTAATAATAATAATAATAAGCCGCAGTGTTTTTCTTCCTTCTACCCAAGATGCACAGTTTATCAGGTGACTTCCTATATTTGGTCCGTGTTTGGTCCGATGAAGCGAACCGAGACCTATTTTTTTTTTGGCGGACCAAAGTTTGCGTGTTTGGTCCGCACTACACAAACTACACAAACCCAAAAAAGCAGACTATTGAATTCTGGTCCGATAGTCCGGACCATACAGCTCTGGTGTGAAAGCGACCGTTGTGTGCTATTAAATTTATGTGGAACCGCGTCTATTGTTCACTGCCATAGCAAGCTACAGTACCTTCGTAATACACATTATTTTATATTTGACAGCACAGCAATGCAAATGTGGCCTGGCATGGCTAAATTTAGTAACTGGTGAATGCTAGCTGGCTAACTAGTGTCGTATAATCCTATCAATATCTAAGGTTATTGTACAGTACAATGAGATCGCTATCTGGAAGGAGGAAGGAAAGGTCATAAGTGATAGAATTTGGTCTCCTCATCTGACTTCCAATATAGCCAGCAAGGAATAAATGTGCAGTCCAGACAGGAGAGTTCGAATTCAAACTCATGGATTTATTTGTCTCGGCGGCCCAGAGTGAATAAAAAGGTTGCTTTTCACATACAAGGATTATCAGAATACATTAAACATGTCTGTTTTGTACAAAGCATCAACAAGGTTTGCATCTCAAAACCCCAACATGTACATACAACAGTCATTGTCAACATCAATGAAAATAGAGAATTTACTGTAAGCCCCTTTTCATATGAGTAAGCCTGGTTTCTAAGATAAGTTACATTCTAGTCTAACCAACCATGGGACCATCCAGCTTACTTACATGAAAATCAGCCAACAGCATTCTCTGGGTGGGGGAGCGGGGAGCCACAGACCTGGGGGCGGTCTGGGCTCCTGAATTAACTCTATGTTCGCTCTTATATACTATAATTTCCCACCAATAGTAGCACATTTTGCTAATACGTTTGGTCCAATCCGGTTGGTTCTTCTGGAAGGGCGGTCCGCCCCTCCCCCTGGTTTCCTCTGTGGGGGCTGGCTGCCCCCACCTCCTCGATCTCCTGTGTGGGTCTTGGCTCAGTAAACAGAGGGGGCCGCCGATGGCCCCCCGTCGGTGTGGTTCCTTTGATGAGTACAGAGGAGGGCGCTTTTGACAACCCCCCTCCTTGGCTGCTCAAATCTCTGAATAAACTGAATAAACATTCCTTTGTGTACCATTATTGACCAGATCATATAACTGTGATAACTATACCAGGATTCTTAATTCTAAATATCTATATAGATGTTTTTATTGGTTTCTTTATCTAATCAAAGCCAATCAAGTATCATGCTTTTTCATTTAACTTTGAACCATGTCTTTATTGATTAATGATCTTGTCCTGTCTTATACTTATCAGAGCCAGTTATCTGGTCTCTGCTGTCGGTGCTGACATCTGCTATCATTTGGGTGTGACTTTTCAGTTTCTTTGTCCTAGTGTTGCTAGAGGGGGTTGAAATAACTCCCAGTTAAATAGTTCCTGCTGTTATCTGATGCAACTGTCTCTGGTATCGTTCCTCTTTTAGCCCTGCAGTCCACTCTGCTGCTAAAAAGTATACAAGGCATAATGTTATGGTTTTCTAATTATTCACACATATTACATTTACATTTAGTAAATGGAATTCAATTTAGTTATGGAATTCAAGGTCAATATCACCACAGTCCTCACTTTGGCAATAATTATTGTCATATACAGTATATTGACTTGATTTTCTATACATACTAACCATACAACATAATAACAAAAACCATAATTTTTCAAATTTCTCTCCATTTTTCTATTTTCTCAAAATTGTTTTTATTATTCTTTGGTACATATCATCAATGAGTTTTTGCTCCTCAAGGCTCATTAGCCAGAGGCCCACCTTTTAAACAACAACTTCTGGGCTTGTTGAAAACAATAAAACAATTTCTTTTAATCTACAAATTACACATTAAAATATAATAAATCACAACTTTAAAACCCAATTTCCTTAATCTATATGAACGTTTGTTTCCACACTCTTTTAGCTGATCTGGTTGAGAGAAACATACATTAGTATCACAATATTCATTTTACATTCATTTTTTCTTCTCCTGCTAATTCTTTCTTCCCTAAGACAGCACAATCACATCTGCATAATCCATCAATTGGTCTTCTCATCTATCCACCCCCCTTATGACCATATCATGGTCATATAACCTACCTCCTCGTCATCACAGCACCAGTCGGGCAGGGAAGGCGGAGAAACACCCAAGGAGAAAAAAATTTCACCACCTCCTCACTTTGGCCATAACCTACCTATAATAATCTACCTATGTGTATGTTTCTATGCTTCTACCCTGCGTTGTGTTAATCTATTCGCCCCCTGCCTGCGCCTTCTACCAAATCACATGTGCACAAACAGAGACCATCAGTAGCTACTGCTCAGTTACCTCCCGTCCTCCACACCAACCAAATTCCACATTCCACAGAGGCCCTTGCTCACCTTTCCTGCACAGTTCCAGACCGGCCTTGCCTCCCCCTTCCCCCCATGCTAGCCAGCCTCAGCCGTAGCAACACATTCAGTCCAGAAAAGTACAGATTAAAAAATAGAAAAATAAAATGATATGATCTAAATCCAATCGCCCATCCCACACAACAGTGGCTGTCAACTTCTAAGATAATCAAAAGAAATAAACTTGAATGAAAGCAGTGTATCAAAACCACCACCCCTTTAAAACCTTCTCTTTAAAAAAACAAAATACACTCTTTCACTCAATATCTCACAGCCTCAAGCACCCACTGAAATCAAAAGACACTCAGACATGCACTCACACGCCACACAATTCATCCTCACATTACCAGGTAACCACTCAAAGACAAAGCCATTCACGCTTGACTCACTTCATCCTCACATTACCAGGTAACCACTCAAAGACAAAGCCATTCACGCTTGTCTCACTCATGCATCAAAACACTCTTATTTAACACACATAACTCATTAATCATTCACCCAGTTTGTTAGCTGTTCCTCCCTTCCTGTTCTCAGCTCTCTCTGTACTCAACCTCAGGCTAACACAATCTACACCAACCTCTACACTCCTACCCACTGCCAGAAAGAGTCTAGGAACTCCCTCTCAACGATAGAATCTCAAAGCATTCCTAGTACCCTGAGAGTCTACCGCTATTCCCTCTAACCAAATAGTTAGCCATTCAAAAGTCATAATCCAATTGAATGACTATCTCATTGATTTTCCTTGCTCGCCCCTCTACTGTTTCCTGAATTAGCCCCCTGTCTCATCCTCCTGTCAATTATTTTCTTCCTCATGCTGCCTTTGATCCTGTATTGACCCCTTAAAACCACGTCGTGTGCCCCTGTTGTAAAAATAGCTGTCATCTGTTATCACATTCTGACCCTTCCCCCTATCTTCACCAGCTGTGACCTCCCTCCTGGCGCATCTAATCTGACCAGGCCTGCTCCGTCATCCTGTCGCAAAAACAGCCACTGTAAACAACAGCTGCCCCGCTTGACCCCCCTCGGGCATATAACGTTATCAACTTCCTGCTGTAAAGATATTCTAGGTCCCTCTCGTGAGTGTAACAGCGATCATAAACAACAGGTTTTAGCATCCCCCGTGGATCCCCGCGACCTGTCTCAAAGCATTCCTACCCCCCTGGGCAATATAACCTCCTCAACTTCTGTCTCTCTGCCTACTGGCACCTGGTGCAAGCCCTTGCACCCCCATTGTTCCCTGTAAATCATTAAAAAGTTAATCAAAACGTCTCATCATCCCCCCAGAGGCAAGCCGCCCCCTAGGTTTGAATAACACACACATTCCTACTGCTTCCAGGGGAAGGTTAATCACCCTCCCCCCAGAGGTTAAGTAGCACCTATTTGCAATTTCACCTAGTCACAGACAGTGTCCTAAGTACAGATAACTATGGAATAAAAACAATCACTTCAACTACTGTAAACACAATCATAACCATTAAAAAACCAGCCCATACACAAGTCCCCATCATCAAATTATCCTGCTGTGACTCAAGGACTTGCAATCAATCTTAATATAAAACCACAGCCTATGTAAACCAATGGCATTAAAGATTACACAATCTAAAACAAATATAAACACCATATCAATTCTCTACACACGTGCACAACCTAAACAGTTTCCCCGTGATCTAACGACTTGCAGCAACTATCAACTCAACAGTGTGACACTAATTAAGTTAACAATGTTATCAACATTTTTTACAAAAAGTACACAAGCATAAACAGACTGCATCTCACAACTATAAGTATCACACATGTGGTTAGACATCCTTAGTGGTTAGTTCCCCCATGCTAAGACTAAAAAAACTGTAAACCAGACGTTCTGGGAACGTTAACTCGGTACATAGGTGAAATATGATTCTAATGTAGATGTATCCATTGAATATAATGCAAGCAACATGTCATTTTCAGTGTAGAGTAGTTCACCAAATTCAGCCCATTGCTACTCCCAAACTACTGTCTATCTGTATATCACGTATGTCATAAATGTTATGATGAATTGAAAACTGGGGGACCCTGTCTCTGGCCTGCATCCCCTTAACAATTGTATGTATTTAGCTGTACTGTTTTCAACCAATCAATCAATCAATCAAACCCCCCTGGTTAAAAATATACCCTTGTGTCTAATGTGTACATGTTCCTATCCATTCATTACTGATCCACTCACTGCATTGTGTGCAGTCTAAGTAACCCGTGACCTCCTCCCATAATCTAATCATCATACATTTCACATCTCTTCCCCTTGTTACATAAACATACAATATCAATATACAAATACAAACATTTTAACACAATGCCAAATATTCCCTCACCTGGTATTCATCCTCAGAGCGAATGAAAATGAAAAAACAGTGATCTGCATTGTAACGCGCATGCGCAGAATGTAAATGTAATCAACCATCTCACTGGTAACAAACAACATCAGCATCCTCTTAATCCTCTTAACCAACCCTTAATCACGGATCGATTTATGTTTAGTTCGGCTGATATCCCCCAGAGAAAATCCCCTCCCCCCGTCGATTTGAAACGGTGACCGGCTAGCCTGGTACGATATTTTCAAAAGCCTACGTGTAGCTTCGGTAGGCCCCCCTTTGCCTATTTCCCCACGTTAATTATCTTGCGACCCGTAACGCACATAATCATATTGACGCCCTCCTTATATATCCATCTAATTCCGTGACCTGAGCAGTGTTGGACCAGAGTAGTAATGACGCATCGTTTGCCGATGACTCAGATCCCCGCTTGCCGTCGTTTGAGAGACGACCACGAGCGGAGATCCTGCGTCACCCAGCAAACGTACACACATAATTCAACCACTGCTTAGACACGAAAAAAATATCTCAACTCATCATGCACTTTTCCGGTAAAAAACGACTTGGGTCTGTCTATAAACCAGGATGCATCCTACCGGGCCTTCTTGACACAAGACTAATATGGCCCTGATCAAAAACCATTTCGTCTAGTAATCAACCATCTCACTGGTAACAAACAACATCAGCATCCTCTTAATCCTCTTAACCAACCCTTAATCACTGATCGATTTATGTTTAGTTTGGCTGATATCCCCCAGAGAAAATCCCCTCCCCCCGTCGATTTGAAACGGTGACCGGCTAGCCTGGTACGATATTTTCAAAAGCCTACGTGTAGCTTCGGTAGGCCCCCCTTTGTCTATTTCCCCACGTTAATTATCTTGCGACCCGTAACGCACATAATCATATTGACGCCCTCCTTATATATCCATCTAATTCCGTGACCTGAGCAGTGTTGGACCAGAGTAGTAATGACGCATCGTTTGCCGATGACTCAGATCCCCGCTTGCCGTCGTTTGAGAGACGACCACGAGCGGAGATCCTGCGTCACCCAGCAAACGTACACACATAATTCAACCACTGCTTAGACACGAAAAAAATATCTCAACTCATCATGCACTTTTCCGGTAAAAAACGACTTGGGTCTGTCTATAAACCAGGATGCATCCTACCGGGCCTTCTTGACACAAGACTAATATGGCCCCGATCAAAAACCATTTCGTCTAGTGCAGCCCGGTACTTCAATTTGCGAGAGGCGTACTAAAAACGTCCCTGCTGGCTGATTGAACCAATCAATACGATATACTGCGCGTTACGCACCCCAACTGTACTCATTATCTCGATGGTATCAGGGCTCATGTTCCCTGTACTCTGTTCTCTCTGTGGTATCAGGGCTCTTGTTCCCTGTACTCTGTTTTATCACACTCTTTACCTCACCCTATAATCTTCTCTTTAAGATCTGACTACTCTGCATTGTCCATCACTGTCCATAGTCACCTCACAGTCCCACGTCCTGCATTTCTGTAACTATAATCCATGTCCTACCGCTCCTCGCCTTCGCCTTCAAGTAACTTACCTATCCCTAACCTATGTGCTTTGGATCCCCGTAAGCTATTACTTTACTTTCAACAAAAATAAAAAAAAGTACTATCCCCCTGTCCGCAAGGGCCTGGCACCAAATACGCTGCCCGTACTTATTGCCATAAACCTCAAGCGAACAGGCCGGGAACGGCCTCCTGTGTCTAAATAACCACACAATACATTCAAGAAACTTGAAAAAGCTCATGATTGTATATTCACTGCACAACAAGCGCGATCGCTTTACCGTTGGACAGTCTAACCTAAACACCGCTCCACCATTCCTGTACGCAAAGGCTATATTCACCCCGGGCCCCAATTAGTGGCTTACACAACCAGCCTCCATCCTTCCCCTGTTCCTCCATCCAGACAGCAAAGCCCTGCACTGCAAACTCCTTAATGAAACGCATCAACCCCCGGCTCTTTTCCTGGATGTCCCCAACGTGCTAGCAGGGCCGTGGCTCTGAGCAGCCAGCCACACAAACCTCACCGCACATCTTCAGGGGGGGCACAACAGGGCGGGTCAGACAGGCACCATTTCTGTCGTATAATCCTATCAATATCTAAGGTTATTGTACAGTACAATGAGATCGCTATCTGGAAGGAGGAAGGAAAGGTCATAAGTGATAGAATTTGGTCTCCTCATCTGACTTCCAATATAGCCAGCAAGGAATAAATGTGCAGTCCAGACAGGAGAGTTCGAATTCAAACTCATGGATTTATTTGTCTCGGCGGCCCAGAGTGAATAAAAAGGTTGCTTTTCACATACAAGGATTATCAGAATACATTAAACATGTCTGTTTTGTACAAAGCATCAACAAGGTTTGCATCTCAAAACCCCAACATGTACATACAACAGTCATTGTCAACATCAATGAAAATAGAGAATTTACTGTAAGCCCCTTTTCATATGAGTAAGCCTGGTTTCTAAGATAAGTTACATTCTAGTCTAACCAACCATGGGACCATCCAGCTTACTTACATGAAAATCAGCCAACAGCATTCTCTGGGTGGGGGAGCGGGGAGCCACAGACCTGGGGGCGGTCTGGGCTCCTGAATTAACTCTATGTTCGCTCTTATATACTATAATTTCCCACCAATAGTAGCACATTTTGCTAATACGTTTGGTCCAATCCGGTTGGTTCTTCTGGAAGGGCGGTCCGCCCGTCCCCCTGGTTTCCTCTGTGGGGGCTGGCTGCCCCCACCTCCTCGATCTCCTGTGTGGGTCTTGGCTCAGTAAACAGAGGGGGCCGCCGATGGCCCCCCGTCGGTGTGGTTCCTTTGATGAGTACAGAGGAGGGCGCTTTTGACGACCCCCCTCCTTGGCTGCTCAAATCTCCTCTGACTGAATAAACATTCCTTTGTGTACCATTATTGACCAGATCATATAACTGTGATAACTATACCAGGATTCTTAATTCTAAATACCTATAAAGATGTTTTTATTGGTTTCTTTATCTAATCAAAGCCAATCAAGTATCATGCTTTTTCATTTAACTTTGAACCATGTCTTTATTGATTAATGATCTTGTCCTGTCTTATACTTATCAGAGCCAGTTATCTGGTCTCTGCTGTCGGTGCTGACATCTGCTATCATTTGGGTGTGACTTTTCAGTTTCTTTGTCCTAGTGTTGCTAGAGGGGGTTGAAATAACTCCCAGTTAAATAGTTCCTGCTGTTATCTGATGCAACTGTCTCTAGTATCGTTCCTCTTTTAGCCCTGCAGTCCACTCTGCTGCTAAAAAGTATACAAGGCATAATGTTATGGTTTTCTAATTATTCACACATATTAGTAATGGAATTCAAGGTCAATATCACCACACTAGCTAACGTTAGTTTGTGTCAAAACGAATGGTTTGGTATGACCGTCAAGTTATTTATATTTGACATTAGCTATTTATGGGTAGAATATTCTGATTCTAGCTCACTAGATCACTCAGTCACGTTAAACTGTCCCCCATTTATAGCTTGCTTGCTAGCTAAGGTAACATAATGTGACTGGTGCGTGTAAACAAAACGACACCTTGCTGGACAACTTCCTGCTCCGGGGCGCATTAACAAAACAGGTTGTGAAAATATATCTAGCCCATGGAATAGTAGCTAGCTGTATGTTTACACTTGAAATGTGTATTTTTATTTAGTGTGCATTTTTATTTTGTCACAATATTATTTGGCTTAATTAAAAACGAAGGTTCGAACGTCCGTTTAATCAGATTAATCACTTTATTCAAATTGAGGATTTAGTTTGAGGATATAAATAAAAATTATTTTATATTTTTTAAATTGTTTAATTATTAAAAAATAAGGTTCGAACGTCCATTCGAAAAACCCTGACGAAGTTTGAATCCCAAAAACAGGCTTCGGGGACAGCCTTACCATACATATTATTTATGTTATTCAAATGGGACTGAGGCTGCGGTTAGACTGACTGATGTTTTCGTTTCGTTTTGAAGATGAGTTTCGCTTTTCCAGGTCGCAACGTAGTGGCAGCCGAGACATTCGTTTTGCAACCTGAGCACAGTGATGTAGTACAATGCCAAAGCAGTAGGTGGCAGTAGGTGGCGAACATGAAGGCAATTTTCAACCAATCAGAACTTGAATGAGGACACTCTATATCCTGTTCAAAATCTCAAAAGCCACCATCTTTAAATGCCTCCGTGAGCCATCTTAGCCAATGAAGCCATATTTTTCAGCAAGAAATAAAGTGCAATAAACAAAAACGGATACATTCACTGTGTGTTCTGCCTCATTTGTTGATGATTTGTTGATGAAACAAAACTAACATCAACACAAGTGACCACCAAGAGCGGATAGTTTAGTCTCAAAAAAGATTGCAGATGTTGTTAGCTACATGCTAACGTGAATGGAATATGCCATTATAACAGTATAGCATTGTGGCTAGCAGCTAACGTTAGCTCACGTCAGTTAGCCAGCCAGCACCAAACTGATATCAGTAGCTAGATGACATTAGAGACAACGCCTCGTGTATTAAACAAAGGTGAATAGATGACTGGGCCATTTTGTTTAATGCTTGCTAAGATTGAAAGAGGAGCTCTGAGCTAACAGGGTCTGATAGCTAACGTTAGCCAGTTGCTCATGCAATCGTTAATGCTAGCAGAATGCATGGATGTAAATTTTATTTAACATATTGCAGAATGGGTACAATACAATACGGCTCAATACAAACAATTGTTAAGGGAATGCAGACTGTTGTAGCTTGGACTGGGGTCCTTATAACAATAACTTGACAACACATGGTAGCTGCAGCTATAGCTCTGTTGTCACCGGACGTTGGTGAGGGCACGCAGATGTGGGTATCTACTGCGCATGGGCGTTGAGCAAGATTACATGACACGTTGTCGGCGAGTTTTGGCGAGTATCCAAAACGGAAACACAATTTCAGCGTTTTTCAGTAGGGACAAAACGTTTCCTGCCAAAACGGCATTTCTATCTAACAGGGACAGCAAACGTATTCAAAACGTATTTAAAACAAAAACAAAAACAGTCTGTGTAACCATAGCCTGAAACATGTTCCGTTGTGATGTCACAGTATGATGTCATAATAGACATTCTAGCACATTTGTGATGTCACAGTATGATGTCATAATAGAACATTCTAGAACATTTGTATCTATTCAAATTCAACAATTCTCTCAGTAGATCTCATTGTGCATCTTGAAACAGGACTGAAGGACAGTCCTGACTAATAGACTAAAGAACACATAGACTGAAGCCTGCATTTCTCAAACAAGAAGCCTTGGTTTAGCTGTGGAAAGGTGAGTGTCCACAATGGCTAGCTAGCTGTTCTACTTGAATACTGAATGTTAATATTGAATCAGACCATATTGAATACTGAATGTAAAAATTCAGGTTGACAGTTGACATCATTTGACAGTTGACAGGGGGCTGGAAAGTTGATTTAAATATATAAAAAATATAAAAAAAAAAAAAATATATATATATATATATATATATATATATATATAAAAATGTAAATAAAAAATTGGCATCCTCTGTTATTTTACCCGCGCAACGCCACTGCACACTACAGAAGGTTAACCTTTCACTACCAGATTAGGCCTGAGAGCTGGGTGTAAAATATAGAACTTCTAGTTCTCAGCTGTTGTGAAATGTCAGCTTTCCACACGAGTGATGCCCTTCTGGCACAGGGCAGACCTGCAGCAGACGCAATTCCAAATTAGTTTTGAGAAGACTTTAGATTTTATAAAACATGGGGTAGTTTCTTTACTTATGTTGGGGAACAAGGTTCAATCGACCCCCCCATAAATAATGCTCACTCCTAGCCTAGCACTGTCCAGTCGATTGACCTATCTACATGTCGCTGCTGTCGGGACAAAACCTCATAACTCCAAAAACCCAACTTTTCAGCAGATGAAAAAAACTAACACAGATTTGAGGGTGAATAGAGTTAGGAGGTTTAGACAGATGATCGGTTTAATGCTTTCCCATTGTTTAAACTTTGTAAAACCCACACACACATATGGAGGATGATCTACGGAGTTGATTTATATAATAAAAAAAAAAAAAAAAAAATGGAGTTATGAGGTTTTGTCCCGACAGCAGCGATGTGCAAATGTAACCTGATGTTTACCTTCTCACTTAAAAGAAAATGTGTTCCATTCCTCTATTTCTGCTGTACAGTCCTTGTCCTGAGTGTACATATCTGTTTAATTGACTGTATGTCCGAAACAATATCTATATTTATTTTGTGGTGTACTCGCTTTAGTCTATATATTCAACAGACCTATACTTTGACTACTTATACGTAGCTTTGTGCAATATGTATATTATTTACATTCAACAGACCTATATTTTGTCTATTTATACATAGCTTTGTGCAATAGGTATATTGTTTATCCAACAGACCTATATTTTGACTAATTATACGTAGCTTTGTGCAATATGTATATTGTCTACATTCAACAGACCTATATTTTGACTACTTATATGTAGATATGTGCAATACGTCTGGCATATATGTGTACAATTTGACCTTTGTGCTCATCTCATATTGCAACGAAAAAACGTCAATAAACAAAGTTTTGAAGTTTCCCGTGCGGTCCACCCGTATAGGGATTTATCATTGGGAGAATGTATTATTGGTTGAAATAAAATTACACGTAATTATTTTACAATCAATTGCGAATTGTTTCATGTTGAGCTATAGATTGTGGATGAATACACACAGAAAAGTACACCATTGCCAATGTGCATGCTTTATTTGTTATATAAACGAGACGATTTAGAAATGTGTCCATTGGAAATACATTGCAATTTCAAGCGAGGTGGACCGGCCGGAAACCACAATGATGTCCCTATTGACTACTTATTTGAAACCAACCAACACCATGACCTTTCCATGACCTTTCCATGTCTTCCATGTTGTCTCTGTGGTTGTTTCAGAGCATGGTTCCTCTCGGTGCCGAGATCAAGGCCCGGATGCGGCAGTTTGTTGAGGAGCGGTATGCAAGCACTATGGTAAACCAACCCACTACATTTTCGAAACTGGCCCCCGTAAATGTCCAAACCACCGCTCCTAATGTACAGTTTCCTCCCCCTCGTATGTATATATTTTCTGTTAGGATCTCTGTTTAACAGTACTGTATATTTGCATATCTTGTATGTCACAAATGTAACAGTACTGTATATCTCTATGTCATGTATGTCATAAATGTCATGATGAATGTCATTATGAATTGAAAATGGGGGACCCTGATGTAAACACGACGAAAGTCTTTCTCTGGTCTGCAGTCCCTTAACAATTGTGTGTATTGAGACGTACTGTATTGTACCCATTCTGCAATCTGTTAATAAAGTTTTGAATCAATCAATCAATCAAACGCTGTGACTGACTGATACTGTTTGAATGGACCTCTCATGTCTGGTGTCTCTATCTTCTCTTCTCTTAGGTGCGTTTAGATGCACATTAATATTTCAATATAATATAGGACACTACACTTGAGTATTCGTTCTATTTTGCTCAGTATGTAATGCTCAGGTTGGGTTCCTTTCCACCCTGTTCCCACCTGAGAAGCCTGAATAATGATGGCTGGGATATGCTGATATTAACTGGATGATATTATGTTTGGACATGCTAATATTAAACCTGGATACTGAGGCATGTAAACAACACTTTATCGTGTGTACTGTCTTGAGTTTATATTGGGTTTTGTGATCTGTGTGGGTTACGGTTCTCTCTCTTTCAGTGGACGGGTGTGCTGATCGGAGCTGCTGCATCAGTCTCTCTCATCGGACTTGTTGGGTTTCTTCTCTACAGAAGATACAAGCTATCCAGTTAGTATTAACTCTGTTTTCCCATTTGACAAGAGTTCAGGGCCTGTATTCACAAACGGAATACCCTGAGATAACCCCCTAACTTAGCCTATATATTCCTAGCAAGGAGTTGTAGTTTAAGAGTGATTTATGAAAGTGTTCAGACCTGTTTGAGTAAGGAATGGTCATGCATTCTTATTTGAGTGAATTGTGTGGTTGACCCCGTCGCTAGGTGTGGTGTCTGTCGGCCACGGTCGTTAGTTTATTGTGGAATATCTCAGCAGGCAAGGTAGCCTACAGAAAGTAGATACTGAGATCGATAGTCACACAATTTAGTATCCAACATAGCTATTTATGTTTTCATTCTCTGATCCTCTTAAGCTGATCACGAGTCCTTTTATAAAGTTCTACAGTGTGGCATAATAGCATAACCAGTCCTTTATAACTACAGTGTGGCATAATAGCATAACCAGTCCTTTATAACTAGTGTGGCATAATAGCATAACCAGTCCTTTATAACTACAGTGTGGCATAATAGCATAACCAGTCCTTTATAACTACTGTGTGGCATAATAGCATAACCAGTCCTTTATAACTACAGTGTGGCATTATAGCATAACCAGTCCTTTATAACTACAGTGTGGCATAATAGCATAACCAAAAGTGCATTCCATCCATCACGGGCGCTTGAGCAATGGAGAAAACGGAGCAGGTGCATCCCCACAATTGAACTTGGGGGAGCAAACGTGTGCTTTTGCACCCCCACTTTTTGATCATATAAAAAATATGTCCCCCCCCAATATATCACTGTAAACATAACTATATAATTTCAATCAAATGAATAATACGCAACGAAAGAACTTCTGCTGATTATAGACACTTAATAGTGAGTTTTTAAGTTTCCAAAGATTGTGACCCCCCCCCCCCCCCCGCATTTAGCTCACAATGGTTGATCAACTGCCTCCCACCCCAGCACGCAGTCAGTGGTGCATGATGCAGGTAGGCTAAGTATAAATATCACCGCGGCAGACCTTTTCAGTAAGTTGTTCAAACAAAGGATATGTTAGACATGTCTACTTCTACCACTCAATACAATAAAACACATTTATAATCATCACCTTCTCTTCATTTTCGCTGCATTGAATTACAGGTCACTCTTTATGTTAGCTAGCGGTTAGCTGACGTTTGCTAGTAACGTGACTTAATTTGGCACGCTTGATTCTGGGTCCGTTCGGAGGAAAAGAAAAGGTCTGGAAACAAGTGGTTTTGGGGAGCAATGGTCCGTGAGTGAAAAGTTGTTTTATTGGCAAACAGCAGCAATGCAATTTCTCCAAAGCAGTACACGGGTTTATCAAAGTCTCCCTGACACAGGGGTGTCATTTTGGTATGGCAAACTCGCCATACCTTGGCAAATTAAAAATTTAACTTTTTTTTTTTTAATTACAAATTTTGTATGTTGATTTATAATTCGAATGTCAACATTATGAACGACGCTTCGAACTATTCGGTACAGCCCTAGCATGTTTTGATATTGTCAATTATCTCACTTTTACTAGGTGACTTTTACTATGCCACACAAAAAAAGGAAAATGGACATACAGACGTTTTTTAATCAAAGGGCAGCAGAGACAAGTGATACAGGGACACAGGTAAGGTCTTACAATGGCTTAGTGATTATAACAGTGCAGTTCAGCATTCAGTAACCCATCGTTTTTGTGAATGTGTTTTTGATACTACATTCTGTTGAACACACACCTCAAAACCGTACCTAAGGAAAATTGGCTCAATTGCAAGAAAAATAATAGACAGTTATGATATTACATTTTGCATAATTTGTATGCAAAATATTGTGGTTCCCTGCTGTAGTCTGTTGACACATTTATATACAAAAAATGCTTGTGTAGTCCTGTGTCATAAATGTCATATAAGTGAATTGTATAGAAACAACTCACCAAAAGTGACTATTGCGCAACTGATTTGACAAAAAAAATACACCAAGGGGGGGAAACCCCCCCTTCAACCCCCCACCCTCCCTAATTGCCATACCTTGGCTTTTACTGAAATGACGCGACTGCCCTGACACACAGTCCGGTTCCCTGTTGAGTGTGTCCTGTAATGTCAAGATGAGGTTTATATCTGCTCAAACCGAATCTAAAATGCTGTGATGTGATTCGCCCTCCTAACCTAGGTAAACCGTGCGTGCGTGCGTGCGTGCGAGGTTAATCCGGTTACACCAGAACCAAGGGCCCCTAGCCTTCAGCCCCTCAGATATCTCAATTACACATAATCAATATTATTTATCTAGCTAGTTTTAACTTAATCTTAACTTGATTGGCGATATGAATTAATTGTTACTTCACTAGCTAGCTAGTAACATCAACCAGTGTGTGTTTGACTAGCTAAGCTAGCTACCTGGTAGATCAAAGCCCATTCGAGTTTGAGTTTATTAGGATCCCTATTATTCCTGGGGTCCACACAAAACATAAAACATTACATTCTACAAGACTTTTACACAACAGCAAATAAAACACTGATTTCCGAAGTCCATTTTCCTTCAAGCATTGACTTTCATATTTTCCATCAAATACCACTTATTTTCTGATTTCCATTTCATTGGAAAGAAAATAATGATAATAAAATAAGAATAAAGTACTTATATCTGCATTTACAGATGCCAGCCTTCAATTAATGATAATGGTATAATTCTCTTTTTTCTCTTTCTTATTGTCTCAGTATTGCAATTATCATTAATGCCAAAATTGGCCTATTTGAAAGGAGATTGATTTAATAAAAATAAAAGAGCGAAAAATCTATATACAGTATATATATATATATATATATATATATATATATATATATATATATATATATATATATATATATATATATATATACATTTATTATTATTATAGTAATTGGCTATCATACTGCAATATAAACTGAGCTTTATAGTGAAAAGAGCAGCTTTATTGGTCAAGATTGAAGGCTCTATATTGCAGGAAATTGCACGTACAGGTCTTCATTAAATAAATAAAAATCTGCCATGGACGGGGTCGTGCCGGTCCCCCTCCAAACCACCCCTTGCCTGTCACTTAATAATCTTGCAACCCCACTTTCAACTATAACTAGGCGGCCATGCCATCCATTATCCCAACAATACCGGAGAAGCCCACTGCAGACTTAAAGGGACACTTCGACAGTTATTGAAAGTTAATGAGTTTGAATATGGCCACCAGTGATGTCATCAGGGACATTGAATCATCCTTGTGTTGTGTTAATTACAGCTCAATGAAACGATAAGGTACTGTAGCGGTCCCTATATAGACAAGCTATTTTATATTGATATTTAGATTTACATAATTTCAACTCATTTACTCTCAATAACGTAAGGTTATTCTATAACCCTAGTTATATGAGTATAGCGAGCGCTCTGCTCTTTATGGAACTATCCCTTTATCCACTCTAATAATGAATAATTTTCTCCACATGCACACACCCATCCGCCTGGCCACACCCACATCCGCTCCTTTATATAAGCGGGGTCGTGGCCACACCATCAGCTCCTTCCCAAGTCTTTCACCACTGAAGGCGAAGACCACGGGGTCCTCAGTGAGTCAGAGCAGAGCGCTCGCTATACTCATATAACTAGGGTTATAGAATAACCTTACGTTATAGATTGTATAGTTTTACGCTCTGCTCTTTATGGAACACAGGAGCTGAGCAGAGCGAAAAGCTCGACAGATGTACCCGCTGAGGCCCCCCACAACCAACAGAACCGGGGAGGACCCGAGCCCCCCTAGTGGAGGACGGGAGGGAATCGGATCCGACTGTGCGAAGAGGGTTTAGCACCTCAAATGCACAGGGTGAGCAGACCGTGGGACTTACCTTCATTCAGAAGGACCCGCGACCACTCAGGCGCGCATCCCACATGCCACCAGGGAACGGACGGGAAGCAAAACACCTCCATCACAGCCCCCAACATCACGGGGTCGAAGGTCAAGAACCCAACCCTGTGGCAAGGCCGTAGCAGCGGAGCGTGGAGGAGGTCCTAGCCCTAGGACAACCTGAGGGCCAGGACCCCCCTCATTGGTGAGGCCAACGAGGCCGTAGCATCGGGACCCCACCAGACGGTCACTGGTGACACCGCCCCCCACATCGCCAGCGTATCGGACAGGGCCCAAATCAAGAGCAGGCCCTTCCCCCCTCGGCATGCCGCTCTGAAGAGGCTACTCCCCCACAACACTGCGGGGCCAGTCGGCGTGCCGGGGAGACAACCCCCAAGGAGGTTGATCCCTCAATCCAGGCAACAGGCCCCAAGAGCATAACTCAACCTGTGCCTGGAGCACTGCAGACTAGACAGGCGCCTACACCAACACACCGGGGAACCAACCACCGCCCTATGTTTAGTTTAACAGGAGGCGATTGTTCCTTTAACCCACCAAGAAAACTCATAAACATAACTGTGTGTATACACAGGCTATACAGGCAGTACAAATGTTTCAGTTTTCAAAGGGTTAACCCAGGCCAACAGGTCGACGAGAACGAGTTCGGACCTGGGCCCAGCGGACCGGGACCTACACAGGGATGCCTAGAGGGGTTAACAAAAAACCTCCTCGACAGCCCCCTCCCATCCCCGCCCATCAGGGGGAAGGAGGGGTGAAAATAAATGGAGAAGGACCAGGCCCCCTCACACAGCGCAAGGTACAACACAGTATGGACCAAACACATCACTGTTAAGGGCAACTCGTAGTGGCATACACATGACACACACATCCACGACATCAATCCCCGCGACACCCGGGCCGACCCGGCATTTTCCCCCCGGAAAAGCACAAAGTCCTTCGGGGTACCAGAACAGCAGATATGTGCCCCGGCGGACAACGGGTTAACTGACCTGGTCCGGCGCGACCAGAACCAGTCCTGCGTCCTAGTCATGCCGCCATCCCCAGTCCTAAGAGGGGGGTAGGTACGCGTGTCGATCCAAAACATCACAGAGGGCGCCACCAAGATGGTCAGCACGCGAATGCACTGCTCCTGGTGGCCCACCCCACGGGCGTGAGACCCCTCCGCCAATGTATTGATCTACCCCGTCATCTCCCCCCGGAGATGTACGTGAGCCATCGAGTCTAACCTAGTACACTGGCGCTCGGTAGAGATAAAAATCTCCTTCCCAGCCGCCCGCATAAAAAACCGCTGTTTCTATGAATTGGGCAACCAAGGCGCTCCAGCCCATAACGTGGTTTCACATCAAAAGCACCCAGGGCCAGCGCTATGTACACGTCGAGACCCAAAATACACATCAATGGTGAATTCTAATAAGAAAACCAGACAACATTCCCTCCATGCTGTCTGGGACGAGCAGCAGGAAGCCGGTCAATAAGACACAGATATGGGTCTCATACGACGTGTCTGAAGGTAAACCCTCTCAATTCTGCTCTTTACACAAGAGGGGAAGACAGAATCCCCCAGAGAGACCTCCACGTGAGTAACAATTGAAAAAGATATATTATTGAGCCAAGTGACCAAAGGCCCAATACACATTTCAATAGAGAGCAGAGCAGAAAACAAACAGTTCTCAATGCATCGCATCACCCAACTTTGACAATGACAGTGGTCCGTAGCACGGAGCCTGAAAAAACTCACGGAAGTCTGATGGCCAATAGAAAAATTTACCCAGCCTGGCTTTTATACAAGGCTTAGGCTCATGTGCGAAAAAACTTGCCACCTGCATTTTTACGTTAAAGAGAGGGTCCAAGGACCTCGGTACAATAGCTATATATGTAACCACTTCTGCAGGCTAACACTCAACCTAGTTGTGGACTCGATGCCATATTTCCTAAACGTAACATGAATACACACAACCCCCTCAGATAATAAAAAAGGTAAAGTTCACTCTTACTACTGTAAGAAGAACGCCGTCTTTTATGATGAGAGAAGTCATAAGTCCTTCGACGAGTGCTAGCCACAGGCCTTGCTAAGCACATACATAATAGTGACCAATTTTCAGATAAAACTGCCCCACTCCCTAAGCAAGAACACAACCCCAACAGTAGTTGAGGGTTTTACATCGTATCCCAAATATATAGTGAATAAACACACGTTTTGTAGCAAAAAATAGTCCCTCACCAGGAGGGACCCTTTATTTAATAACAAAATTATATGTTGGGGGGGGGGGGGGCAAACAAGGGAGTCACTAGCGTCGCCTGCCGCGTGCAGAGCGCCGTTTGCCCCCACGGGGTGCCGGCCCGGTGGGACGGTGCTGGCGAGTCTCCTGGTCACGCCGATCCCTACCGTTCCCTCCGGGCGTGGGACGACTGGCTGCAGCGGTCACGGTACTCCCTCCACACCTGGCCCTCTTGGCGGAAGGCCCCGCAGCGGCGGCGGTGATCGTGGCAACGGCCGCAGGCCTCTGACGGCATTGCTTCCTCCTGACATCACCGGTGGCATAGGGTCGGGGGAAATGGGGCTGGAGCACGGAGCGCTCCTCCTCCAATTCCCTGCAGGCTGCCGTCATCTGCTGCATGGCCGACCCGAAGAGTCCAGCATCGGAGAGGAATCCTCCTCTGGTCCGGCACCCGTGCCTGCTCCAGCCAAAGGTGGCGCTGGATGAGAGTGGCCAGGGCACGCCCTTTCCCAGCGGCTATCGCCTGCAGCTGGGTTAAGTGCAGGATGGCTCCAGCCGCCTGGGTGTGAAGGTACAATTGATGGTCATCTAGTACCGTCCCGCCCGCCATCAGCCCCGACATGTAGCGCGCCAGCTGCGCGATGTCTGAGGTCGCAGCCAGGCTCTGTGTCGAGGCGATGTACACCTGGTCACTCCACGACGCCAACTGCCTAGCCGACTTCCCCTGGGGAACCGGCTTTCTTAACGGCTCCCACACCATTTCGGGGCAAATTATGGCTGCCATCGGGCTATCAATTCGAGGCACCCGGTCCTTTAGCCCCTGGACCAAACCCACCACCCGCGTGACTGGCACGTAGGCGGGGGTAAGGCCAACGATGCGGGATATTACCTGTCCCTGTGCCACGTAAGCCTCCATTGCTGGGAAGAATGGGCAGACAACGCCCGTCTCTCACAGGATGACGTTGCCAGAGATGACCTATCATGTCATCAGGAACAGGTGCCGGCAGTGGCTGCGGCAACGCCACGCCATTAACGGCTGCGGCGGCCGCCATGAGCTCGGGGAACAAGGCAAGCAACTCCCCTTGCATACCTTCTTCCACGTCACTCGCGTCCCTCGCGTACGGGCGCCATCGTCCGACGCGGCAGATAGCTGGGCATCTCGTCTCGGGGGTGGACGTTTTAACCCAGTCCCAGAGTACAAGGAACCCCAGGGAGACGTAGCACTCCCTGCCACTCCCCGACGGGGAGAGTGACACGTCTCCGCCGGGCCTTCGAACAAGAGAGCTCCCGCCCCCTCCATGTAATCCTCAGTTTCCATCGGATATGGAGAAGAGGCGAGAGAACTCTCGCTCGGCTCCAGCACAACACTACAAACAGACCGTTCACCCCCGCTGCTTGCCGTCTTACGACGAGAGCGAGCCGAGGCGAAGAGTCTGCGACGCAAATCCCTGGCCACCAGAGGAACTGTCGGCCTAACGGCCGACTGTCCCCTGGCGGGGGAACCAGGGCCGGAGCCCGGCCACCTCACAGGAGATGGGGGCTCAACGGCCCCTCGGCGAAGCACACTCTCCTCCGGGCGCCGCCCAGGCGCACCTGTTTGCCACGACCGTGGATTCAGAGACGCCCCACAACGCACGGAGGACGCCGCGATAGTGAAGCGCTGGTGGAGGGTAGCGTTGTAATCGTCTAGACCCTCCGACGGTGAAGACATTATCTCTTTGCTTTTTCGAAAATTTGCAAGAGAGAAAAAACTAAGATACAATGTCAACGTAGCTCCTCTCCAACACCTATTTTGGCACTAAGCTTAAAGTGGTCTGTTAGAGACACTTTTCGGTGGTGAAAATAGGGAAGGAGCTGATGGTGTGGCCACGACCCCGCTTATATAGAGGAGCGGATGTGGGTGTGGCCAGGCGGATGGGTGTGTGCATGTGGAGAAAAATATTCATTATTAGAGTGGATAAAGGGATAGTTCCATATAGAGCAGAGCGTAAAGCTATACGATCTATAACTGTCAAACTAAATAATTGTGTGCAAAACTGTTCAGAGTTTTTGCATGTCTGTGAGATTATGTGCAAAATAAATCGGTATTGTTTTTAGTGAAGTGCCCCCCTTTTTTTAAGATATTTTGTATTCATGGCTTTGTTCTTTCTTTGTGTGTGCATGTCCAAAGGAAAGGAAATAAATTACACATTGGAGCTGTGAAAGGATGTTAGACTCTTGATACATTTTGACGGCTAACCTTTCACTACCACACAACAAAGCGTTAACCCTTTCACAACCACACTACAGAAGGTTAACTCGTTAACTATCACACTACAGACGGTTAACCTTAAGAAAGGTGAAAAGTTAACCTGTTACGTAGTGTGGTAGTGCAAGGGTTAAGAACAATCCTAAACTCCTCCTAAAGTTCTCTCTCCTCATAGCAGTTGTTCACATTAGGAGCTCTCTTAACACATTGGACACCAGACCCGAGATAAATCGGGTTAACTCGCCACCGCTTGAGCGCCAAACCCGAGAAAAGTCGGGTTTGGTCGTTATTTATTTTATTCGCTATTTACATTCATAATTCATCGAGGGAGCCTGATGTTATCATTGGGAATGGGTCTGAGATCACAAACGTCCAATACCGCTGCCTAACGCCTTGCGGCCGATATTGCACATCCTTGGAATCTCTCTGGCTTGGCCTATACGTCGATCTAAATAGTCCGGTCCGGGTTTTCCTAGTCTGGCAGGAGTAACGTTTATAACACATGGATTGGGGAGAATCAAGCAGCGTTTCCTGGGATTACACAGAATTACTATAAAACTATACTCATATTCACCACGGTATAAAACGGGAATGTATGGATAAAAAAAAAAATTCTTTTTCACAAATTGAACGATAGATACTCGATGTCAAAGGGGCAATCGTTTTATATCCATAGCTATGATATTTAATATAGTTTTAGCCCTGCAAACACCGGCATGTATCCCCATTGATTAAAGCGCTGGCACACACAGCCATACGGCCCACAGTGACCTCTGGCGCTGAATGTGTTAAGCCCTAAGGTCCTTTTTAAGGGTAAATTCTGAGTGAAAATGGCACGACTATGACAATCCTCAGATATTTGATTAAACCAATTGACCCATATCAAACCCTGCCCTCTTTTCTTGATCCTCCAATCACAACCGCTGCTTCCCTCGGACAGAAGCAACACTCATCATCGAGAAAAGGTTGCAGGGTTTGAGATGCATCCATTGACTGTGTCACTGACTCCCATCACTGTTGTGCTTATCAGAGGAACAGGAAGGCGTTCCCCACTATCGCTTCAGGAAGAGAGACAAGGTGATGTTCTACGGCAGGAAGATCATGAGGAAGGTCAGTCCCTCTCTCCACACACTCCTAGCATTCCCGCCATGTGTCACACCAACCAGTATGGCCACATACCACAGCTCATTGGCCACGGTTGTCATTAAATGTCGATCACCTGTTATAGGGAGGTGTAGTCTGACGTCACTTTAGTTTCCCGTATAGGGATTTATCATTTGGAAAATGTATTATCGGCTATTATAATAATTCTGCCTTATGAACATTGGCAATCTTTCCATTTTTGCACAAAATGAGTTCCCTTCTATTGCTAACATTATTGTTTAAGCATTTTTGGTTGAAATAAAGTTAGTTAAAAGGTTGTTTAATTTGTCGTTAAAAAATAACGTTAGGTTATGACTATAACCAAGTTCTGTTAGTAGTGGTGACGCTCGGCGTCACTCATGCACTGTCCTCGCACGTGCACGCGCACTGAATAAAAGACCACAATGTACCTTTATATCCCAATATTTGTCTGACCACACCCCTATCAGCTTACCCATACTCGCCTCCTTCCCAAGCTTTCACCACAAGGCGAGATCAAGGGCTGCAGCGGCGTCGGACGCCGAGCGTCACCACTACTAACAGAACTTGGTTATAGTCATAAACTAACGTTCTGTATCGTAGTGGCTCTCGCTCGGCGTCACTCATGCACAAGGGAGGCCGAGCGAGAGCCATCGGCCGACAAATACACCCCGCTGAAGGCCCCCCACAACCATCAGATTAGGGAGGACCGAGCCCCCCCGACCCTCCCCTAATGGAGGGCACCCCCCCTATTGGAGGTCCCCGGGAGGGCGACGGACCCGACCGTGCGAAGAGGCACTCAAGCAACTCAACGCACAGGGTGAGCAGACCGTGGCCTGACCCCACGACTACACACACGCACAACCCGCATGCCACCCGGGAACGAACGGAGGGAACAACCTCGTTACTGCCGCCAGAAACACGGGGTCAAGGGCAAACCCAACCCCGTGGCAAGGCCGTAGCAGCGGAGCGCGAAGGAAGACCCAGACCCACTGAAGGGACTGGATCCCCTGGAAAATGGGGGCCCGGAGAGGTCAATGACGCCAGGCATCAAGACCCCACCAGGCGGTCACTTAGTGACACCGCCCCCCACATCGCCAGCGTATTCGGACAAGGCCCCTCCAAGAGCGGGCCCTTTCCCCCCAATAGCACACCGCCTGGCACACTGACCCTGCAGAACAGGCAGTCAGCATGGCCGTAAGCACACAAAAGAGGTTAACCAACGGAAACAGGCAGCGCACCGGGGAAAACCAGGCAACAGGCTGTAACCTGAGCCTGGAGCACTGCGGACGAGACAGGCGCCAAAGGAGTCAGCTGAGAACAGCCCCCCCGGCGGAAGGGGCGTATGCTGGCATTGTTGCATGACCAAGCCTCCCTTTAAAAAAAACCCACCCAGAGGGGTTGAGGCAGAGAAGGCTGACATGATTGGCAGACGTCATGAACGTGCAGGGGCACCCTCAACCGGGTAACCCGGGAGTTGACACTGCTCCAACACACCAGGGAATCAACCACCTTGTCGTTACCCAAGGCGTGGTTGTTCCTATAACCCCTCAAGAAAAAACTCCAAAACACACCTGCGGGTATACACTGGCTATACCGCAGTACAAGTGTTTCAGTTTTCAAACAAGGGTTATCCCAGGCCTACGGGTCGACGAAACATTACTTCGGACAGGGCCCGGCGATACGGGAAGCACAGGGTCACCAGAGGAGGTCAAAGACCACCCCAACAGGCCCCTCTTCGCCATGCGTGAGAGAGGAGCGAAAAGAATGGAGAACCAGCCCCAAGCACACCGTACTTGGTATTCCCAGGCGGTCTCCCAACCAAGTACTAACCAGGACCAACCTGCGTAGCGGCTGAAATCTGACGAGATCGAGCGTGTACAGGTTGGCATGGCCGTAAGCCATTACGACAGTGCAGAGTACAAAATGTACCCAACCAGGGTCTCCATAGCGCTTAACCCTGTGACACCCGGACCGACCTGGCATTTTTCCCCCTGAAAAAAGCCCAAGTCCCTCAGGGTACCAGAACAGCAGATCTGCATCCCCGGCGGACAATGGGTTTAACTGATCCGGACCAGCGTGACCAGAACCAGTCCCGTGCCCTAACCACGCCGACATGCCTACTCCAGGAGAAGGGGCAGATATGCGTGTTGATCTTAAACATGAAAAGAAGGCGCCACCCAGACGTTCGGTGCGAACCGCGCCCGGTGGCCCACCCCCAGGGCGTGAGACCCCTCTACATATGTTCAGATCCATTCCGTCATCATCCCCCAGATATGAACGAGAATCCGTCGACAACCAAAACAAGTCGTCGGAAGAGGAAAAACCTCCATCGCAGTTGCTTTATAAAAACGCTGTTTTAACCTCAAGCAACCAAGGCGTGCCAGTCATTCGCCTGATCTTCAACAGAACACCCCGAGCTAGCACTATGCGTGCGTCGGGACACAACCACATCAATGAACAGGCTATTTAGACCTGTCATTGAATCCCCAAGGCGCCCAGGGGAACGACAAGAGGGGTGTGATGCTTCCTAACTCCAACCCTTTTTAATAGAAAAGAAGGAAGCACCAACAGCATGTATCCCAGTCTACACAGCCGGGGGTAATTTTTTTTACATTTTTACATTCCACCACCCTCCCATAGAGAGGAGACGGAAATCCCCAGAGAGACTTCCCACGCGTGCTGTACAGATTGAAAAGAATATATTGCACCTTGAGCCATGTAAAAGTTTGGTTTTAGGGCTCCGGGGAGGAGGCACTGAACCCATACACACTCAATAATCGAATTGAATCGAATACACACACAATAGAGTAGGACTCCTTATTGAGGTTACACTCACCTTGACAATCTGAGGAGGAGGCTCTGTACTCTGAGGAGGCTCCCTCACATGGAAGGAGAGTCCTAACTCACAGAAGGCCCGAATAGGAGCTTCGTGAGGAGGAGCCCTGACCACCCCCCGAAACAGATCCATCATATGGACCCGAACAGCACACGGAAGTCCTACCAACAGAGACGCGCACAGTGACGTACTCTATGGCGGGGGAATTTCTGCGGTGCACACGCCCAATATTCCAGGGCGTGGGACCAGGAAACCCCCCCCCCCCCCCTATTACCCTGTAACGTGCTGAACAGCAACGTGACAGGAACCTTGAAGGACAGGAGGTTTTAACCCCTGCCCATCAAAGAAGGGGAGAAAAGGATTACCAGTTCACCCCTTTACGACCCCACACCCATGATACGATGTAATGACAAAAAAGAGTATGACGCAGTCATAGTCAGCTCCATGAAGCGTCTAACAGCTTCACACAGCACATGTGCTAACCTGCCATCTGATTTTTACTAAGGAAAAAACACAGAATAGAGAGGGCCCTCTCAAGAGCCCCGGTACCAGACTTACACATGTGCTTCTGTGGCCAACCCAACCCAGTTGTAGGTTGCACGACACACACAACCCTTTATCACCTACAAAAAATGGCAAAAACACTCTACAGAGGAACGCCGTTTTTCATAATGAGAGAATACATAATTCTCGATTAGTATCGGCCACAGGCCTTGCTAAGCACACAAGAAAAAGTGACCAAACAATCTTTTCTTTAGGAAAATATAGTTTCTCAAGCGGTTAGCACAACCCCAACAACTAAGCTAAGGGTTACATCGTATCCCTACCACACAGTGACACAATATAGTGTAACAACATGTCTGAGAGGAGGGTGAAGAAGTCCCCAGGGAACCGGGGGGAAAAACACCCCTCCTACTTTTCCCTTAATACGGCCAGTTAAACAGGTAAACCTGTTAATATGTGAACACACTGTTCATTGTCATTACAGGCTGAGAAAAGAATCATTCTTTACTCATATGTCACTAAGCATAGCTTTATAGGTTAGTTTAACCCCCTTAGTTGTTAGTACACGGTCCATGAACACACAATGTGTCTCAACACAACAAACCAGATCATTTTCACATCTGTAACAATAACCCGATTTGCATGGAGACATAACTTGCGTCTTATCCTAAATGTAGTGCAGCAACACTCGTTTTGGAAAACATCGTTATTTACAAAACATTTAGAAGGGAAAGCAAGAAGAAGTGTTCAAGGTCTGGTCAGGACCCTTCCTACCGTGAGCGCAGATCAAGCGAAACTGCAGTCTCTAACAAGGCACCGTAGTAAACACAGCCGTCCTGTGTTGTCGCCATGGGCAGCGTCGCCACTCCATCCCGCCGCTACGGTCCCCCTTGTTGACGCAGTCCTCGCCGGCTGGCCCCAGGGTAGGTTCGACTAACATCCTCTGTCAAAGATGACGTCGTAGTCAGAGTGTTTAAGCATGTTATAGTCTCAGAACGTTCAACAGTGTAGCATTAAGCTAACGGCCGCACTCGGCCGATAGCAGCAAGCTAACGTTACCTAGCCTGGTGACACAACAGACTAGCGCCTGCAGCTAACAGCTGACTGGCTAACAGTTAGGCCACAACTAGCATGCAAGCTAAGCAGCTATCACCTGAACTTATACACAACGATATAACATGCCACACTTAGACAGGCCGCCGTTCTGAAACCCTCCTCACCTTTTAAGAGAGAAGAGAAACGAGATGTTAACACAGTTTTACAACAGTGATTTTACCATCCGGCGGAGCCGGTACAAGTCCCATCTGGGCTGTAGCGGACTTGAACATGGATTTTCCGATAACGATCATCCATGCTCACATTTCCTCGTTAAGGGTATACTCTCATTTGCATATGAAAGACAGGGCCTTATACGGTGACAGAGAAGTACCCACGCGTCCAGAGATCCTGGGATCACCAGTTACTGGTCGTGTGGCCCACTAGTTGCTATAATGGGCTTCAAACCAAGGTCCTCCGCCGTCGCCTAAAGGCTGAACAAAGGACCCTAATCTGGGGCCGGTTTTCGTAAACATTGTCAGCTAGCCCCCATAGCACTAACAGACAAGTGGAGCTCGCAAGCAAACATTACTCACCAACCTGGAACCCACCGCTTCTCACAACAGCGGTGCGTCCTACAGTCCAGCTGTGTCGCTGGAAGGTTTTACCGCAACCAGCCGCAGCAAGGAGGACTGCAGTTGAGAGGCATGTAGCGGCATAACTCCCAATACGAAAACCGGTGGAGGTTTTAGAATGATCACCATCTTCCAGACACTCCAGCGACAAAGACAATATCGCCGTATTTTCTCGAATATAGTGAGAGAGAAAATAAAGATATGATGTCAACGTATCTCTTGTTTTCCAACTCTTCTCCTACTAACAACATCGTCAAGTGGGGATCTACCGAGGCACTTCCTTGTGGTGAAAGCGAGAAAGGAGGCGAGTGGGTGGCCCCACCCCGGCTTATATGGGTAAGCTGATAGGGGTGTGGTCAGACAAATATTGGGATATAAAGGTACATTGTGGTCTTTTATTCAGTGCGCGTGCACGTGCGAGGACAGTGCATGAGTGACGCCGAGCGAGAGCCACTACAATACAGAACTACACTTACCAGTAGAACGCCTGTTGTTAAGTGCTGTCGGCTAATACAGCCAGGAGTCTACGCTGTGGTGACGTCAGTCAGCAGCGCCAAAGTGAGTGTAGTTCCTCAGTGAACGAAAAGATAAACATTGTTATTTTGCTACCTTTATGATTAATTGCGAATTCTTTGATGTGAGCTATAGATTGTGGATGAATACACACAGAAAAGTACACCATGCCAATGTTCATGCTTTATTTGGTTTAAACAATTTAGAAATGGGTCCATTGGAAATAAGCGTCTTTGAGCACCTGGAAAAGCGCTATATAAAATAGATGTATTATTATTATTATTTCAAGGAGGGTGGACCGCGCGGGAAACACCAATGACGTAACCACTACACCTCCCTATTAGATGCTCTGTGGTGCACTGATTCTCACCCCTACTGGAGGATGCCATAATTTGCATGCAAAGGCGTTCAACAAGCTCTTTGGTGGCGAAGGACAAAGACAGCTTTTTCTTTCTTTCTTTCTTTCTTTCTTTCTTTCTTTCTTTCTTTCTTTCTTTCTTTCTTTCTTTCTTTCTTTCTTTCTTTCTTTCTTTCTTTCTTTCTTTCTTTCTTTCTTTCTTTCTTTCTTTCTTTCTTTCTTTCTTTCTTTCTTTCTTTCTTTGGATTTAGGTTCAAACCCTGTCCTCGGCCACGACCCCTGCTGCCTCCTCAAGCTCGGCATATCGGCAGCGGGTCAGGTTGAGAACCAAAGTCATGTCTATAGGCCGCAAGTGAGTCACCCATCTACCAGTGCTAATCATGGGCTCGCACAGTATGTTATGATCATGTAATAATATCAGGGTTCGCACAAGGTCCTTGAAGTGCCTGGAATTCCTTGAAAACAGCCCATTTTTTAACAATGTGCTTAAAGAGTCCTTGAAATTCAAATCAACCATTCGCATTGAAAGTTTTGTTCATCCATCATAAAATAGTTCTGAATCAAGAAATTGAACCTTTTAATCTAAAGTGTAACTAATTGTTGGAAATTGGTTTTAAGCCATAAATATTGGATACCAATTATAATAATAAAAAAAAAATGCCCTTTTTAAAATGAAAAACTGTGCGTAGAAAAGTACTTGAAAGTCAGTGAATTTCATTTAGCAATGTCTGTGGGAACCCTGCTTACAGTATGTTATGATGATGTAATAACATGGTGTGTGTGTTACAGTATGTTATGATGATGGAATAACATGGTGTGTGTGTGTTACAGTATGTTATGATGATATAATAACATGGTGTGTGTGTGTGTCAGGATCTTGCGTATGCGGAAAGAACCCACCACCCTGCAACCTAAGGAGCTCCCACCCTGTCTGCTGGAGGCTGACCTCACAGAGTTTGATGTACAGAACTCTCATCTGCCCTCTGAGGTGCTGTACATGCTGAAGAATGTCAGGTACTAATAAACACACACACACACACACACACACACACACACACACACACACACACACACACACACACACACACACACACACACACACACACACACACAAATACATACACACACAGATACACACACACACACACTCGAATAAACATCTGATTTAACTATGGTATATTAGAGTCAGCATATTGTTTCTGATTTAACTACAGTATAATAGTCAGTGTGTCGTTTCTGATTTAACTACAGTATAATAGTGTTGGTGTGTTTCTGATTTAACTACAGTATAAGATTCAAGAGTTTATTCATCACATACATACCAGGGCATACAGTGACATGCGGTTGGCCATGCCCGCTACGATTGTGCAATAAAACAATAGTAGTCATAATAATAAGATAACTAGAATAGACATGATAAATAGACATGTTAATAAATCACTAATGGCACTGGATATGTACACGCCTATACAATGTGCAGTTTTACTTCTATGTCCCTATACTATACTTGCTGTTACTAACTATACTATGCAACAATCACAACAAGTTATTTTCTTAAAGTCCTTTTTCCCTTCCTTTAAAGTGTCCTTTTCTTGTGTGTTTAAAGATAGTATAGTATTATAATAGTGTTGGTGTGTGTGTGTGTGTTCTAACCAGGGTCCTAGGCCACTTCGAGAAGCCGCATTTCCTGGAGTTGTGTCGTCACATGGTCTTCGTCCAGCTGCACCAGGGGGAGGTCCTGTTTCGTCCCGGGGACATAGACGACAGCATCTACGTGGTTCAAGACGGACGACTAGAACTCTGCATCCATGAGAACGTAAGATCTCCGGCGCGGCGTTAGAACAATCTTAACACATTGACTGCCACGCAATTCGGTTATCATTACCCTTAGAATGCCAGCCTTCTAGTAGTTTCCGTGGTCATTGCACTATGTTTGCGATGCTGTGTGTGTGTTCTGTATTATAGCTGTAGAGACACGGTGTGGCTCATTTTTAACAAACATTACTTGTAGTCCAGCATGGGAATAATAGTTTGTTTCCACACGCTGTAGTTTGTAGTTTATTACACGCTAAACATTGCGCATTTCCAAGATAATAGTATTTTTTCATAGATCGCGAGATAAAACGTGTTATGTGCAATACACGTTTAAATGGTCAAATACACTTAGGCGACGGAATTTCTAGGCGATCAATGTGAATCTATGTCCCGGCAGGAGGAGTGGCCACTGGCCAAGCAGAAATTAAAGTTAGAGTGTGATTCAACCCAAGCCATCGCAGTTCAGACACGGACGATACCGCCACCTGGTGATAGTCGATCGGCATTGCAGTTCTATTCTGTGGGGATGGTCGAAAATGATGCAGATCGCTCTGGGCAAGTCTGTAGAGGGGGGATCAAAGTAAAAAGATCAAACGATCCAAAAACGTGTGTTTAGTGTTTGTCTAAGACCTGATCCCTTTTTTTTTCTTTTTTCTTTTTTTTACTAATGCCAAATACTGTATAGTGTTTTTAGTTGCTCATGTTATTGGAATGTTGTGTGCGCACCAATCCACAAGTGTTACGAATGGCGCGTTTCATTGGCATGGTGGAGTGTGGAACCCAATTGCAGCAGATAACGGAGTGATAATTAACAGGAGGCAGGAGACGGCGTTGTGACGATAACAAGGTTTACTCAAAACAGAAAACAAGGAAACATGACTGACACACAGGTAACATGAAACAAGGCAAGGAGAGGCAAGAAGGGCAAGGGAACACGGAGTAAGTGAGGGTATGATGAGGGTACAGGAGACAATGACGCCACGAGGAAGTGATGACAAACAGACACCTAAATACCAACACTAATTAACAACGATCAACACCTGGCAGGGCCAGGCCAAAACACAGAATCAATAATAACCTAGACACAAAAAGCAATGACACCATAAACACAACTAGACACAAAAGCAGTGGCGGCTCCTGGATTATTCTCCAGATGGGGCGCTAGGGGGCGCTATACCAAACATGTACCACGCATTGGCCAAATAAAGTACAGTCTAATTCACAACTTGAAACAATATATAAATAGAAACGTTAGAAACAAACTCGCGCCGTCTCCAAACACACGCATAGGCAGAGAGAGAGAGAGATAGGGAGAGAGAGAGAGAGAGAGAGAGAGCGAGAGAGAGAGCGAGAGAGAGAGAGGGAGAGAGAGGGAGAGAGAGAGAGAGAGAGAGCGAGAGAGAGGGAGAGAGAGAGGGAGAGAGAGAGAGAGAGCGAGAGAGAGGGAGAGAGAGAGGGAGAGAGAGAGAGAGAGAGAGGGAGAGAGAGAGCGAGAGAGAGAGAGCGAGCGAGAGAGAGAGAGAGAGAGAGAGAGAGAGAGAGAGAGAGAGAGAGAGAGAGAGAGAGAGAGCGATATTGCAAATCTACCTTGTTGTTGTTGTTAAGTTGACAGCAGAGCAGGCAGCAGGGCTTGATAAAGTATATCCACTCCATTGTCCATTGTGCATGTCCCTCCACACTGCATCCATATATAGCTTATAGCCAACAAGTACTGTGTGAGATAACAACAAATAGCTGCATCTCACAACACAACAGCATAAACTCACTTTGTTTAATTGAAACGTGGTGGGCTTGATAAAGTGTATAATCCGCTGTTGATGATGTATATCCAGACCACTGTCCACTGTCCAGACTACATCCGCCATATAGCTTGTTAGCTGTTAGCAACACAACAAGACAGTACTTGATTTCTTTGTCCATTTCCGCGTCGAACAGACTGCAAACTACCTGGCGTTCTATCGCCATGCTCTAAGACAAACTCTAACCTTAACCAACTTTGAAAGAGTGCCTAAGCTTAACCGTCGAAAGAACTTGCAGTCACGCTCTAAGACAAATAGCTGCATCTGATCTCACAACAACACAACTATCTTTACCAAGCTAGAAAACCTAAAATTGGAACATAGAAAAGTGGCGTCGGCCAATCAGAGAGCGTCTCCGCGAAATGCTGCTACGGAAAAAAATACTGGCGTCGGCCAATCAGAGAGCGTCTCCGCGAAATGCGGCTAAGGAAATTCTTGACGCTGCTGCCTAGACCGCTTCAAATCGCGCCCGGGTTCCAACATAATAGTCATATTTCAACGCACAACGTGTTACGCACTGATTGGCTGCAACGGATACAGCGATCAAACAGTGACGCGCACTCAGAGCGCTATTGCGTCTAGCCCGGGCCGAGAAATACAAAGAAAAAAAAAAGAAAAAAAAGTGAGTCACTTCCTGTTCAGGAAAACGAGTATTTTTTATTTTATATATTAACGTTATATTGTGCATTGGAAACACAAACATATTCATTTTAAACATGTTTATATTATTTATAGGGCTATAAAACAAAAAACAAAAAAAAATGTTCTTGTTCTTCTCTCATATAACCAGGGGCCTGAGGGGGGGCGGCACCCGAGCGCCCCTAGTGGCGAGCCGCCACTGCACAAAAGCAATGACACACACAACAACCAGACAGGGAAAAGACATCAAACACAGACAGGGATGGCCCAAGATAACAGATAATTAGAAATTAATTCTATTACTTTGAACCAACATAAGCAAGGGCCGGGCCTGGGGATGTAACACACACGTACACATTCCTTGTACCAGCAGCACATGGAAGGGATTCAGGAGGTGTAAAATGGGATATGTGATCCAGAGTAGTGGCCATACACTCATCCTGCTTTTTACAGGTGATATAGACAGGGTTCAAGGTCCTTGAAGTGCTTAAAGTGCTTTATTTATTACAAAAAAAGTCAAGGCCTGGAATTCCTGGAAGTGCTTAAAAAGTCATTGAAATTCAAATCGACCATTCACATTGAAAGTTGTATTCATCCCTGATAGAATTGGGTCTGAATCAAAAAATGTTATCTTTTTAATTTAAAGTGTAACTAATTGTCGGAAATTGGTTTTAAGCCATAAATATTGGATCAGATTTCTTTTCTATAAAAAACAGCATTTAAAAGTGAATTGTATCCCTTTAAATGCCCTTTTTAAAATGAAAAACTGTGCTTAGAAAAGTACTTGAAAGTCAGTGAATATCATTTTGCAATGTCTGTGGGAACCCTGTTGAAGTCCATTTCAGAGGAAATTGTGCACCTTTTCTCCTGTGTCTCCTGCGGCAGGACGGGACGGACGCGGTGGTGAAGGAGGTGTTGGCAGGAGACAGCGTCCACAGTCTGCTCAGCATCCTGGACCAGATCACCGTACGTCATCGCTATTCCTCCTCTCCTCTATTTGTGGTTATATGTTGTTTTAATGATTTTAATTTTGAGTTTAATGATTTTCATTTTGAGTTTAAACATGTTCGTTTACATCTCGATTGGGACTGCATGCATGGTAAAACATTTAATAAGTGTCTACATTACCTTTTTAACCCTTTCACTACCACACTGCCAAGGGGTTAACCCTTTCACTGCGACGATACAGAAGGTTAATAACTAGGGAAGTCCGATATTATCGGCCGATATCGGCATTAAAATGTGATATCGGAAAATATCGGTATCGGTTTAAAAAAAATAATTTATTTATTTTTATTTTTTTTACATTTCTATAACCTTTATTTACCCAGGCAAGCAAGTAAGAACAAATTCTGATTTTATTTATTGTCAATAAATACCCGGCTGGTGCTAACTAGCTAGCCATCCCTCCCGGGAGCTAACGCCGGTACCCGGCTGGTGCTAACTAGCTAGCCATCACTCCCGGGAGCTAAGGCCGGTATCCGGCTGGTGCTATCTAGCTAGCCATCGCTATCGCTCCCGGGAGCTAACGCTGGTACCTGGAGCTAGGTAGCCAGCAGGCTAAATGCTCCCGACGCTGAACTCAGTTAACTGCCTGCGCCGGTCTGTCTGTCGAAGACCGAGGGAACCGCATCAGGCTTCAGCTGATTAGTGGTCTTCTGGACAAACCTCCCACCCCCAACAACATAATCCGAGGCAATGAAGTGTTCGCTGGAGATCTTCATTCCCTGTCCAACAGGCTGATCGCCCCGCCTGAGTGCAGCCAGCCTGAAGGCCTCTGCATGCTACAGAAACTTCAAAGCAACTGCAACACAACATCGACAAAGCAACGGTGTTGCAGACATTCTGCCTTTATGCTTCTGCAACATCGACGCGCAAAGTTAGTTTAGGTTCGTGTTAACGTTAGATAATGTACAAAATAAACGTATTTCCGGTGCTTAGACGTCGCTCTTTTATTTTGAAATCCCCCGACCGGAAGTGTTATAGTGTCTGTTGCTAGCAGCTTAACTTCTGTTGCCCGTTTCTGTGCTTTTCGAGCTAACGTAACATTAGTCTCCAACGGAGAAGAGAGAAAGACCTCGGCTCACATGCAGCTCAAAGTACTACCTGTTGGAATAAATTAATTGATTGATGTTTAACTTGTCCCTGTGTGTGTCCAGTCATTTCGACTAGCAAACGTTGTATTTAACGTTACCTCAGGATACCATTGTATTTAGTTGGTTAGCTATGTAGCTAATGTGGATAGCATTTTGAATAGCACCAATGCTAGCTGGCTGGCTACAGCTTTATTTACTAAATTATGGAGGCTTTTTAATCGTCAAGGTAAGAGAGGATTTGTCATGATCAACTGAAGGCGTATGCTATGGAACATTATGTGCTTGGGTTTTCAGAAAAAGGCCAGCTATGTGACGCTAATTATTTAGCATCAACGCTGGCTGGTTACAACAATGGAGGATGGTATTCTCTGCGGGACCAATATTATTCTATGACAGCCCCGCCCCCATTCGCTAACCAACCAATCACTGCTACGCAATATCAACGCAGCGGTTGTTTAGATTAGATTTGGGTGAAAGGTACGCAACATCCTCACAACACAGTCTACAAGACCCTCTACAACAACCGCGTTGAAATCGCGCTGATGTTGCTTTGAAGTTGCTGTAGCATGTAGAGGCCTTGAGCCAACGTGCCAACAACACTGTTTTTTTCACTGGTAGTTTGTGGAAATTAACCAACTTTCCTCTCTCTTTCACACGGTAAAATTAGTTTGAACAGCCAGGAGCAATACAAAAAGAACCACGCGGTCCCATTGTTTGGTAGGCAACATTTGACTGACCCGACAGTCCCTGTTTACTATGCAGCTAACTAGCAGTGTATACACCAAACCAACACCGTGACGTCAGCAACAAAATCGCGGCGCACATGTTCATAAATGCTACATAAATGGACATTACAAATCGTTTTTTCTTAGAAACGCCTTATTTTTATAACGTGATTTTTTCTGTGGTTTATCTAAATACAAATGTGATGCTATGACTATGTGTTTATCGCTATGCTTCATCTCCCCTTTAACCGTCTGTAGTGTGGTAGTGAAAAGTTAACCTTCTGTAGTGTGGTAGTGAAAGGGTTAAGAGGCATTTTTAAACGGCAGCAGTACAATGTTACATAGTGGACTAGTTCCCACTGACTGAGCAGTCATATTATAATATATATATATAATATTATACTGTATATTTCTGAGCTTGTGGGAGCTGTGACTACTAGATGCTCCTCTTAACTCACTGATTATGTAGTATATTGTTAAAAAGATTTTTTTTAAATGCCCATATTTCAGTATTTGATACAGATGTTGCGTTCATTTCATAATGACTATACTAATGACTAATTAGCTATACCGTCTTCTCCAGAGAGAGACAAGAAGATGGATACCAGTTTCCTCTCTGTGTGTTCACTACTAGAAAGCTATCTGCTTGCATGTTAGCCTAGCTTAGCACAATGAATGGAACCGGAACCCGTCACTGTCCGCTTCCATTCATTGTGCTAAGCTAGGCTAACGTGCAGCCAGATAGCTTTCTACTGAACGCACAGAGAGGAAACTGGTATCTATCTTCTTGTCTCGCTCTGGAGAAGACGGTAAGCTAATTCCCCCAAATGTTGGTGTGTTCTTTTAAGCGTTACACTTAATTGCATTTGTGATGGCTGTTATCTACTGTGTGTCCATGTGTCTCAGGGATATCCAGGTCCTTATAAGACGGTCTCTGCCAGGGCTGCAACCTCCTCAACTATTGTGCGTCTGCCAGCGGTTGCCTTCCAGTCGATCTTTGAGAAGTATCCCGAGACTCTGGTCCGTGTGATCCAGGTACCGATGCAGGGAAAGTTGAAATACTGCACATAATACTGCAACAATACGGCGAATGTACCTTATTGTACCTTATCACATATGGTAACAGATGAAATGTACGTCGACAGAGTTGCATCACACATTGAGAAGCGTCAGTGGGCTTTGACTGTCTTTTACAAATGAGCCAAAATATGAATTTTTCACGTCATCATTGATGTCCAATTTTATTCATTTTGTTAATTAACAATTGATCAAAGTCCTTTTAGATACAAGGTAGATATCACGAAGAATTTTCATATATATTTATTATATAGAAGTAATTTAACCCATATTGCCATGCTGCCCTGGTTTCAAGCCCTCAGTAATCCCTTGGGTATGATGGCTCTCAAGGACACATTCCCTTGGTAAACTAAAAACATTTTGCTCCAATAACCATGAAAGTGTTTTGTGTCTTCCTTCTGTGTCCTGGTGTCTCCCGCTGCCTGCCCTGTGTAGATCATCATGGTGCGTCTGCAGAGGGTGACCTTCCTCACTCTACATAACTACCTGGGCCTGACCACTGAGCTCTTCAACACGGTACTGCACTCCTATTGCGGCTTTCCTTTTAACTTATTCTTTATTTATTTAATAAATATTTTAGTCGTTATGCCTAGGGATGTTCGATATTGGCTTTTTTACCGATATCCGATATACCGATATTGTCCAACTCTTAATTTCCGATACTGATATCAACCGATACCGATTATATGCAGGGTTCCCCCCCCCCCCCCCCCCCCCCAAAAACTGAATTATTTCAGGTAATTAACATTACTTATTACATGGCGTTTTAACATTCGCAAAAATGCTTGATTGTGATTGGTCAATAGCGCTCGGTTGCCCCTAACAGCGGTCAATTATTTCTCGATAATTCACCGCTGCTACGGGCAACGCGCAATAATGACCGCTGTTAGGGTCAACAGAGCGCTATTGACCAATCACAATCAAGCATTTTGATTGCAGTCACGAAAGCTAAGCTTTACCATTATGCACAGCTGCACTACATCAGGTGCAATCAAGTCCACACACCTGCCGGCGATGACAGAGGAGCAACAGAACAACTGCGTCTGCATTTGATCTCGTCTTGTCAATGGTGTAAAATGAATTATGTATATTGTTAGTAAGTTAGCCCTGTAATAAGTGGGATAATGTATAGCTATACTTGGTCATTGTCGCAAAATAATTGACCTTCACTGCGTGTAACTGAGGGGTACAATTCCCTGACTGTATTGATAAGTATGGTATCATTAAACCACTACCGCTTTATGTACTTTAACTACTGGCCATACAGTACACGATATCTAAATATGATGAACACTTTCCCACAATGAAATCGGGTCCACACAAAGGTAATAATCAAATATTTAATATAGCAAAAGGTACATCTGATATTTACATTTATGATTTGAATGCACTTGTAAGGCAAATGAGTACTCGTAGGCAAATCAACACTGAATGTCCAATCTCTGGTTACGCAGGAAGCAAGTATACAACCTGGCTCTTAGGGAATTAGATCTATGGTACTCTTAATGATATAGCAGGATATTCTGGAAGGGGTCCTCCCGGTTGTAAGCCGGTAGGGGGGGTAGGAGAGCCGTCGGTAGTAGACCGTCTGGTCAACGATATCTAGGGAGACTTCAAGTACAGAAGACAGTGCAGTAGAATCTTGATCCGCAGATGAATACACCTTGGTTCTCTTGTAGGCTGTAGCTCCACAGTGAAGAAGAAGCTAGGCGACCTCAGTCTCTCTGAGCGCCGACTCAACTTGACTCCTCTCGGGGGTAAATCCAACACTCACAGGCGTCTGCGATTATCCGCTCCACAAATCACAGTACCAAAGCAAATATATTCCAGCCGCATAGGGCTCAGCAGTCGTCGGGTAGGTAATCCAGTGTACATGTCCCTCGGTCCTCGTCTAGATCTCCTCGGATGAAGGCGCCATGTGGTCGGCCCAGCCTGGTTAAGACTCTAGATAACACGAGGAAGCGTTGGAGATGCTGGTCACTTTAGAACTCTAACCGCACAATGCACCATACACGATAGACTATTATTACTTAATAGAAATACGTCGCACTCGACGGTACAGTGCCAAACTCTGACAATTCAGCTATTAATTCGCACAAGGTCTCACTGCTATTCTAAGGCCAAACAGGCCATACTACACCGCACGCGGTATCGTGGGTGAGGCTTCACGTTCTGTTACTTAGTTGGGTAGAAGGGTAAAGACTAAGGGATAAGAGGACTTCTACATTTACTTGCGCCATATTTATATGCACGGTGAACAAATAGTGCCACTCTCCTTTCGGTAGCCGTATCCCTGAGCGGAGCCGGGGCTAGTACGGACATGTCTCGTCGGTACCTTTGAACTTGACGCCAGGGGCTGGTCCCTGGCGCCTGGTCCCTTTGTCCAATAAGAGAATGAACTATTATGGGCTATAGTAGGCTAAAGGGATATTCCGTGTATATGTACAAGGAATATACAAGGGATATCAAACGATATACAAATACTATTCAATATATATCAATAAATAAATATATATATTCGGTTTAATCTGATCCTTCGTAACAGCCGCCCCCTAATTAGTCCCACCTAATTAGCTAAGCAGAGACAGATTAACCGCACTGTCCACTACTCAATGTCCGCTGTGAGGGTCAGTCAGTTCACAAAGTCATGGGGTCATGGTCGTCATCGATAGTATCGGGGAGCCTTGGCAGTTCTATTAGCCTCGCCACGGGTCGGGTGTAGGTCCGCCCTTGGACGAGCACTTCAGCTGCTCGGACCTTTCCATCGGCACCGGTGATCACTTTGCTTACGCGGCCAGCCGGCCACATAGCTCGGGGTAGTGACTGGTCGATAATCATGACGACTGTTCCTTCTGTCAAATTGTCTCTCTCTTTCACCCATTTCTGGCGGGTCTGTAGAGACGGTAGGTAGTGGAGTAGGAAGCTGTTCCAAAACTTGTCAGCCAGTACTTGACTGTACCTCCACATTCTTCGGCCGTTCGCTTCTTCAGGCCTGTACATTGTCTGGGGTAGCGCGGGGTCCAGCCGCACCATCAAGAGTGTGTTGGGGGTGACTGGGTCGACATCTGCTACATCACTTGAGACGTAACCGAGGGGCTTTGAGTTCAATACTCCCTCGATCTCCGTGAGGACTGTCATTAAGACTTCTTCCGCCACGGTCTGGGCCACAAGCACGGCGTACAGGGCTGTCTTTATAGAACGTACTTCTCGTTCCCAAGTTCCACCGAAGTGAGGTGCGTTCGGGGGATTAAACTGGAAGTCAATCTGGGATGGAGCGAGGTGGGTCTTAAGTTCTGGGCCCATAGCTTGGAAGCTCTCTCTCAGCTCTCTTTCTCCGCCTTTGAAGTTTGTCCCGTGATCAGACAATAATGTAGACGGTTTTCCTTTCCGTGATGTGAATCTTCGGAAGGCCATAAGGAATGAGTCTGTGCTCATGGTTGGAAGGAGTTCGATATGTATCGCTCTGGTGGTCATGCATTTGAATACAATACCCCACCGCTTCTCGGTTCCTCTTCCTTTCTTTATATACAGCGGGCCGAAACAGTCCATACCGGTGGAGTGAAAAGGCTTGTCGCCGAGTCGGAGGCGACAGGGAGGTAGGTCAGCCATCCGGGGTATACTGGGCTGGGCTCGCCACTTACGACAGTCTAGACAGGTTCGCTGGAAGCGCCGCACTGCTTCTCTCCCTTGCAGTATCCAATAACGACGTCTGATCTCCGCGAAGACTCTCTCTGCCCCTGCGTGGTGCACATCCTCGTCGTATTTCTTTATGATCAGCTCTGTGACCTTGTGTCGGCTGTTCAAGACTATCGGGTACTTGACGTCATCCGGTAAGTCTGGGACTCTCCGCAGACGACCACCCACTCTGATGAGACTATGGGCGTCGCTCTCGGGGGCTAGGTGGAGCAGTCTGCTGTCTGATGGGACGGGCTTTGCTCCCTGTAGACAGGCTAGCTCATCGGGGAACGAGTCTCTCTGGGCTCGTTGTAGTAGAAGAAGTTCTGCTTCTTCGTAGTCAGCTGCTGAAATGTCAGTTGTGGGCTGAACCTCTGGGTGGTGCCACAGAAATGTCTTTAGCTGCGCACTCTGTAGGGTGAGGCAATCGTCTATGTCGGGGTCTGTGGAGACGAGTGTGTTCAATCCACAGAACATAGGTTTCTTGTTTTCGGCCTCCTCTTTACTCGCCTCCCGTGGGGTGGGTGTAGGCCACTCTTCTTCCGGGAGCTTGAGGAACTCTGGCCCGTCACTGTAGAGGTTGTGACGGGTGAGGTCATCCAGGGACATTCCCCGGGTGATGACGTCAGCTGGGTTGTGTTTGGTGTCCACATACCTCCAGCTCGCTACTTCTGTTAACTCTTGAATCTCGGTGACTCTGACTCCCACGAAGACCTTGTATCTGCACGAATCAGACCGGATCCATGTGAGTACTGTCGTGGAGTCTGACCACAAGATTGTTCTTTGCACCGGGATGGTGAGTTCACGTTGGATTAACGTGGCGAGCTGCGCTCCTGCTAGGGCTGCGCAGAGCTCTAGACGTGGGATAGATTGTTGCTTTCGTGGGGCTATTCTTGAGCGAGCCAGGGTGAAAGCAGTATGTATTTCTCCTCCCTCCTCTCGGGCACGCAAGTAGGCCACCGAACCGTAGGCTACTTCGGAGGCGTCGCTGAATACGTGCAGATCCATCTTGCATGTCTCTGGCCTCACTGTGGGTGGGAAGTAGCTGCGGCGTATATTAACACCTGGGAGTGAGCGGAGTTCCGTCTCCCACTCTCTCCATGTGGATGCAAGGTGTTCGGGTATGGGATCGTCCCAGCCCTGGTCCTTGTCCCATAGCGCTCTTACAATCATCTTTGCCCTGGTGGTGTAAGGTAGAATACATCCCAACGGGTCATATTGTCTGGCGAGTGTTCTGTATACACTCCGTCTGGTGGTCGGTATTGCCGTCGACCTTCCCTGCTCCTTGGTCAGGGGTTTGTGTCTATAATGGAGCGAGTCTGTTTTGAAGCGCCAGACTAGTCCTAGTGTCATTTCTTGGGCTTCTCCTGGGATGGTCGCCATCCAGGTGTCGCTGCTCGCTGCCTTGTCCTCGGGGGAGAGGCTGCGCAATACTGGGGGGTCGCTGCTGGCCCGCTGCCGGAGATCAAAGCCGTCTTTGATCAGGGAGGCGCGGAGCAGCGCACGACGTCGCCAGTCAATTTTCTTTATGTGTCCCGCTGTGATTCGCTTGTTAATCTCAGCGCGGTACACAGCCTCTTGAGCGGGGTCTTTGGCTAGGCGCCGCTCTGTGTTCAATAGATACCGCTCCGTCGCCTCTTTTGTGGCATGAAAGGTGGGCATTCCCTCTCGCCTCAGGAGTGGAGTTGCGTATCTCATCACTCCGTTGACTGTGACTCTCTTTGTCCCTTGCTCGAGGAGGGCTATAGCGTAGATATCTTCCTTAGAACGAATGTCTTTCTTTTCGTTCTTAAAGGGCATTGTCTCTAGTGTCCCTAGCCTCTCGACATGCTGCAGGAGTGTGGTGTCTTCTTCTGTCGCTCCGGAGTGGAGGCAGCTAGTGGCTGCTGTTCGGTTAAGAGACTTGGCGAGGGGGCCTTGTAATGTCCATCCTAGGCGGGTCTCGACTGCTGCAGGACAACCTCTGGGTCCTGTATGGACCCGGTCTATCGGGACTATGAGGTCTGCATGGTCGGAGCCTATCAGCAGGGTCGGGGTGGCACCGTCTATGAGCGGGATAGGGAGTTGACGCAGGTGCACATATTTATCCATCAGCTTGGCGATGGGGTAGGTGTACTGCGATAGTCCTATTTCTTGGCTGGTGAAAGCATTAGTAATCCTATACCGTCTCTCTGGCTGCCCGCTTGCTGCGATAGTGAAGGAGACATTCTCGCCCTTTATCGTCTTTAGATCTCTTCTTATTGTCCGAATCGTCATCTGGTTCTCGCTCCCCCGCAGCCCCAGCTGGGCCGCAGCGGACGCGAGGAGAAGGGTCTTCTCTGACCCGTCATCAAGGACGGCGTAAGTGTCCATGACCTTATCTTGGTAACTCAGTGTTACGCGGACCACCTTTAAGAGCACCTGGGCGCCGCTGCTGCTAGCGGGGTCAATGTACATAACACTTGCCTTTGTGCTGCTGGATGGTGCAGGCTTTCTTCTGTTACTGTCGTGTAGGACATCTAGGTGGGCTCCGTCACACCGACTACACCTCTTCTTGAGGCGGCACTCGGCTGCCATGTGACTGCGCGCACATCGGTAACAGCGCCTGTTGGACTTTATCCATTGACTCACTTCTTCAGCGGTCATCTTCTTGAACAGGTCACATTGTGACAACCAGTGTTCCTTTTCGCAGTACGGGCACACCATCTTCCACTTCTCTTTCATTGAGGGGGTACTGTGGTTCTTGCTGCTCGGTACTGATTCTGATTGGTGCATGACAGTCACCAATCTTCGGCCATCGTTTGCTCTCCTAGGTCCCTCTCTGGAGCTTGGTGTGCTCCGCACGAACGTATCCAACCGTAGGCTGCTGACTTCTCTCGCCAGGAAGTCGGCTAGGTCGAGGAGGGATGGCTCGGGACCGTTAGGATCACGGTGGTCTCTTTGCCGCCTGAAGCGCTCCTGTCGGGCGGGCGGCAGCTTCTCTAAAATCCTCTCGACGTTCGAGTTTGCGTATAGTTCGTGCATACCCTTTTCTCGTTGCGCCCCCAGCATCCCTACCAGGGATTGTACTTTGATAGACAGGTCGTCTAGTGAGCGATTGTCTGTTGCTGGGGGTAGGCGGTCAATATGCCTTATCTCTTGTATTACGTAATCCCATATACGTCCATATCGTTGGTCTAGTGCTGCTAGAGCCGCTGTGTATGGGGTAGTAGAGGTGGCATAGGCCAGCGCTATGTTGTGCGCTCTGGGCACTTTCAGGTGCTTCAATAGGATAGCATACTTGTGGCGTTCATCAGCTACATCCACCATCATTGTCTCTAAGCACATCCGTAGCTCCGTGTACTGTGCTCGGTTCTCATGGGTGAAGTCTGGAAACGTCGGTGTGCCAATGTATGACGCCGTGGATGGCTGGCACATCGGTGAGCGTTGGAAGAGAGGCCTCCTGGGCGAGTCTCCTCTTACGCCTCTCGGTGGGCTGGTACCGGCAGGGTACCATGGCCCGCTGGTCCAGGTACTATTCCTCGGGACTGGTCGTGCGTCATGCTCACCCGTGAATAGAGTCGGGGGTCTGTAGCGCAGAGCCGCGGGGGTATAGCCTGGGCTGTACTGGACCTCCTGGTCCTGTGGAGTAATGTGCTGCTGTCGGGCTTGACTCTCCTCTTCTCCCTCTTCTTCCTCTGCCAGGTCTTCTAGATCCTGTAGTCGTCTATTTAGCCTCTCCGCGGTGTCCGCCGTTCCTTCCTTGTAGCTGGGTCTCACTTGGACCGGTCGGGGAAGGAGTTCGGAGGGGGGTATAGGCTCTCTCTGGTGGTCGGGCTCAGGGTCGCTTAATCGGTTAGGGGAGGGTGCCCTTGACCCGTGTCTTGACGAGGCCCTGGAACCCCTTGTGGAGGGAGGGGGTGTTGCCCTGGTGATCAGCTGCTCCATTAGCTGCGCTTGTAGTCTGTCGCGCTCGGCTTCGCGCTTGGTGAGATCTGCTTCTCTTTGGGCACCGGCAGCGGCACGCTGGGTGTCGGCCCCCCGGTCTCTTGCCATATTCTCTTCCGTCTGAAGGCGTCTCATCTCCAGACGTATGCGCTCTTCGTCGCCCCGTTGCTGCGCTTGGAGGCGTTCGCGCTCGCTAAGCGTCTGTGCTTGGAGTTGTTCGCGCTCGCTAAGCGTCTGTGCTTGGAGTCGATCGCGCTCCGTCGAGGCTGCTAGGCTGGCGAGGAACGCCTGTGCCAGCATCCTCTCCGCCTCGCTGGGGGAAGACGCTGGTTGAGGTGATCCGCTCCTGGCAGTACCCGTTGGGGATGCGTTCCCCTGCGGGGAGTCCTGGAGCTCTATCTCCTCGGCGCTCTCCTCATCTTGTTCCGTGCAGAGTTCCATCTCTGGAGGGTTGTCTTCCTCCCGGAGCTCTTCGGGGACTACTTCTTCGGTCTTGGCGGGGGGTAAAGTCGTGTCAGTTCCCTCCTGGTCCCCACCGTGAGCTTGGTCAGTTCCATTAGAACCCACTAGTGCCTCTGTGGTCGGGGTATCCTGGTTGATAGGGTCGGACATAATTTTACTTTCTACTTTTACCGCGTTTACCATTTGTAGAAGGCTAGGTAGTATACTGGCAGCGTAGTCCTCTAAGTACTGAGGTGGCTGTCGTCTACGCTGCAGGCGTTCTACTTTAGGAGGACCGTTTCGTGGAGTGTTCATCATAGGCCATTTCAATATTAATACCACTATATTAATATTACACTAATTACCCTCCGGCTCGAAGGACCAATTGTAACTGAGGGGTACAATTCCCTGACTGTATTGATAAGTATGGTATCATTAAACCACTACCGCTTTATGTACTTTAACTACTGGCCATACAGTACACGATATCTAAATATGATGAACACTTTCCCACAATGAAATCGGGTCCACACAAAGGTAATAATCAAATATTTAATATAGCAAAAGGTACATCTGATATTTACTATTACATTTATGATTTGAATGCACTTGTAAGGCAAATGAGTACTCGTAGGCAAATCAACACTGAATGTCCAATCTCTGGTTACGCAGGAAGCAAGTATACAACCTGGCTCTTAGGGAATTAGATCTATGGTACTCTTAATGATATAGCAGGATATTCTGGAAGGGGTCCTCCCGGTTGTAAGCCGGTAGGGGGGGTAGGAGAGCCGTCGGTAGTAGATCGTCTGGTCAACGATATCTAGGGAGACTTCAAGTACAGAAGACAGTGCAGTAGAATCTTGATCCGCAGATGAATACACCTTGGTTCTCTTGTAGGCTGTAGCTCCACAGTGAAGAAGAAGCTAGGCGACCTCAGTCTCTCTGAGCGCCGACTCAACTTGACTCCTCTCGGGGGTAAATCCAACACTCACAGGCGTCGGCGATTATCCGCTCCACAAATCACAGTACCAAAGCAAATATATTCCAGCCGCATAGGGCTCAGCAGTCGTCGGGTAGGTAATCCAGTGTACATGTCCCTCGGTCCTCGTCTAGATCTCCTCGGATGAAGGCGCCATGTGGTCGGCCCAGCCTGGTTAAGACTCTAGATAACACGAGGAAGCGTTGGAGATGCTGGTCACTTTAGAACTCTAACCGCACGATGCACCATACACGATAGACTATTATTACTTAATAGAAATACGTCGCACTCGACGGTACAGTGCCAAACTCTGACAATTCAGCTATTAATTCGCACGAGGTCTCACTGCTATTCTAAGGCCAAACAGGCCATACTACACCGCACGCGGTATCGTGGGTGAGGCTTCACGTTCTGTTACTTAGTTGGGTAGAAGGGTAAAGACTAAGGGATAAGAGGACTTCTACATTTACTTGCGCCATATTTATATGCACGGTGAACAAATAGTGCCACTCTCCTTTCGGTAGCCGTATCCCTGAGCGGAGCCGGGGCTAGTACGGACATGTCTCGTCGGTACCTTTGAACTTGACGCCAGGGGCTGGTCCCTGGCGCCTGGTCCTTTTGTCCAATAAGAGAATGAACTATTATGGGCTATAGTAGGCTAAAGGGATATTCCGTGTATATGTACAAGGAATATACAAGGGATATCAAACGATATACAAATACTATTCAATATATATCAATAAATAAATATATATATTCGGTTTAATCTGATCCTTCGTAACACTGCGTTTAGAACACCTCGGCTGCGCCTCTGTGTTCCAGAACGCTGTGTCGGTCAATTATTTTGCGACAATGACCTCGTAGCTATACATTATCCCTTACATATTATATACATTTGAATGCCAATATCGGCCGATAATATCGTTAGGCCGATAATATCGGACATACCTAGTTATGCCAATTCCCTTCCTCGTCATTGCGCACATTGCTCCACTGTCGGCCTGGGGAGGGTGTAGAACTACCACACGCCTCCTCCGATACATGTGGAGTCGCTTCTTTTCACCTGACAGCGGGGACTCTCACTGGGGGAACGTAACGCATGCAGAGGTTCACTCTATTTCCCCCAGATCCCATCCCTGCTGAACAGGCACCCCGACTGACCAGTAGGAGTCACAGTTTACAACGACCAAGACACACATACCCCACTGGCTTCCCACCGGCTAACACTGTGTGTTAGTAGGAACGACTGACCAAGCCGGAGGTACCACTGACAGCTGGATTCGATCCCAGAGTATCTGAGGTGGTAGGCAGACGCTTAGTCTACTGCGCTACCCAGCCGCGCCCCCCCTTTCCTGCTTACTTTTATAAGGAAGTCTGCAGCAAAGGAGGCGGTCTGAAAAGAAGTTCCTTGTTATGGTTTGAAACCGACCCCAACAGCACGGCACAGACAGGTAGTTCAGAGTTAGCCAAAGACTAGGGCGTATTTATTTCTGAAACAGGAATGAGCGAAATAACAATAAGAACAACAAAGGGGAGAATGTTCTTGGCAGAGTTGTCTGCGGCTCTGCAGATCGTCCCGGTATTGAGATGGTGAAGCGGCGTAGCGCCACTGCCTCTGCGGCTCTGCAGCTACTCCAGGATCCAACTCGGGGAGGAACGGAGTGAGAGAGAGTGGTCAATAAACAAGCCAACGGAATACAGAAGCAGTTCAATCCTCCTTAGCTGAGTCCAGTATAATCACACGTGACTTAAAGGATAACTCCACTATTTTGGGAAATTAGCTTATTTAACATCTTCCCTGGAGTTAGACAAGAAGATGCATACCTTTTTTGTCTCTGTGCGTGCATTTTAGCTTTGGGAATAGATGCTCCGTTAGCATAGCTTAGCTTCATCACTGGAAGTGAGGCAGGACAGTAGCCTTACAGTGCCTTACAGTGTATTGCAAGGTCTGACATTGACCAAACTTGATATGCATGACCTTGGTGGGCTCTAGGTCAACTCCTGAAAAGGGGGTCAATGTCAGACTTTGCAATCAAAAGTTAGGGGGCTAATAACCCTTGCCATAATTTCAGTGCGCCCCTAACTTTTGATTGCAAGGTCTGACATTGACCCCCTTTTCAGGAGTTGACCTAGAGCCCACCAAGGTCATGCATATCAAGTTTGGTCAATGTCAGACCTTGCAATACACTGTAAGGCACTGTAAGGCTACTGTCCTGCCTCACTTCCAGTGATGAAGCTAAGCTATGCTAACGGAGCATCTATTCCCAAAGCTAAAATGCACGCACAGAGACAAAAAAGGTATGCATCTTCTTGTCTAACTCCAGGGAAGATGTTAAATAAGCTAATTTCCCAAAATAGTGGAGTTATCCTTTAATCTTCAGTGTTACCAACACACAAGTCTAGCTGAGCCCAGTACAATCACACGTGACTTAATCTTCAGTGTTACCAACACACAAGTTTAGCTGAGTCCAGTACAAAACAAAAACGGCAAATCTTCAGTGTTATCCAAACACACAAAAAACAGAGAATCCAAAAGGTTCGTTCCAAAAACTCACCAAAGCGCAAATGCGCAATGCGGGCAACGAGGCACAGCTCCAACGGATGATAGAGAAACACAACAGCGGCGACTTCCATAGACGTCCTGAAGAAAAAACAGACGAGGCACAACAACGGGGGGAACAGGCAGTAGCAGTGGTAATCCAAAGCGACCCGACAACGACTGACAGAAAGACCCGAGTATATGAAGGGCTCTGGAGCGCTGATTACAAACAAACGACAGGTGCGTGACGGCAATTGGTAATTGACCTAGAAGCGTGTGGCGGCAATGAGGCAATCCCCCTCACAGTACCTTGAAGCGTGTGGCGGGAATGGGCCAATCCTCACAGTACCCCCCCCCTCCACGGGAGCCACCCGGCGACCAGCCCGGCCTGGCCTGTCCGGATGGGAACGATGGAAGTCGGTGATCAGGTCGGGGTCCATGATGAGCTGGCGGGAGACCCAGCTCCGTTCCTCCGGGCCGTATCCCTCCCAGTCCACCAGGTACTGGAACCCCCGTCCCCGCCGTCGGACGTCCATAAGCCGACGGATCTGCCACTGGGGGTGTCCGTCCACCATCTCGGGAGGAGGCGGGTTCGGAGCAGGAGGCATCAGGGGACTGAGGGAGACAGGCTTAACCCGGGACACATGGAAAACGGGCTGAATGCGCATGGACGCAGGAAGCTTAAGACTCACCGCCGCGGGACTGAGCACCTTCAGAACCTCAAAAGGACCAACGAACCGGGGGTTAAGCTTCTTGGCCGAGGATCGAAGCGGAAGGTCCTTGGCGGACAGCCACACCCTCTGCCCAGGGTGGTACGTCGGCGCAGGGACCCGGCGCCGATCAGCCCCACGACTGGCGCGCTCCGATGACCGGAGCAGTGCAGTCCTGGTGATCTCCCAGACCTGTCGGCACCGGTCGAGATGGTCCTCCGACTCCTGTGCAGGGAAAAGAGGGGGTTGGTAGCCCAGGGATACCTCAAAAGGCGAGAGACCGGTGGCGGAACTGACCAGGGAGTTGATGGCGTACTCGACCCAGGGGAGGAACCGGCTCCAGGAAGCGGGTCTCTCGGCAGCCACACAACAGAGAGCAGACTCCACGCTCTGGTTCATCCTCTCTGTTTGTCCGTTAGTCTGGGGATGATAACCAGAGGAAAGACTGACTGTTGCCCCCAATCCCTTGCAAAAGGCCCGCCATACCTGGGAAGTGAACTGGGGGCCCCGGTCCGAGACGACGTCCTGGGGAAACCCATGGAGGTGGAACACGTGGCTTGTCAGGACGTCCGCTGTCTCGGCAGCCGAGGGAAGCTTGGGAAGGGCCACGAGGTGAACCCCCTTGCTGAACCGATCCATCACGGTCAGTAGGCACGTGTTCCCCTGGGACGAAGGAAGACCCGTGACGAAGTCCAACGCCACATGGGACCAAGGGCGGCTCGGAATGGGAAGCGGCTGCAATAGCCCGGAGGGTGCCTGGTGGGAGGCCTTGCTGCGGGCGTAGAACAAACTCCTTGACGTCGTTCCTCATGGTGGGCCACCAGAATCGACGAGCCAGGAATGAGAACGTGCGATGAACGCCCGGGTGTCAGGCGAACCAGCTGGTATGGCCCCACTGGAGGACCCGGGACCGGACTGAGTCGGGGACGAAGAGGCGACGAACAGGTACATTGCCGGGAGCGGGATGGAAGCGTACCAACCCCTCGATGCCCAAGGCGACCACTCCCACCACCCTGGCCTCTGGGAGGATGGGAGTCGGATCCTCAGTGGTTGGAGCCCCCTTGGAGTGTAACCGGGACAGGGAGTCGGCCTTCGTGTTGCGGGACCCAGGGCGAAAGGTCAGCGAGAAGTCGAACCGACTGAGGAAGCTGGCCCACCTTGCCTGCCGGCCGTTGAGGCGCTTGGAAGCACGGATGTACGTCAAGTTCTTGTGGTCCGTCCAAATGGTGAATGGTTCCTCGGCCCCCTCTAGCCAATGACGCCACTCCTCCAAGGCAGCCACTACCGCCAGCAGCTCCCGATTGCGATGTCATAGTTCCTCTCGGCAGGGAGGAAACGACGTGAGTAGAAGGCGCACGGATGTACCTTCTGGTCCATTGCCGACAGCTGGGACAAGATAGCCCCTAGTCCAGTATCCGAGGCGTCCACCTACACAATGAACTGTCTCTTGGGGTCTGGGTGGAGCAAGATCGGGGCGGTGGTGAACCTCTTCTTGAGGGAACAGAATGCAGCGCAAGCCGCTGGGGACCAGTCGAACGGCAGGGAGGGAGAGGTTAGCCTGGTAAGTGGTTCCGCCACCTGGCTGTAGTTCCGGATGAATCTTCGGTAGAAGTTTGCGAACCCGAGGAAGCTCTGTAGCTCTTTCCGAGAGGTGGGTTCCGGCCACTCCTCCACGGCCCGGATCTTGCGAGGGTCAGCTCGGGTCAAGCCGCTCTCCACGATGAAGCCCAGGTAATCGACGGAGTCGGAGTGAAATCGGCACTTCTCTGCCTTGACGAAGAGCCGATTGTGGATGAGGCGCTCCAGCACACGGCGGACATGCTGGACGTGTTCCTCGAGGGTCTTGGAGAAGATGAGGATGTCGTCCAGGTATACCACCACAAACTCCTCCAGCATGTCACGGAGGACGTCGTTCATGAGCGCCTGGAATACCGCCGGAGCGTTGGTGAGGTCGAACGGCATCACCAGGTACTCGTAGTGGCCCCTGGGAGTCTTGAAGGCGGTCTTCCATTCATCGCCTTCTCGGATACGGACCAGATGGTAGGCACTTCGGAGGTCCAGCTTGGTGAAAACGGTAGCCTGGGTGACGGGCTCGAAGGTGGAGTTCATGAGAGGAAGAGGATACTTGTTCTTAATGGTGATCTCGTTGAGTTGGCGATAGTCGATGCAGGGTCGAAAGTCTCCATCCTTCTTCCCAACAAAAAAGAAACCGGCCGCCACCGGGGAGGAGGAAGGCCAAATGAGGCCTGCTGCCAAGGACTCAGAGATGTACTTATCCATCGCTGCCTTCTCAGGGACGGTCAGACTGTAGAGGCGGCTGCCGGGAAGGGGAGCCCCAGAGTGGAGGTCGATGGCACAGTCGTAAGGCCGGTGAGGCGGAAGGGCCTGAGCCCTGGACTTACTGAAAACCTCCTCGAGGTTGTGGTATTCGGGGGGAATAGTCGAGAGGTCCGGGGGCGGCTCACAAAGGGAAATCCGGGGCGAGGGACTGGACGCCGCCCGAAGACACTGGGCATGACAGGAGGAGCTCCACCCCCTGATGGTACCGGAGGACCAGGCAATGTGGGGCTCATGCAGCGCGAGCCAGGGCCGACCCAGGACTACTGGGACAAGAGGGGATCTGGTGATAAAAAACTGGAGTCTCTCAACGTGGTTACCAGCAATGGTGAGAAGGACTGGACAGGTGCGTTGAGTGATGTCAGCCAGGCGGTGCTGGTCCAACGCGAACACCTCCAAGGGTCTCTCGAGGTCCTCAAGTGGAATGTTGGCCTGGGTGGCAAACTCGAAATCCAGGAAACTCTCATCAGCACCCGAGTCAATGAGTGCCTCCACCGTCGCCCGTTGGTCCGCCCAGGCTAGGGTGACGCTCGTCAGACGGTTAGGTGGTGCACGGGTGTGGGAACAAGAAAAACGGCTCACCAGGATCTCCCGGGGTCCCAGCGAGCCTGGTCTTTTGGCCGGGTGGGGCAATTGGAGATACGGTGTCCATCCCGGCCGCAGTAGAGGCAAAGGCCGGACCTGAACCTGGCCTCTCGTTCAGCCTGGCTAAGGTGTGTGCGTCCCAGCTGCATGGGTTCCTCCTCGGGCGCCGAACGGGAGGGGAAGGGGCCACCAGTTGCGGAGGGAGCAGGACGGACCGCAGTACCGTCACGAGTGCGGGGGGTCTGGGGAACGTCTGGGGGTCCCAGTCGGGCTCTCTCACGCCTTCTCTCCCGGAGGCGTCCGTCGATGCGAATTGCGAGGTCGAATAGGCCCTCGAGGGAATCGGGCTCCTCACGGGTCGCGAGCTGGTCCCTTACTGCGTCGTTGAGCCCCCTCAGGAAGTTGAGACGAAGCGTTTGATCGTTCCAACCGCTCTCCGTTGCGGCCAGTCTGAACTCCAGCGCGTAGTCGGTGACACTGCCACTGCCCTGCCGGAAGGTGCCCAACCGAGCTCCTGGGTCCTGGCCACGAGCTGGGTGGTGGAAAACCCTGCGGAGCTCTGCCACGAAGTCTGGGTAGGAAAAACAAAAATCAGCCCTCATTGACCAGGAGGCAGTAACCCACTGTGCTGCTCGGCCTGAGAGCAGGTTAGTCATGTAAGCCACTCGGGCTCCCTCTGAAGTAAATCGGCTGGGTTGATGAAGGAAAACCAACTCACATTGCATGATGAATGTGGCACAATCCTCGAAGTTACCGTCAAACAAACGTGGTTCGGAGAGACGGGGCTCCCGAGGTGCGAGGTCGGGAGGCGCGGGGTCCGCCACGGCTGCGGGTGGTGCTCTGGCCGAGACTCCTGGAGTAGGTGGGGTTACAAGCAGGGCGTTAAATGCTTCACTCAACGTCTATAGTTGGTGCAGAATATCAGCCTGCTGATTACCCTGGGCTGTCTGCAGGGTAGCCAGAGAGCTAAGGGACTCCTGAATAGGCTGGACCTGGGCCCGGAGGTCCTGCACAGCAGCCGCAGCCGCACGTAACTGTAGGCTGTGGTCGTTGGTCAATTCGATCTGGACCGCCAACGCTGCCTTGACCCTGTCTGTTACCAACACACAAGTCTAGCTGAGCCCAGTACAATCACACGTGACTTAATCTTCAGTGTTACCAACACACAAGTTTAGCTGAGTCCAGTACAAAACAAAAACGGCAAATCTTCAGTGTTATCCAAACACACAAAAAACAGAGAATCCAAAAGGTTCGTTCCAAAAACTCACCAAAGCGCAAATGCGCAAAGCGGGCAACGAGGCACAGCTCCAACGGATGATAGAGAAACACAACAGCGGTGACTTCCATAGACATCCTGAAGAAAAAACAGACGAGGCACAACAACGGGGGGAACAGGCAGTAGCAGTGGTAATCCAAAGCGACCCGACAACGACTGACAGAAAGACCCAAGTATATGAAGGGCTCTGGAGCGCTGATTACAAACAAACGACAGGTGCGTGACGGCAATTGGTAATTGACCTAGAAGCGTGTGGCGGCAATGAGCCAATCCCCCTCACAGTACCTTGAAGCGTGTGGCGGGAATGGGCCAATCCTCACATTCCTAGGCACTCTTGATTATTATAAGTTAATTCCTGACTCCGAGTCGAAATGCATCGGTCATTATCCATGTTTTGAATAAAGGATTTGAAAATGAGCTTACATATGCAGCTCTCAGGTCTCTGAGCTCTGCTCTGCTCTGTTACTGCGGCTATCATGAATCATTAACCTGGCAGTGCTGTTAACGAGGCGTTAACGATAATGCGCCCTTGCAGTAGAGGTTCGATTTTTAAGAGCTGGATCTGTATAATCAGAGTGCCTCGGATTTCCTTCACTATGGACTTCCTTTTTTAAAGTAAGCCACAAAGTGGGCTGATGATGATGATGGTGATGATGATGATGATGATGATGATGATGATGGTGCGTGTGTGTTACAGGAGAGTCAAGCCATCCCGCTGGTGTCCGTCACCCATGTCCTCGGGGAGGCTCACCCCCCCAAGGGTCTCCGCCGGCAGCACTCCCAGTCGGACGACTCCAGCTCTGAAAAGGGCCCCCCTGGGCCGCCGGCAGACGGAGGTTGGTTTTGGACCATTGAACCCGTTGGTTATATATGACTGAAGTCATCCCCTGCTGTAGTTGTAATGTGTGTACTACAGTACGTGTTAAACTGTTTAGTGCAGTGGTTCTCAAACTACGCGTCGCGATCCAAATTGGGGTCCCGGGTAGGTGACAGTGGGGTCGAGCATTGGCAAGTAACGCGTAACAAGTAATAACATTTTCGAATAAATCATGCATGATCAAGTTCAACAACGTGTGCTTTTATTTTGATATTCCTTAATTCCATGTTGAAATAACGCAATACATTAAGTGTGGGGTCCCCAAATAAAATCCTAAATAAGATGGGGTCGCGGTATAAACAAGTTTGAGAACCTCTGGTTTAGTGGATATGGGCTGTTCATAGTCCACTACTAGACAAAGGATTTTCTCAACCAACATAATTGAGTAGTGTATTTAATCCAGGGCTGCAAGGATGAATCGATGTCCTCAATGACGTCGACCATGAAATTTTGTCGATTTGCATTTTCATGACAGACGCGTCGTATTGTTACTTATCTTGTCTTTGCAGTGGAAATGGCAGATGTACTAAAAAGCTTATCATTTCCATCCGGTAAAATATCTCTCTGACTGGTAGTTCTTTGTTTTTGTTTTTGTTTTTTTATTTATCTACCAGCCATCTTGGCTGGTAAGCCAAACAGTTTTGAAAAAAAAGGTTGTTCCCTGTTTTTCAGCATTTAGCTACAGACATAGATACATTGTATGTAATGATAAACAATGTCATAGTAACGGGCGGGTGTTATATTCTTTCAAGATAATAAAGTAGCTATTATGAGTCAATAGATAAAAAGCAGTAATGGCATGTAGGTTACTCACCCTACTCATGTACAGTAGCATCCACACTACACAGCATTTACAGGCATAAATAAACTTTGTGGCTCATCTTCTACTCAGCTATTCAGTAGGTGGTGTCAGAGAGGCAACTACCCATGTGGCCTAAGGATACTAGTATTGCACTTGAAAAACACGTCAATACATTTTGAAATGTTCAATTGCAAATGTAATCAATTGTTGTTTTTTCTGGTAAATTAATCGTAGATTAATCGAATAATCAATAAAATAATCAATAGATTAATTAATAATCATTAATTGTAGCCCTGATTTAATAGACAAATCTGTATAATTGTCTGGAGAATACATTGTATCATGTAAAATGACGTATTTGCTATATATATATATATATATATATATATATATATATATATATATATATATATATATATATATATATATATTATATATAGTGTTAATGGTGTGAATAATCTTCCAGTAATAATTAACGTTATTACAACACGAAAATCATAATAAAAAAAAACATTTAACCAGCTTAGTCGACCCTAATGACTGATGACTTAAAGATTTGAATCTGTGATATCGTCAAACAGTGACCTCTAGACAAAGGAGCCTTGCTTGGTGGTGCACTTTTGTTAAAACAAATCTTTTTTTTGGTCTGGAATAAGTTCTCACACTGTAAATGTCTCCAGACCTCTTGGCAGAGCCTGAGGTGTGGCCAGCACTAGCAATCCCTCTTCTATATCCACTGAAAAACAAAAAATGTAAACCAAACGCAATATACCAAGAGGGTCTCTTTTTCCTCGAGGTTGCAGCTTGATGACATTACAGATTCTACCCTTTTTAACCCTTTCACTACCACACTACAGAAGGTTAACCTTCCACTACAGACGGGTAGTGTGGTAGTGAAAGGGTTAACCTTCTGTAGTGCATGTGAAAGGGTTAACCTGCTGTCGTGTGGCAGTGAAATGGTTAACCCTCTGTATTGTCGCAGTGAAAGGGTTAACTGTTTGGTAGTGTCGCAGTGAAAGGGTTAAGTAAAAAAAATTAAACAGGCAAAAAAATTAAATTATGTCAAACTATGCCTGTCACAGGTACTGTATATATATATATTAGGGCTGTCCCCGACTAAGGATTTGGATGGTCGACTATGATTGGGCAAAATTTGCCGTTAGTCGACTATTGGTCTTTTTAATTTTTTTTTATAAATATTTTTTTATCATTCCATTTGGGCTGTGGGGGGTGCTTAATGTCTGAAGGAGTCGACTGAAGGCTTCTTGTCCTCTGCAAAAGCATGCAATTGGTCCACTGATGGATACAACTTGATATTTGTCTAGTCTAGTTGTGAGACTGGGGTCTGGAGCACAGCCCAATTGCTGAATACACAGGAGAGGAGATAGGAGCGGTTTCAAGGGTGTTTAATGAAATGAGCAACACAGGAATTGGGGGGAATAGAACAGGGTTATGTTCTGTCTTGTGGCTGCCGTGGCAAGCAAGCGGTCCTTGTGCTTGTCTTGGGAGCTGCTGGGCTGCAGCGGGTGAGCAAGTGTTCCTCTTCGGGGACAGGAGACGTCCAGGCAGGGACGGCGGTCCTTTGGGGCACAGGAGAGAACAGGTTAGAGTAGGCAATACAAGGATGGAATCCAGCAGAGCTTTAGGCAGAGACGTCGTACCTGGGTAGTGGTAATTAATACCACGACAGCTTCTGGTCAGCGTCGAGGAGTAGAAGTAGGCATTCCATCAGGGGAGCATTGAGTGCAGCTGTGAAGAGTGAGGTGCCTGACCGCGTGTGAATTAGGGGGATGGAGTGCAGCTGGGCGTATGAGGGTAAAGGGAGGGGTGGATGGAGAAGGAGAGGATGAGGAGGAGTGTGTAGTGGGTGGAGAGGGGGATGAAGAGGAGCGTGTGGAGAACGTGAGGGGAAAAGGAGGGGGAGTGATGTATGCCCGTGCTGTGATTATGACACTAGTGTGTTCATTAGATGGGTGAAATCCTCTTTCAGTGCCTCTGTGCCTGTTTTCGTAGGCAGTTAGCCTCTGGTATGCGTGCCATTAGTGTTAGCCACGCTTCTAGGCCTCTTTTCTTTTGGAAATAATGATTTTTTTTTTTAAATATATAAATTATAAATATTTCTTTTTCTTTTTTTTGTATATTCGACTAAGAGGTTGGCCAGTTGACTACGGCTCCTTTCGACCGATTAGTCGACTAATCGACTAATAGGGGTCAGCTCTAATATATATATATATATATATATATATATATATATATATATATATATATATATATATATATATATATATATATATATATATATATATATGTATATATATATATATAGGCCTACACCTTTAAGTTCCATATAGCGACATTATCCAGTCGCGGACTGGGACCATAATTCCTACCGAGAATTTGACTCAGGCAGGCCAGGCCAGGCCAAGCCAGGCCAACAGAATATAATCATAGCCGTGCGGCACAGACCACAGATCAGATCAATCACCATGGTAAGTTAACAGACGAAGAAAGTGCCAACACAGCCAATAATCCCAATGCCTGATGCTGCACGGCGGCAGTTTTAAACAACAACATTATATATTGTCCCTACCTTAGATGCGCCGCGCCTGCTGCATGCATCCGATCCCACAACTTCATCTCCAAATGTGGCCTTTCTCTCCGGGTTGGCGCGGATGAAGGTCTTATTAGCGCATCAATGTCCAGGCGGTGGCGGTCACATAATCTTCTTTTGTTGAGGCTTCCCAAAAAAGACTGACATTCATTTTTGCCTAATTTGGAGAGGTGGTCAGCTTTGTGTGAAATGTCTCTATAGCTTAAGTTGTAGCTACAGAGCCGCTGTGTGTTACGACAACAAAGAACACGTTAAACCAACAGATACACGTGATTAGTTCCTTCCTGACGTAGTGACCTTACAATTAATGTTTACAATGTTTCTTACATGTTGCTGTTTTATTTTAAATGTTTATCTTTTAATTTGTTTCCATTAGTGTCTCAATTGAAATAAACAAATTAATGAATTAAATTAATTCGTTTTTGGATAACTTTATTTATTCTTGGGTAGGAATGCTAATATGACGTTACATGTTACCTATTTGTTCACTATAATAGAATTCAATATTGCCTACATAACTGCAAGTATAACAGGAAAAAGTTAAAACAAAAACAAAACATGCAACTGTAGAAAAGCTTCAAATCACAGCAAACATTATTTAAAGAAGAGTGCTTCATATTAGTGTGTGAAGTCTGTGGAAAGGTGATGGGCAAATCCTTTTCTTTTAAAACTCTTGAACTAAAAAAAACAAACATCTGGAATTTACTATGCAATGAGCAGAAATAAGAAAAAAGTTAAATTGTAATTAGTTTAATTACAGCAACCAACACTGTATAGCTAATTTCACTGTTCATAACAACTGCAGGGGGTGCATTTGTATATAACTCGCCCATGTATACAGTCAACAGCTGCAAAAAGAATTCTGATTGTATACAAGTCAATAGGAAAATGACCCAACTTCTCGATTTCTCCTTTTTTTTATGTGTCTTTGCTCCACAGAGCGCGATTTCTTTCCGTAGCCTTTGTTTGTGAAGACGCTCTCTGATTGGCTAGCCCGTGTACAGCGAAGACCCTCTCTGATTGGTTTAGCTAACAAAGACTACGGAAAAAAATCACGCCTCCAACGGAGGATTATCTAGCTACAAACATCAATCTGACATGGCTGCACAGGCGCGCTGCGCTGCCTTGCGCTGGGTGACAACAGACGAGTTAACTCATTCCTGCCGAACGAACGTATATTAGAGAGCACATCTCCGCGCAACTAGAAACACTTATACTGACCGTGGCCTACTTCGGATTTCAGTGGCCTGACTGCGGGCAACAAAATAATATAATATACAAATAAATAAAAAAAAAAATATTGCCAGTCTGACAGGGCCAGGCCATGCCAGTCTGCCAGGCCACCGGGAAAACTCCCGGTGCTCCCGATGGTCAGTCCGCTAGTGGCAACATCATCATATGATTACTGAGCCCTTTTCCCGTCTTCCTGCAGAGGAGGTCTCCAACGACCTCAACAGGGCTGATGAACAGGCAAGAGGTGCAGAGGAGGTCTCCAACGACCTCAACAAGGCTTATGAACAGGCAAGAGGTGCAGAGGAGGGAACGCCGCCAGAGAGTCCTCTTGCCTACAAGGTCTGTAGAGGTCTTATATGTTTCAGTAAAGGTATAGAGGTCTTATATGTTTCAGTAAAGGTCTGTATATGTCTTATATGTTTCAGTAAATGTCTAGATGTCTTATATGTTTCAGTAAAGGTCTCTAGAGGTCTTATATGTTTCAATAAATGTCTTATATGTTTCAGTAAAGGTATACAGGTCTTATATGTTTCAGTAAAGGTATGTGTAGGTCTTCTATGTTTCAGTAAAGGTCTTATATATTTCAGTAAATGTATAGAGGTCTTATATGTTTCAGTAAAGGTATGTAGAGGTCTTATATGTTTCAGTAAAGGTATGTAGATGTCGTATATGTTTCAGTAAATGTCTAGAGGTCTTATCTGTTTCAGTAAAGGTATGTTGATGTCTTATATGTTTCAGTAAAGGTATATATGTCTTATATGTTTCAGTAAATGTCTGTGTAACTGAGGGGTACAATTCCCTGACTGTATTGATAAGTATGGTATCATTAAACCACTACCGCTTTATGTACTTTAATTACTGGCCATACAGTACATGATATATAAATATGATGAACACTTCCCACAATAAATCGGTTCCACACAAAGTTATAATTAAGTATTTATTGCAGCAAAAGGTACATAATATACTTCTCTATTATACTTTGAATGCACTTGTAAGGCAAAGGAATGTGCGTAGGCAAATCAATAATGAATGTCCATTCTCTGGTTACGCAGGAGGTAATTATACGACCTGAATCTTAGGGAATTATATCTATGGTGCACTGGTAATATATATAGCGGGAGATACTGAAGGGTCCCCCCGGTTGTAAGCCAGCAGGGGTAGAGGATCTGTCGGTAGTAGAGAGTCTGGTCAACGATGACTAAGGAGACTCCAAGTACAGGAGACGGTGCAATAGTCTCTTGATCCACAGACGAATACAGCTGTTCTCCGTAGACTGTAGCTCCACAGTGAAGAAAGCTAGCCTGCCTCAGGCTCTCTGAGGCGCAGACTCGACGTGGCTCCTCACAGGGTAAATCCCACACACGTGTAGGCGTCGGCGATTCTCCGCTCCATAAATCACAGGACTAAAACAAATATAATCCAGCCGTAAATGGCTATGCAGTCGTCGAGTAGATTAATCCAGTGTACATGTCCACACGATCCTCGTCTAGGTCTCCTCGGGTGAAAGCGCCATGAAAGCAGCCCAGCCTGGATAAGCACTCTAGCTGGTACGAGGAAGCGTTGGTGATGCTGGTCACTGTAGAACTTTAGCCGCACGATACACTATACACAACTAGACTATTACTGACTTAATAGAAATATGTCGCACTCGACGGTATAGCGCCAAACTCTGACAATTCAGTTATTAATTCGCACGCGGTCTCAATGCTCTCTTTGGGGCCAAACAGGCCATACTTCACCGCACGGAGTATCGTGGGTGAGGCTTCAACTTTAGTTCCTAAGTGCTTCTGTATTCACCTGCGCCATATTTATATGCACGGCGAACAATCTAGTGCCAACCTCATTTCTGTCTCGTATTCCTGGGCAAGGCCGGGCATGTACAGACATGTCTTGACGGTGGCTTTGAACCTGACTCTGGAGGCATGGCCCTGGCGCCTGTGGACCGCTGTCCAATAGGAGAATGAAATATTATGGTCTGTACTAGGCTAAAGGGATATTCCGTGTATATGTACAAGGAATATGCAAGGGTTATCAAACGATACACAAATACTATGCAATATATATCAATCAATAAATATATATATTCGGTTTAATCTGATCCTTTGTAACAGCCGCCTCCTAATTAGTCCCACCTAATTAGCTAAGCAGAGACAGATTAACCGCACTGTCCACTACTCAATGTCTGTTGTGAGGGGTCGGGCAGTTCACAAAGTCATGGGGTCATGGTCGTCATCGATAGTATCGGGGAGCCTTGGCAGTTCTATTAGCCTCGCCACGGGTCGGGTGTAGATCCGTCCTTGGACGAGCACTTCAGCTGCTCGGACCTTTCCGTCGGCACCGGTGATCACTTTGCTTACGCGGCCAGCCGGCCACATAGCTCGGGGTAGTGACTGGTCGATAATCATGACGACTGTCCCTTCTGTCAAATTGTCTCTCTCTTTCACCCATTTCTGGCGGGTCTGTAGAGACGGTAGGTAGTGGAGTAGGAAGCTGTTCCAAAACTTGTCAGCCAATACTTGACTGTACCTCCACATTCTTCGGCCGTTCGCTTCTTCAGGCCTGTACATTGTCTGTGGTAGCGCGGGGTCCAGCCGCCCCATCAAGAGTGTGTTGGGGGTGACTGGGTCGACATCTGCTACATCACTTGAGATGTAACCGAGGGGCTTTGAGTTCAATACTCCCTCGATCTCCGTGAGGACTGTCATTAAGACTTCTTCCGCCACGGTCTGGGCCCCAAGCACGGCGTACAGGGCTGTCTTTATTGAACGTACTTCTCGTTCCCAAGTTCCACCGAAGTGAGGTGCGTTCGGGGGATTAAACTGGAAGTCAATCTGGGATGGAGCGAGGTGGGTCTTAAGTTCTGGGCCCATAGCTTGGAAGCTCTCTCTCAGCTTTTCCTGGCGGGATGGTGCCAGGAAAACAGCCTCTCCCTGAACGTCAGCAAAACAAAGGAGATGATTGTGGACTTCAGGAGGTCGGGGGTCAAGGACTACAGCCCCCTCAGCATCGACGGGGCACCGGTTGAGAGAGTCAACAGCTTTAAGTACCTCGGAGCCTACATATCCGAGGACTTGACATGGACCACACACATTGACAGTGTTGTGAAGAAGGCACGACAACGCCTCTACTTCCTCAGGCGCCTAAGGAAGTTCCAAGTCAGTCAGAAGATCCTTAAGAACTTCTACTCATGTACAATAGAGAGCATCTTGACCGGCAACATCACCTCCTGGTTTGGGAATAGCACTGCACAAGACCGAAGCAGACTACAAAGAGTGACACGTTCAGCCGAACGCACAATTGGAGGGGGGCTCCCCACCCTCCAGAACATTTACAACAAGCGTTGCACGGGCAAGGCTAAGAGAATCATTAAAGACTCCAGTCACCCGAACAACTGCCTCTTTGAACTGCTGCGGTCAGGCAAGCGATACCGGAGTCTCAAGGCGAGCACAGAAAGACTCAGAAGAAGCTTCTATCCCCAGGCCATCAGGCTGCTAAACGAACAATGAATGAACACTACACAACAACAACCACCAAACGCACATAGCACACACATCCACACGCACACACTCACTTTAAACAAACACACTGTAGCACCCACTCCACACACTTTATAGCACACACCCACTTTAAACAAACACACTGTAGCACCCACTCCCCACACTTTATATTTATTGATGAAGGATTGCACTACAACTCGTACACCTTACTGTAAATTGTACCTAAAATTGTACCTCATCCCATTTCTGCTTTGCACTAGATAGTACTGTACATTAGTACACTGCATAGTATTGTATATTATATGGTAACTCAGAACATTGTACATATGTCTATACCGAACACTGTGACCTCATTTTTCTTCTTCTAAATTACATGCTATATTATGTTATTTGATACTATCTTGTCTAGCACAGTCTCTGGAGCGTAACAGTAAGAAGCATTTTGTATGAAAGTATTCTGTACTTCTGTATGACAACTATTAAAGAACTTGAACTTGAGCTCTCTTTCTCCGCCTTTGAAGTTTGTCCCGTGATCAGACAATAATATAGACGGTTTGCCTTTCCGCGATGTGAATCTTCGGAAGGCCATAAGGAATGAGTCTGTGCTCATGGTTGGAAGGAGTTCTATATGCATCGCTCGGGTGGTCATGCATTTGAATACAATACCCCACCGCTTCTCGGTTCCTCTTCCTTTCTTTATATACAGCGGGCCGAAACAGTCCATACCGGTGGAGTGAAAAGGCTTGTCGCCGAGTCGGAGGCGACAGGGAGGTAGGTCAGCCATCCGGGGTATACTGGGCTGCGCTCGCCATTTACGACAGTCTAGACAGGTTCGCTGGAAGCGCCGCACTGCTTCTCTCCCTTGCAGTATCCAATAACGACGTCTGATCTCCGCGAAGACTCTCTCTGCCCTGGCGTGATGCACATCCTCGTCGTATTTCTTTATGATCAGCTCTGTGACCTTGTGTCGGCTGTTTAAGACTATCGGGTACTTGACGTCATCCGGTAAGTCTGGAGCTCTCCGCAGACGACCACCCACTCTGATGAGACCATGGGCGTCGCTCTCGGGGGCTAGGTGGAGCAATCTGCTGTCTGATGGGACGGGCTTTGTTCCCTGTAGACAGTCTAGCTCATCGGGAAACGAGTCTCTCTGGGCTCGTTGTAGTAGAAGAAGTTCTGCTTCTTCGTAGTCAGCTGCTGTAATGTCAGTAGTGAGCTGAACCTCTGGGTGGTGCCACAGGAATGTCTTTAGCTGCGCACTCTCTAGGGTGAGGCAATCGTCTATGTCGGGGTCTGTGGAGACGAGTGTGTTCAATCCACAGAACATAGATTTCTTGTTTTCGGCCTCCTCTTTACTCGCTTCCCGTGGGGTGGGTGTAGGCCACTCTTCTTCCGGGAGCTTGAGGAACTCTGGCCCGTCACTGTATAGGTTGTGACGGGTGAGGTCATCCAGGGACATTCCCCGGGTGATGACGTCAGCTGGGTTGTGTTTTGTGTCCACATACCTCCAGCTTGCTACTTCTGTTAAATCTTGAATCTCTGTGACTCTGACTCCCACGAAGACCTTGTATCTGCACGAATCAGACCGGATCCATGTGAGTACTGTCGTGGAGTCTGACCACAAGATTGTTCTTTGCACCGGAATGGTGAGTTCACGTTGGATTAACGTGGCGAGTTGCGCTCCTGCTAGGGCTGCGCAGAGCTCTAGACGCGGGATAGATTGTTGCTTTCGTGGGCCTATTCTTGAGCGAGCCAGGATGAAAGCAGTATGTATTTCTCCTCCCTCCTCTCGGGCACGCAAGTAGGCCACCGAACCGTAGGCTACTTCGGAGGCGTCGCTGAAGACGTGCAGGTCCATCTGGCACGTCTCCGGCCTCACTGTGGGTGGGAAGTAGCTGCGGCGTATGTTGACACCTGGGAGTGAGCTGAGTTCCGTCTCCCACTCTCTCCATGTGGATGCAAGGTGTTCGGGTATGGGGTCGTCCCAGCCCTGGTCCTTGTCCCATAACGCTCTTACAATCATCTTTGCCCTGGTGGTGTAAGGTAGAATACATCCCAACGGGTCATATTGTCTGGCGAGTGTTCTGTATACACTCCGTCTGGTGGTCGGTAGTGCAGTCGACCTTCCCTGCTCCTTGGTCAGGGGTGTGTGTTTATAATGGAGCGAGTCTGTTTTGAAGCGCCAGACTAGTCCTAATGTCATTTCTTGGGCTTCTCCTGGGATGGTCGCCATCCAGGTCTCGCTGCTTGCTGCCTTGTCCTTGGGGGAGAGGCTGCGCAATACTTGCGGGTCGCTGCTGGCCCACTGCCTGAGATCAAAGCCGCCTTTGATCAGGGAGGCGCGGAGCTTGAGTAGAAGGGCCTCGGCTTCTTCTGGCGTCGAGACGCTTTGCAGACAGTTGTCCACGTAGAAACTATTTCCTACACTTTGTCGGACCTCTTCATCAGTTGCTGGGTCCTCTGCGACATGCTTTTGCAGTGCAAACGTAGCACAGCATGGGCTGCATGTGGTTCCGAAAGGGAGGACTTCCCATTGATAGATGGCTGGTTGCTCATCCCCGATCCTCTCTCTCCATAGGAACCGCAGCAGGGGCTTGTCCTCCTCCACTAGTCTCACCTGCAGGAACATCCCTTTGATGTCGCCGCTGATGGCCACCTTGTCTTGGCGGAAACGTAGTAACACGCCTAGTAGAGAGGGGCCGAGTGTTGAGCCGGGCAAGAGCTCTTTATTCAGATTTTGTGATCCGATCTGGTAGCTGCAGTTGAACACAATACGATCCTTGCCGTTGTGGTGGACTTTGTGGTGCGGCACGTACCATGATTCGGTCGTCTGATCGGCCTCTTTAATGTCAATTTTCTTTATGTGTCCCGCTGTGATTAGCTTGTTAATCTCAGCGCGGTACACCGTCTCTTGAGCGGGGTCTCTGGCTAGGCGTCGCTCTGTGTTCAATAGATACCGCTCCGTCGCTTCTTTTGGGGCGTGGAAGGTAGGCATACCCTCTCGCCTCAGGAGTGGAGTTGCGTATCTCATCACTCCGTTGACTTTGACTCTCTTTGTCCCCCGCTCGAGGAGGGCTATAGCGTAAATGTCTTCCTTGGAACGAATGTCTTTCTTTTCGTTCTTAAAGGGCATTGTCTCTAGTGTCCATAGCCTCTCGACATGCTGTAGGAGGGTGGTGTCTTCTTCTGTCACTCTGGAGTGGAGGCAGCTAGTGGCTGCTGTTCGGTTAAGAGACTTAGCGAGGGGGCCTTGTAGTGTCCATCCTAGGCGGGTCTCGACTGCTGCAGGACAGCCTCTGGGCCCTGTGTGGACCCGGTCAATCGGGACGATGAGGTCTGCATGGTCGGAGCCTATCAGCAGGGTCGGGGTGGCACTGTCTATGAGCGGTATAGGTAGTTGACGCAGGTGCACATATTTATCCATCAGCTTGGCGATGGGGTAGGTGTACTGCGACAGGCCTATTTCTTGGCTGGTGAAAGCGTTAGTAATCCTATACCGTCTCTCTGGCTGCCCGCTTGCTGCGATAGTGAAGGAGACATTCTCGCCCTTTATCGTCTTTAGATCTCTTCTTATTGTCCGAATCGTCATCTGGTTTTCGCTCCCCCGCAGCCCCAGCTGGGCCGCAGCGGACGCGAGGAGAAGGGTCTTCTCTGACCCGTCGTCAAGGACGGCGTAAGTGTCCATGACCTTGTCTTGGTAACTCAGTGTTACACGGACCACCTTTAAGAGCACCCGGGCGCCCCCGCTGCTGGCGGGGTCAATGTACATAACACTTGCCTTTGTGCTGCTTGAGGGTGCAGGCTTTCTTCTGTTACTGTCGTGTAGGACATCTAGGTGGGCTCCGTCACACCGACTACACCTCTTCTTTAAGCGGCAATCGGCTGCCATGTGACTGCGCGCACATCGGTAACAGCGTCGGTTGGACTTTATTCATTGACTCACCTCGTCGGCGGTCATCTTCTTGAACGTGTCACATTGTGACAACCAGTGTTCCTTTTCGCAGTACAGGCACACCATCTTCCACTTCTCTTTCATCGAGGGGGTACTGTGGTTCTTGCTGCTCTGTACTGATTCTGATTGGTGCATGACGGTCACCAATCTTCGGCCATCGTTTGCTCTCCTAGGTCCCTCTCTGGAGCTTTGGGTGCTCCGCATGAACGTATCCAACCGTAGGCTGTTGACTTCTCTCGCCAGGAAGTCGGCTAGGTCTAGGAGGGATGGCTCGGGACCGTTAGGATCACGGTGGTCTCTTTGCCGCCTGAAGCGCTCTTGTCGGGCGGGCGGAAGCTTCTCTAAAATCCTCTCGACATTAGAGTTCGCGTACAGTTCGTGCATACCCTTTTCTCTTTGCGCCCCCAGCATCCCTACCAGGGATTGTACCTTGATAGACAGGTCATCTAGTGAGCGATTGTCTGTGGCTGGGGGTAGGCGGTCAATATGCCTTATCTCTTGTATTACGTAGTCCCATATGCATCCATATCTTTGGTCGAGAGCTGCTAGAGCCGCTGTGTATGGGGTAGTAGAGGTGGCATAGGCCAGCGCTATATTGTGCGCTCGGGGCACCTTGAGGTGCTTCAATAGGATAGCATATTTGTACGGTTCATCAGCTACATCGGACATCATTGTCTCTAAGCACATTCGTAGCTCCGTGTACTGTGCTCTGTTCTCGTGGGTGAAGTCCGGGAACGTCGGTGTGCCAATGTATGATGCCATGGATGGCTGGCACATCGGTGAGCGTTGGAAGAGAGGCCTCCTAGGCGAGTCTCCTCTTACGCCTCTTGGTGGGCTGGTACCTGCTGGGTACCATGGCCCGCGTATCCAGGTGCTGTTCCTCGGGGCTGGTCGTGCGTCAAGCTCACCCGTGAATTGAGTCGGGGGTCTGTAGCGCAGAGCCGCGGGGGTAGAGCCTGGGCTGTACTGGACCTCCTGGTCCTGTGGAGTACTGTGCTGCTGTCGGGCTTGACTCTCCTCCTCTCCCTCTTCTTCTTCCTCTGGCAGGTCCTCTAGATCCTGTAGTCGTCTATTTAGCCTCTCCGCGGTGTAGACCGTTTCTTCCTTGTAGCTGGGTCTCGCTTGGACCGGTCGGGGAAGGAGTTCGGAGGGGGGTATAGGCTCTCTCTGGTGGTCGGGCTCAGGGTCGCTTGATCGGGTATGGGAGGGTGCCCTTGACCCCTGTCTTGACGAGGCCCTGGAACCCCGTGCGGAGGGAGGGGGTGTTGCCCTGGTGATCAGCTGCTCCATTATCTGCGCTTGTAATCGGTCGCGCTCGGCTTCGCGCTTGGTGAGAGCGAGGTCGCGCTCTGCTTCTCTTTGGGCACCGGCAGCAGCGCGCTGGGCTTCGGCGGCGGCGCGCTGGGCTTCGGCCCGGTCCCTTCCCATATTCTCTTCCGTCTGAAGGCGTCTAATCTCCAGACGTATACGATCTTCGTCGCTCTGTTGCTGCGCTTGAAGGCGTTCTCTTTCCATGGAAGAATGTTCGCGCTCACTAAGCGTCTGTGCTTGGAGTCGATCGCGCTCTGTTGAGGCTGCTAGGCTGGCGAGGAATGCCTGTGCCAGCATCTTGTCCGCCTCGCTGGGGGAAGACGCTGGTTGAGGTGATCCGCTCCTGGCAGTACTCGTTGGAGATCTGTTCTCCTGTGGCGAGTCCTGGAGATCCATCTCCGGGGTGCTCTCCTCTTCTTGTAGCGGGTAGAATTCCATCCCTGGAGGGCTGTCTTTATCCTGGAGCTCTCCGGGGACTACTTCTTCGGTCTTGGCGGGGGGTAAAGTCATGTCAGGTCCCTCCTGGTCTCCACCGTGAGCTTGGTCAGTTACGTTAGAACCCACTAGGGCCTCTATTGGCGGGGTAGCCTGGTCGATAGGGTCGGACATAATTTTACTATCTACTTTTTCCGCGTTTACCGTCTGTAGAAAGCTAGGTAGTATATTGGCAACGTAATCCTCTAAGTACTGAGGTGTCTGCCGTCTACGCTGCGGGCGATCTACTTTAGGAGAACCGTTTTGTGGAGTGTTCATCATAGGCCATGTCAATATTAATACCACTATATTAATATTACGCTAGTTACCCTCCGGCTCGAAGGACCAATTGTAACTGAGGGGTACAATTCCCTGACTGTATTGATAAGTATGGTATCATTAAACCACTACCGCTTTATGTACTTTAATTACTGGCCATACAGTACATGATATATAAATATGATGAACACTTCCCACAATAAATCGGTTCCACACAAAGTTATAATTAAGTATTTATTGCAGCAAAAGGTACATAATATACTTCTCTATTATACTTTGAATGCACTTGTAAGGCAAAGGAATGTGCGTAGGCAAATCAATAATGAATGTCCATTCTCTGGTTACGCAGGAGGTAATTATACGACCTGAATCTTAGGGAATTATATCTATGGTGCACTGGTAATATATATAGCGGGAGATACTGAAGGGTCCCCCCGGTTGTAAGCCAGCAGGGGTAGAGGATCTGTCGGTAGTAGAGAGTCTGGTCAACGATGACTAAGGAGACTCCAAGTACAGGAGACGGTGCAATAGTCTCTTGATCCACAGACGAATACAGCTGTTCTCCGTAGACTGTAGCTCCACAGTGAAGAAAGCTAGCCTGCCTCAGGCTCTCTGAGGCGCAGACTCGACGTGGCTCCTCACAGGGTAAATCCCACACACGTGTAGGCGTCGGCGATTCTCCGCTCCATAAATCACAGGACCAAAACAAATATAATCCAGCCGTAAATGGCTATGCAGTCGTCGGGTAGATTAATCCAGTGTACATGTCCACACGATCCTCGTCTAGGTCTCCTCGGGTGAAAGCGCCATGAAAGCAGCCCAGCCTGGATAAGCACTCTAGCTGGTACGAGGAAGCGTTGGTGATGCTGGTCACTGTAGAACTTTAGCCGCACGATACACTATACACAACTAGACTATTACTGACTTAATAGAAATATGTCGCACTCGACGGTATAGCGCCAAACTCTGACAATTCAGTTATTAATTCGCACGCGGTCTCAATGCTCTCTTTGGGGCCAAACAGGCCATACTTCACCACACGGAGTATCGTGGGTGAGGCTTCAACTTTAGTTCCTAAGTGCTTCTGTATTCACCTGCGCCATATTTATATGCACGGCGCACAATCTAGTGCCAACCTCATTTCTGTCTCGTATTCCTGGGCAATGCCGGGCATGTACAGACATGTCTTGACGGTGGCTTTGAACCTGACTCTGGAGGCATGGCCCTGGCGCCTGTGGACCGCTGTCCAATAGGAGAATGAAATATTATGGTCTGTACTAGGCTAAAGGGATATTCCATGTATATGTACAAGGAATATACAAGGGATATCAAACGATACACAAATACTATGCAATATATATCAATCAATAAATATATATATTCGGTTTAATCTGATCCTTTGTAACAGTCTGTGTATGTCTTATATGTTTCAGTACATGTCTTATATGTTTCAGTAAATGTATAGATGTCTTATATGTTTCAGTAAAGGTCTGTAGAGGTCATATGTTTCAGTAAAGGTATGTAGAGGTATTATATGTTTCACTAAAGGTATGTAGAGGTCTTATATGTTTCAGTAAAGGTATATAAGTCTTATATGTTTCAGTAAAGGTATGCAGATGTCTTATATGTTTCAGTACATGTCTGTATAGGTCTTATATGTTTCAGTGAAGGTCTGTAGAGGTCTTATATTTTTCGGTAACGGTATATATGTCTTATATGTTTCAGTAAAGGTCTGTATATGTCTTATATGTTTTAGTAAAGGTATGTATAGGTCTTATATGTTTCAGTAAAGGTATGTAGAGGTCTTATATGTTTCAGTAAGGGTCTGTATATGTCTTATATGTTTCAGTACATGTCTAGATGTCTTATATGTTTAACTAAAGGTATGTAGAGGTCCTATATGTTTCAGTAAAGGTATAGAGGTGGTATATGTTTCAGCAAAGGTCTGTAGAGGTCTTATATGTTTCAGTAAAGGTATGTAGATGTCTTATATGTTTCAGTAAAGGTATGTGTAGGTCTTCTATGTTTCAGTACAGGTATATAGTTCTTATGTATGTATATAGGTTTCAGGATGTATATAGGTTTCAGGATTATCTATCTTCTAGGCGGCAGTGTGTGAAGTTAGGTCAAGCACAATCTGAATTCTTGCCATGACTAAAGGTGTGCCACAAGGTTCAGTTTTGGGTCCTGTCCTTTTTACAATTTATATTAATGATATTGTTTCTTCTTTGTATGGATGTCATGCCCATTCGTATGCTGATGACACAATTGTGTACTGTATTGCAGACTCTGTACAGCTGGCCTTTGAGAAATTGCAACTTTCCTTTTATGCTCTACAGGATGCCCTTACTAGTCTTAAATTGGTTCTTAATGCTAGTAAGACAAAGTTTATGTTGTTTTCAAGAGCAAGGAATATTAACTTTGATGATGTGAGGATATCTACTGTCAGTGGCTCTTGTATAGAGAGAGTCACTGAGTATAAATATCTTGGCCTGTGGCTTGACGAGAAATTAACATTTAAGTTCCATGTAGAAAATCTTGCCACTAAACTGCGACAGAAAATTGGTTTCCTGTACAGAAACAGATCCAATTTTCCTCTATTTAGTAGAAAAAGAATTGTGGAATCAGTCTTGTTATCAGTTTTGGACTATGGTGATGTAATTTATAGGCATGCTGCGGCATCAACTCTTAAACTTCTGGATTCTGTATATCACTCAGCTCTCAGATTTATAACTGGTGACAGATATGATACTCACCATTGTGTCCTGTATGATAGGGTGGGTTGGCCTTCTCTTGCAGAAAGGTGCAACAAACACTGGTATTTATTTATTTTTAAAGCCCTTATTGGTAAACAACCTGTGTATATCTCCTCACTGTTAGATCGGAATATTGGAACCTATTCAACTCGATCGAATGACTGGATGGTTCTTAGGGTTCCTCAGATTTGTTCTGAGCTAGGGAAGTCAGCCTTTTCCTTTGATGCCTCTAACTCATGGAATGTCCTTCAACTCACGCTAAAATTGGAGGTTCTCCCTTCCCTTGGAATGTTTAAAAGTATGATTTAAGACCATTGTGTGACTACCTGTAACTGTTTTAGTTGATATTTTAAAATGATTAATAATATTATTAATTATTAATTATTATATTATTAATATTAATAATTAAACGTTTTAAATGTTTTTACTCTGGTGTTTAAATTTCTGTGAATATTGTTTTTATTATGTACTGTACAATCATCGTTTCTGTAAATGAGGGAAACCTTAGATGCTTACGATTTTAAATAAAGGTTGAAATGAAATGTCTTTCAGTAAAGGCCTGTAGAGGTCTTATATGTTTCAGTAAAGGTCTGTATTAGGTCTTATATGTTTCTTAAGTACTGTTTTTTTTAATAAAGTTAGGCAATAAAATAAAGTTAAGCAATGCCTCAATCTGCTGGGCTCCCCCTCTGGAACCTCAATCTGCTGGGGTCCCCTCTGGAACCTCAATCTGCTGGGGTCCCCTCTGGAACCTCAATCTGCTGGGGTCCACCTCTGGAACCTTGTCAAGGACCCCCATGGGATCCCCACGTCGGGAACCGAGATGACTGAAGTGCAAACATCTATTTTAAACAAAAAGTACAGTTAAATAGGAATAATAGATGATATGTTTTATAGTCACTTTACACAACAACAGACGAGCATGACATGAACGCACAAGGATGGACGGGGAGGAGGGGCTAAGAGAAGGCAGTGGAGAAGAGATGAGTCTTGAGGTGAAATTGGCAAACAGAGAGAGAGAGACTCTGGAGTCTCTAATGTCTTGGGTGAGGGAGTTCCAGAGCCTGGGAGCCGCCCTGGAGAGAAGTCCATGTCAACCCACTTCTTAGGGACCTGCACTGGCTCCCCAATGCCGCACGAATCCGCTTTAAGGCCCTCGACCTGGCATACCGTGCGGCGAAGGGAACCGCTTCCCCCTACCTCCGGTCAATGGTCTCTAACTACACACCCTCAAGACCCCTACGCTCTGCATCTTCTGGCCGCCTCAGACCCACTCCTATCCGAGCTCCGGGAGGGTCATCAAGGAGAAGTCGCCTTTTCTCTGTCCTTGCCCCACAATGGTGGAACGAACTGCCCACCCCAGTTAGGAGTCGAAACCGGTCCAATCTTTCGCATTTTTTTTATATAATAATAATAATTCTAACCCTAACTAACCTTACTGTCATGCACTTGTCCTAATAAACTAACCTACACTGTAGCACACAACACTTTTATGAACATTGTTACTCAGCTGATAGAGTTGTGCCCTTCCTGATGACTTTTTGTACAGAACTTGTAAGTCGCTTTGGATAAAAGCTATGACTAAATGTACTGTAAGTCTCACGCCTCCCTTCTCTCCCCGTCCATCAGTCCATCTTGAAGAAGAGCGTGACCATGCAGGACGCTCCGCCGGCCGTCTACCATTACTCTGGGGGCGGACACTCGGGGCAACACGTCCACCATAATAAAGTCAACGCCATCTTCCAGGCTGCCAAGAAGGACCTCCTCCAGGCCATCCAGATACAGGTATGAGCAGGGGTGTAAAGTACTGGAGTAATTGTACTTTGTTACAATACTTAAGTACTGTTTTTGGGGGATTTGTACTTTACTCAAGTATTATTATGTTTGTATACTTCTACTTTTACTCAATTACATTTCAGAGAAAAAAAAACATTTTTACTCCTTACATAAAAAAATGCAGACCTACAAAGTACAAAGTACAAATCTCGCAGGTCCAACAATTTAATTAGTATATTTGTTTCTCTGGCCGAACTAACGTTAACATTATTAATCCTGTGGCCGCTCTTTATTTAAAAACAGCCAATCAAATCCCCATCAATGGAAAATGAACCCGCCCATACCCATGCTGATTGGTCCTTGTGCAAGACTAGAAAGCGGGGATCTTTGATTAAACACCTGCTATCAAAAGAATAGACAGTACTTTTTAGTACTTAAGTACATTTAAAAGTAGACACTTTTTGACTTTTACTCAAGTGTGTTTTAGCCAGATACTCTGACTTTTACTTGAGTACGATTTTGAGACGGTACCCATACTTTCACTTAAGTGTAATTTCTGGGTACTTTTTACACCCCTGGGTATGAGCAGTGTGTCTTCTTTTTGCACTTACGACAACTTCATGTAGGAGTTCTAATATGTCTCTGTGTTAACAAAGTACTTAACCCACATGATAAACTTGGTTTTTGTTCAGGAATTGGGTAGTTTGTTGAGGGCTACTGAAATGCACACTAAGACGGGAAGCCCTATACCTGCCAATGACTCTGTGACCTCTGACCTTACTCCCTTGTCAGGACCCCAGTCTGCTGGAGGGCAGGGTCACGCTATGCCAGGTCAAAGCTGGGTGTGTTGTGGCCAGCCAGGGAGACCAGGTCAGTCTGTCAGTCTATACTATACTATACTATATTATACTATACTATACTATACTATACTATACTATACTATACTATACTATACTATACTATACTATACTATACTATACTATACTATACTATACTATACTATACTAAAACTAAGTTCTCATTGTGTTACTTATTGTGGAAGTGAGCATGTGCCGTTACTTATTACTTTTAGCAGTAACACAGTAATATAACTCATTACTAATATCATTTCAGTAATATTATTACAGTTATTATGTACAATACATGTACAATACATGTTACCGCTCAAAATTAAGTGTTTATTGTTTTTGTTTATGAATTCCTCTGATGAGGCCTAATCCTCTCTCAACACACACCACAGCACTGTCCGCCACACAACAAGACACACAACAACACACACCACAGCACTGTCCGCCACACAACTAGCCCCTTTCGTGACTGTGAAGTCACGAAAGGGGCTACCACACAACAAGACACACAACAACACACACCACAGCACTGTCCTGACCTTCACACAACAAGACACACACCACTGCGTCCTTGGTCAGATACTAAGGCGCTGTCTGTTGTGCTGAACTGGAGAGGGCAGTCTCATTTCTCTCATGAGGCTTAGAGCACAAAAGTCTGTATCAAGTTCATGGTCATATAATTTTTAATATTTCTATAAAAAAGAAATCCCACGATTACCACTCAGAGCCTAACCTCAAGATATCTATAAAAGATTACAAATATTTCCGAATTTTAACCACTTATATTCTTGTTTGTTTGATAGTAAGTGCGTTTTTATGAGAGAAAAAAGCAGAAAACGGCATATTCTTCATATTTATAGACGTTTTAGACCCCATATTCCAGCGTGAAAAACCTGCACAAAGTCCCTGTGAATGAGATTCTGTCCTTATATATACAAATTATGGACTAATTCGGTCAGATATAGCTGAGACACTAACGTTAGTAACCACTGGTTATTGTTAATATGTCCAGCGGGCGTACAGTACACATTCTCCCGGTAGATTCTGAAGACACGAGCGCTGTCTATTGAAGCACCAGCCCTCTTCCGCATAGAGCCAGCTCAGCGATGAGCCGAGGGGGCGTGCACCCATCAGAGGGATCCGTGATTCAGCTGTGTGACACAGTTGATACCAGACACAGCTGCCCCCCTGGAGCAGTCTGCGGAGCCTGCAGCCAGCATACCAGCATAATCTCCGCCTCCTGCTGGTTTACTAGCTGGCAAAGACAGCCATAGTACAATTGCGCCACCGTGTGTAGAAATCCGGTAACAGAATCCCAGCACTACAGCTTCGTCCCTCACATTGTGGAAAAGTGTTAATTTGATAATTCTATCAAAAATTTAATGAATGAGTGCAGATAAAAAAAATGCGTTTTAACATGGAAGTGAATAGCATGGAAATGGCCATTAGGAATCCTGTAATAGTACATCAATAACTTTTTTTAGAGCGTTTTAAAATCATAATCTTTTTACATATTGAATATTGATATATATCTTCGGAGGATCTCTCCATTTATTTAACTAGAAAGTCATGCAAAAGTAGTGTAATAAGTAAAGTAACGTGTTGCTCTCTACGCAGACAGTAATACTGTAACATAACTTGTTACTTTCAAATGAAAATAACTACCGGTAGTAATATATAATATATTACATTTTGAAAGTAACTTGCCCAACACTGGAAGTGAGAGGGTACATATTATACCATAATATACACTATCAAGCTAATTGTTTAGCTACTTACTAAGGCAGTTTATCATGATCAGCACTGCAGTGGTCAACATTACAGCCTAGACTCCTGTCCCGTCCAGCTCCTGCAGAGATTACTTCCATCCCACCCCATCCCGTCCCACCATTCAATAAAAAATAACTCTGTCTGTCTGTCTGTCTGTCTGTCTGTCTGTCTGTCTGTCTGTCTGTCTGTCTGTCTGTCTGTCTGTCTGTCTGTCTGTCTGTCTGTCTGTCTGTCTGTCTGTCTGTCTGTCTGTCTGTCTGTCTGTCTCTCTGTCTGTCTGTCTGTCTGTCTGTCTGTCTGTCTGTCTGTCTGTCTGTCTGTCTGTCTGTCTGTCTGTCTGTCTGTCTGTCTGTCTGTCTGTCTGTCTGTCTGTCTGTCTGTCTCTCTGTCTGTCTGTCTGTCTGTCTGTATGTCTGTCTGTCTGTCTGTCTGTCTGTCTGTCTGTCTGTCTGTCTGTCTGTCTGTCTGTCTGTCTGTCTGTCTGTCTGTCTGTCTGTCTGTCTGTCTGTCTGTCTGTCTGTCTGTCTGTCTGTCTGTCTGTCTGTCTGTCTGTCTGTCTGTCTGTCTGTCTGTCTGTCTGTCAGGACGTCAGCGTGCAGTTTGTGATCTCCGGGCAGCTCCACGTGTACAAGCGGATGATCGACCGCGAGGTGGACTCGCTGCTGTTCGTGACCCACCCGGGGGACATGGTGGGCCAGCTGGCCGTGCTCACCGGGGAGCCCCTCATCTTCACTGTGCGCGCCCACCGAGACTGCACCTTCCTCTCTATCTCCAAGGCCCACTTCTACGAGTAGGTGTCCCAATGCAGGAGAAGATGTGGAGAAAGTATGGATGTTCGATATTGGGTTTTTTACCGATATCCGATATACCGATATTGTCCAACTCTTAATTTCCGATACCGATATCAACCGATACCGATATATGTGGGGTTTCCCCCCCCCAAAAAACAGAATCATTTCAGGTAATTAATATTGCATATCTCTTGTTGTCGAATTAACACAACATTATGCATACTTTTGACAATAAATAAAATAAGAATTTGTTCTTACTTGCTTGCCTGGGTAAATAAAGGTTAAATAAATGTAAAAGAAAAAAGAAAAAAAATTGAATACCGATCATTTCCGATATTACATTTTAATGCCAATATCGGGCGATAATATCGGTAGGCCAATAATATTGGACATCCCTAGGAGAAAGGCACACACACACATACATACTGTACATACATACCCACACACACACATTTTGCCTAATTTATCAAGCAAAATTCTCAAACATTTGTTTTTAAATATACACTTAATTTACACTCAATAGAATTTCCACTTAAAACTATTATAATAAGAAGAAAATGAACTGTTCCGTATCTAAAATAAAGTGTGGTCCAGTATTGCATACATTTGCAACCTTTTACAAATATGGAACATTTGCTGAAAGAAGCCTATTGTCATTACAAAGTCACCATAAAGATCTACTAGGGGTTCTCAACCTTTCTGCTGCCAAGGCACCCCTGTGTTCAATAAAATATCCCAGGGCACCCCTACCCCTACATACGATAAAGACTTTTCCGGTCCTGTCTTTTTTGCTACAATGATGATAAAAGTGCTTGCTTTCAAAATAATGTTTATTTAAGAAACCGGGAAACACATTTGTGTGTATATGCAGGCTATATAATGCATTATTAACAGGTGTTTCAGGTCTAAATGGCTTAGTACTGTTGGCATTACACTGCTTGTAGTAGTAAATCAAATATTTATTTAAATAAAATTACAGAAAATTATCACTAAAGTGCTATCTGTTGCAGCTGCACACTTTTCCACAAAAATAGCATATTTGGATAAGTGTGACCATTTCTCAAAAACTGAAAATCATGTATTTTTTTTAAATACAGAAAAGGATCACCAACTTACCATTTCTCAAAAAATATAAGTAAATACAGAAAATAAGCACTCGTTCACTCAGTGGACATTTCTAGCTCAATGCGAGGTCTGCTGCTGCTGGCTAATAATACGGTCAATACGTGGGGAGATCTTTGACAAGGCAACACGCATGTCATCCTCAAGGCTCAACTTGGCCCTATATTTTGTTTTCAGAGCTGTCATGGATGAAAAGCCAGCTTCACACAGATATGTGGTGCTGAATCGTATCAACACCTTAACTGCTGCATCATGAGATACTTGGTACTTAGCACCACACTCTGAAACTAGCTCTCCAGGTGGTATCAGATGAGATTTCAATGAGTTCTTCCAAGAGTTTGGATGGAGATGGGAAGCAATGTTGTCTGTAGATTTTTTTTTATCCAGAGTAACTTGGTGATCCTTTTCTGTGTTTTATTAAATAATGATTTTCAGATTTTGAGAAATGGTCAAACTTATCCAAATATGGTATTTTCATGGAAAACAGTGCAGCTGCAACAGATAGCACTTTAGTGATAATTTTCTGTAATCCAAAAATAATTAAATTATTATTATTATTATTTTTAAATCTCAAGGCACCCCTGGCAGCTCTCTGCGACACCCCTGTTGAGAACCGCTGCACTAGGTGGCACTGTTGTGTGTGTTTGAACGTGTGTGTGTGGGGTGTCTCCATGCAGGATCATTCACTAGGTGGCAGTGTTGTGTGTTTGAATGTGTGGTGTGGTGTGTCTCCATGCAGGATCATCCACTAGGTGGCACTGTTGTGTGTTTGAACGTGTGGTGTGGCGTCTCCATGCAGGATCATCTACTAGGTGGCACTGTTGTGTGTGTTTGAACGTGCGTGTGGCGTGTCTCCATGCAGGATCATCCACTAGGTGCAGGGGCGGACCTAGCACATTTGGCGCCCTAGGCGTGGTTCACCACTGCCCCCCCCCCCCCCCCCCCCCAAAGTAAAAAAAAAAAAAAAAAAAAATGTATTCTTTTTTAAACTTAATTTTTTGCACTACCTATCTTCGTGAAAGTGGCCTCCTCAGCTCTGGTCCAACTGAAGACAAAGCAGAGGAACAGATTGGACATTGAGCATGACCTCAGAGTTGCTTTGTCTACCATCACCCCAGACTTTGAGACTCTTGTCAGGAGCAAACAACATTCCCAGTTATCCCATTAGTTCCCTGGGATGTTAAGCTAAGAAGTCTGCTAAGAACGATATATTATTTTTTATTATTATTATTTTATTTCATTGTGTTTTTAGCCCTAGTTGCACTTTTGTTGCAACCCCAGTTATCCCATTAGTTCCCCCAAACTTACTGTAGGTCTGTTATGGTAAGCTAAGAAGTCTGCTAAGAAGCATAATTATTTATTATTATTATTATTTTATTTCATTGGTGTTTTAGCCTTAGTTGCACTTTTGTTGCAACCCAGTTAACTCATTAGTTCCCCCAAACTTAGGTCTGTTATGTTAAGCTAAGAAATCTGCTAAGAAGCATATATTATTTATTATTATATTTCATTGGGGTTTTAGCCCTAGTTGCACTTTTGTTGCACTTTTTTGTGTTTATTTCATGTTTTTAACAGTGCGTGAAAGATTTTGAAAGTGTATTACTGCACATTTTTATTTAATTTTTTTATAAATCTTAGTGGTTAAAAAATTTGAGGCGCGATTTAATGACTAAGGAAAATGTTGGGTTCCGAGGCTAGACCAGTTGAGAACCACTGCAGTAAAGGACTGCATTTTAATTTTTTACAAGCAAGAACAAGAGCTAAGAATAAATGTAAAGTGCACACTAAAGAATTAAAACAAATAAACACACAATAATAATAATAACAATAACAAACAATAAAAGAATGTGCAAATTGTAAAGTGCACACTAAAGAATTAAAACAAACAACTTAGCTAACAATCAATAATAATAATAACAATAACAAACAATAAAATAACGTGCAAATTTGCTAATAATAATAAAAATAAATAAAAATAATAATAATAATAATAAAAAAAAAATATTTGGCAACCGCCTATATCGCCTGTAGGAAGCTCCGCCCCTGACTAGGTGGCAGTGTTGTGTGTGTTTGAATGTGTGGTGTGTCTCCATGCAGGATCATGCGTGAGGAGCCCAGGGTGCTGCTGAACGTGGCTCACACGGTGGTGAAGAGGGTGTCCTCCTTCGTCAGACAGATCGACTTTGCTCTGGACTGGATGCCTGTGGAGGCCGGCCGGGCCGTCTACAGGTAACTATTGAATGAGGGGGAAACCTGGTGAGTAGCTTGTGGCAGTACTCTGTCTGGCCACACGGTGAGCCCCATCCCATGATCCCACTCCAGACACAATAACCGTGTCGACCGGGGACGTTTTATGAGTTGTCAGCTCCTTTCTGTCATTCATTTCTATGCTACAGACACGACAGGCGCGCTCCTTTTCCCAGCGCCGCGCCTCGCGTTTTAGCGCTCTCGGCAGCAGCGTTTGAAACTAGTTCAACTTTTGGAGAGGCGCGCCGCTCATCAAGGTAACTTTTTCCGACCGACCAATCAACATCGAGGAAGTAGCGAAGCCGCGGCAGTCGCGGGACTCAGGAAAACGCTCTGAGCTTAATTTTTTTGCTTTTCAAAGCGGTCCGTCTTGAAAAAAACGTCCCCGGTGGACACAAAGCCTTAGGATACTAAAGAGAGTTGAGTTGATTTGATCTCGAACACACACATATAAAAAACACAATAAAAGGGATAAACTAAAGAAAAAAATATTAAATCTTACATTACACTTTCCACGCCAGACCCGATGATAGTCGGGTTTTGGTCGTTATTTCTTTTATTCGCTATTTCCATTGATTATCCATCCAGGGAGCCTGATGTTATCATTGGGAATGGGTCTGAGATCGCAAACATCCAATACCGCCTCCTGCCGCCTTGCGGCTGGTATTGCACATCCTTTGAAACTCTCTGTCTTGGGCTGTGCATCGATCTAAAGTGTCCGGACGGAGTTTTCCTTGTCGGGCAGGACAAGCGTTTATAACGCATAGATTGAGGAGAATCAAGCACTCCCGGTCCAGGTTCTTTGGTGGATCAATACTTGGAATGGCGATCAGATAATTGGAATATTCTTTTTGGAGTACATCCTAGTCAAGGTAAGGGCTATATGGTATCAATCTTGCGTTGATCCAAGAATTCCTTCACTGCGATCCGAGCGTATGTGTGTAATGTGTGTGTGTAACGTATTCAGTTGGTGATGATCAAAGCATAGAAAAACGACCCCCGCCCCACCCTTTCATGCATTCATGATGAAACATAATACCGATAATATAGCGTTGATTTCGAAATAGTAGCGTATACAGGCGAGAAACGGCACGTTTTTTGTGAAATGCTCGTATTGCTGCATAGTGTCTTTTTCTGGGATTAGACAGGATTACTCTAAAACTATACTCATATTCACCACGGTATAAAACGGGAATGTGGATGCATTTTTTATTTTTATTTTTTATTATGTTATGGTTTGAAACCGACCCCAATAGCACAACACAAGACAGGTATGAGAGTTAGCCAAAAACAGGGCATTATTTATTTAATACAAAAAAGCGGCACTCAGCCTTTAAGGGGGTAAAAACATAAAACGTCCATGAACACAAAAAGGCGGCACTGTGCCTTTAACGGGCGAACAGGCTACGGGACCAGGGGCACTGGAGAGGGGGACAGAGACAGAGGCCCGGAGAGGCGGGCTAGAGACAGGGACAGAGGCCCGGAGAGAGGGGGGCTGGAGACGGGGACAGGGACCCAACGGCGGAGGCCGGGCACCGGGACAGGGGCCCGGTGAGGAGGCCCGGAACAAAGGGGCGAACAGGCTGGGAAAAAGTAACGGGGATCCTCTTTGTCCCTACAACCGAGTAGGGCTCTGCGGCTCAGCTCTGCCAAGGAATCCTCTTTCTCCCGACCAGACGCTGCCCACGGGCAACGCAGCACACAGGGGGTCCGAGGGGAACGGGATGAGAACACGCCGACACGCCGTCCTCCCGTGGAATAATAGGGAGCGATGGCGAGCCTCACCCCAGGAACCAGGACCACGAAGAGGGAGTTGGGAAGTAGCCGGCTTGACGTCTGGAGTGGGAACACTGGAATCCTCCCGTAGAGTATTAGAGAGCGAAGGCGGTGTCCCACTCCAGGCAAACGGCAACAGGTGGTGATGGCTGGCACGTCTCACACCGGAGACGCGGCCGTAGAACACAGAGGTCCGAGGGGAACGGGGATCACGAAGAGGGAGCTGGGAAGTAGTCGGCTTGACGTCTGGAGTGGGAACACTGGAATCCTCCCGTAGAGTATTAGAGAGCGAAGGCGGTGTCCCACTCCAGGCAAACGGCGACAGGTGGTGATGGCTGGCACGTCGTCTCACGCCGGAGACGCGGCAGGTGATGGTAGCAACAAGAACGACCCGACCAGGAGTGGAGGGGAGTCTGCAATACAAGTACTCTCCCGAGCTGATCGCAAACTCCCAACAGGTGCGTGAAGGTGAAAAACGGCACGCCCCCTCGTTAGGCTGCGTGCAGGAATCCTCACATATTATGAACGATAGATACTCTATGTCAAATGGGCAATAGTATTATATCCATAGCTATGATATATAATATAGTTTGAGCCCTGCAAACACCGCCACGTATACTTTAAAGCGCTGGCCTTTCAACAATAACAGTAAACAGCGCCCTCACCCGAACAACTGCCTCTTTGAACTGCTGCGGTCAGGCAAGCGATACCGGAGTCTCAAGGCGAGCACAGAAAGACTCAGAAGAAGCTTCTATCCCCAGGCCATCAGGCTGCTAAACGAACAATGAATGAACACTACACAACAACAACCACCAAACGCACATAGCACACACATCCACACGCACACACTCACTTAAACAAACACACTGTAGCACCCACTCCACACACTTTATAGCACACACCCACTTTAAACAAACACACTGTAGCACCCACTCCCCACACTTTATATTTATTGATGAAGGATTGCACTACAACTCGTACACCTTACTGTAAATTGTACCTAAATTGTACCTCATCCCATTTCTGCTTTGCACTAGATAGTACTGTACATTAGTACACTGCATAGTATTGTATATTATATGGTAACTCAGAACATTGTACATATGTCTATACCGAACACTGTGACCTCATTTTCTTCTTCTAAATTACATGCTATACTATGTTATTTGATACTATCTTGTCTAGCACAGTCTCTGGAGCGTAACAGTAAGAAGCATTTTGTATGAAAGTATTCTGTACTTCTGTATGACAACTATTAAAGAAACTTGAAACTTGAAACCTCTGGCGCTGAATGAGTTAAATGATAAACAAATGAGTTTGAGAAGGAGCAGAAGCAAGCAAATGCTTATCTAGTCCTGCCCCTTACTCACAATATCATACAAAATCTCCTACAAACCTAAAATAACAAACAAAATAAACATCAATACAAAATTTAATTTTTGTAGAAATTAAAAGTAACAATTTTAGAGCTCCTCGTTTTGTACTCATGAGAGTTTTCCTATACCTATTTTTGAAATGTACAATGTTCTTGCTCACTTATTTTTTTGGATCAACTTTATTCTTGCTCACTTTTGTTTCTTCATCTAAGCCATTCCACAGGATTACACCACAATCTGAAATGCACAAACCTTTAATAGTAGTGCGGACATAGCATACATAGTTTTAAATTATAATTCCTTCTTAAATCATATTTTCCCTCTCGATCCATAAACATCTTTTGAGTATTACCTGGCAGTACATTATTTCTTGCTTTGAACATAATTTGTGCCGTTAAAAGTGTCACTATGTCCATAAATTTCAATGTTTGTTTGTTTAAAAATAAATTATTAGGTGCGGCTAAGTGGCACAGTGGGCAAGGCGCTCGCCACTAACACAGGAGATGTTGGGTTCGAGCCCAGCTTTCGGCGTTGCTACCAGCTTGGCTGGTCGTTCATACTAACACAATTGGCAGTGTTAGGGGTGGGAAAGCTGGTGGGTGGGGATTGGACGTTGTGGACAGCGACTCCTAAGTGGTCTGCACACGGCGGGCGACCAACGTCTTTGGACAATAAACCTTATAATAAACCACATCAGCTGCAGCCTGGACATTAAACTCTGTCAACATCTACAACTTCTTTTGTTACCCGAGTACAAAAACATCTAGTAGGTGCATCGTGGCGCATTGTCAATTTATTAATGACAAGCGGCCACTAAACCTTAAGTTCTCCAACTAACGTTATTTATTTAAATTGTTCCTGTTAATAATAATTAACATAAGTAGCATGGTAATAATATGTAGGTTATTGATCAATGAATGTATTGATACATTAATGGTGTACAAATGATACACCAGTAGAAGTCATGTTATTTCCTCATTGTCCTTGCTGTCGCCTCGAAAAATAGGATCGAAGCGATTTTTAGCCAAGCAACAGAAATTGCTGCGCGATCGTCGCTTCAAAGGTTGGTGCACCTGTACAGCAGAATCAGGAAGTAACGGGGGCAGCGTGAGCCTCCCACGCGTTACTCCTCGCCACTGAGAGATCGCGCTGTTCAGGTGAAAAGATGCGACAGCTGCCTCCTCGTGTACCGGAGGGGACACGTGATGCACGGCTTGGTCCTCACTGCAGCCGACCAGTGGGAGGCATAGTCTAGCAATGTTCGAGACAGGGGAGGGGAGAATTGAAGGGAGAATTGGCGAGGCGAAATTGGGATGGGACAAAAATAGAAAATAAGGAGAAAAAGTGGACAAAAAAAATATATAAAAATTATTAGTATGCTCACGATACCCAACATGATTTACTATTCTATTATTATTATTATTTTTGCAGTGTACATACCTTCTGTAAGGTGCTCTTATAGGTATTTCCCCAAACGTCCACTTCCATGGCAATATAAGTGCACAATACAGAGTGTGCAGTGTTTTTTGGTTCAGGATGTGTCGTATTTTACCCAGAATTCCACTGCTCCTAGCTATCTTAGTGCACACATTTATTATTTGGGGTTTCCGGCAGAGCAATCTGTGCCTGAGCGGAAACGGATGAATATGCTATACAGATTTAGTTTTATTTAGTTTTTTAAGAAGATTGTCAACTGTTTCAAAAGGTCACACTTTGAAACATGTCACTCTTCGGTATCACGTTTGAAGCTTCCTCGATCACATTCACGTGACCCAGCTTTATACCTCGTTTTGAAGCGAAAAAAGCTCCAAAGTGTTGAAAGAACGAAGAAGTCGAGCGTCTCTATGGAGCCTGTTCATGGTCTAAACCACTCCCCTCGTCTCTTATCGTCTCCGTCTCTTCCAGACAGGGAGACAAGTCGGACAGCACCTTCATTGTCCTCAGTGGACGTTTGCGCTCGGTCGTCGCAAAGGACGGCGGGAAAAAGGAGCTGACCGGGGAGTATGGCCGCGGAGACCTCATCGGCGTGAGTGTTCCGTTCTGTCCTATATAGCCTTACGTATTCCTTCTTATTCCTATTAGATTAGATTCGTTAATGACCACCCAGCCAGGCTGGTGGAATTTGTTTTCAGTGCAGTTACAGCATTGTTGCAACATAGAACATATAACATCAGTTACAATACATACATACTACATGCAGTTAAATACATAAATACATAATTACAAAGACCACAATATCACAGTTTATGTCCATGTCCATTGTCCATAGCAACAGAGGTAGGGGGGGTTGCTACAGGGAGTTCAGTGTCCGTATAGCAGTGGGCAAGAAGCTGTTTTTAATTCAGGACATGCTGTATGTTTGTCTGACGAGTCGTAACCCTTTCACTGCCACACTACAGAAGGTTAACCCTTTACTATCACACTACAGACGGTTAACGGTTAAAGGTTTACACTACACTTTGTCGTGTGGCAGCGAAAGGGTTAACCTTCTGCATTGTCGCAGTGAAAGGGTTAAACCGTTTTGGTAGTGGGGCAGTGAAAGGGTTAATAAGCGGGACGAGTGATTGACTGTCTCCGCCCCCCCCCCCCCCCCCCCCCGGTCTTCTCGGCCCGCCCCCCGCGCCGCCAGGTGGAGGCCCTCACCCATCTGAACCGAGCGACCACCACAGTGCACGCCGTGAGGGACTCTGAGCTGGCCAAGCTGCCGGAGGGGGCGCTGAACTCCATCAAGAGGAGGTACCCGCAGGTCGTCACCCGGCTCATCCACCTGCTGGGACAGAAGATCCTGGGCCACATGCAGCAGGTCAACGGACCCCTGGCAGGTACTGTGTGTGCGCGTGTGTTTGGGTTTCAAGTTCAAGTTCAAGTTTCTTTATTAGTTGTCATAGTAAAAAATACAGAATACTTTTCCATGAAATGCTTTTTTCTGTATGAGCTCCTGGGAGTGTGCTAGAAATTGGTTCCCAAAGTCGGGGTCGCGACCCAAAGGTGGGCTGCGTACATTGCGTAAGTACATTTTTTTTTTTTGGTCAGGCCACTGAACTTAGAAGCAGGCCAGGACAGTGTTTCTAGTTGTATTCTAAAATTCTATTCTATTGTATTCTAAAATGTGACTATATGGTTTTATATTAACTTAATAAATAAACAAAAACGATCGACTTATTTCAACGAACATTTCAAACTAAATAACAGATTATGCACATAAAACGCTGAAAACAACCGAAGCAACAATAGTATTTTAATGAGGCTATTATTATTATCATTATTATTTTGCAACAAGTTAGCCCTCTCATAAATAGCACATATAAATGAATAACTAACTTGAACTAACTTAATAGGATTGAAGTGATATTTGGCTTAAAAAATCGGTCGCCTGGCAAAAAAAAAAGAAAAAAAAGCCTGACCATGTGTATTGGGCCGCGGCTCTCTGACGCCTTATTTTCTGGGTCCCGGCCTGAAAAGTTTGGGAACCCCTAGATAGATAAAAAGTATAAAATAGAAAGTCAAAAGTATGTAAACAAAAAGTGTTCAGGCAATATACATATATATACAATATACAATACAGAGTGAAAAAAAGAGTAACAGTGAGTTACAGTACAATACACTATACAGTAGGCTACAATGCAGAAATGGGATGAGGTACAACTTAGGGTAAGGTGCAATGAGGTATGAATTGTAGTCCAAATCTCTTTACCAATAAGTGCATGTTTATTTAAAGTGAGTGTGTACGTGTGGATGTGTGTGCTGTGAGTGTAGATGATGTTTTGTTGTTACATTGTGTGTGTGTGTGTGTGTGTGTGCGTGTGTGCACCCACCAACCAATGTATAAACCTCATGCTCTAGCCTCTAGGTATAAACCAACTGCCTCTTTGCACTGCTGCGGTCAGGCAAGCGCTACCGGAGCCTCATGGCCAGTACAGAGAGACTCAGAAGGAGCTTCCAGGGCCCAGGAGTTCAAAACTTTTAATCACTATCTGATCGGATCAGATTTGGATTTTGGGTAGTTCAAAACCAAAAAACTAGATTAGGATCACTTTGATATCCGATCAGACCAGGAAATCAAATCCAAGCTTTAATCTGGATCAAATCTTCAAAACGGTTAGTTCAAACCGACAACACAGGATTGGGATCAGTTTGATGCCAAAAAAAATTATTATCTTGATCCGACCAGAGGGGTGGATTTCCAGTGGATTACCAGAGCAAAATGTACTGTACAATATATGTTTAAATATGTTTAAATATAAATAAGATGGCAATGTTTGTTAACTTAAATAATACTAAATGTTTTGCCTTCATGGCAAATCTATTTAATTTTCATTTTTTGGTCACATTTGTGGTGGCCTATTTTGTTTTCAACCACATGTTGATGACATAAATGTTTATGCTCATAAAAGTATTACAACAAATATTGTCAATTTAGATTAAAGAAAAAATATAACAAATAACAACAAAAAATCCATCATATGTCATCACCTTCAGCAATCTGAGACCTCACTTAGAAGTCAGCTCCTCAAAGCACGCCTGGATGATCCAGCTGCCTTTGAATGAATGTTTTTGTTGTTGTTATCCGAGTGTTTTACATTTATTTTTTATTACAATTCCATTATGCTTTTATGTCCTTTATGTATTTAACAATATAATTACACATTATAGATGTCTCTGCAATGTGGTGTCTTGTTTTCCTTTATTCTTTTTAACAAATGTTTTTTATTTTCCCTTTTTTAACATAAATCTAGACAAACAATACAGTAACAGTAAAATCAATGATAAATCACAGGACAATGACAGAAATAATAATAACAATAATGACAGTCCAGTAATTAAATCAAAATAAATGTAGATTAAAAGACATACAAATAATAAATACAATACAATACAATACATGTGCTCTTGCTCGCTCTTCCTCGCTCTTTCCTTCCCCTTCCCTCCCCCTCCACCCCCCCCCCCCCCCCCTCAGGACCTCCTCTTGGACTATACATCCACTATTCCATTTAACATCAGAAATTACAAGTTCATATGCTTCCCTTTATCTTCTCCACCACAGCTAACCAGATTGCTATGCTGGCTTCATTAACACCTAAAATCCGTGCAGTAGATATCTATAGATAAATCACATCGAGATAGGTAAGAACCCACACCTTCCGGCACATTTTATCCGGTTGAATCCAACGTGACGCTATGAACTTTTTAGCAGCCGTAAGACCGGACAAGATTTGTCTTTTTACATGTACAGAGGTTGATAACTGAGAAACATCATTCAGCAACAATACAGAAGGCAGTATAGGTATGGTCAGAGATAAAAATTCTGATAATTGAGTGGTTACTTTTCCCCAGAATATCTTAACAGGAGGGCATTCCCAATACATATGCATAAATGTACCAAGATCACTGTTTAAACATAAGGAGCATCGAGGGCTTGTGCAAACGTCTAGGAGTCAGGTAAGTCCTATGAACAAAGTTAAGGTTAATCTGTTGGTGATCTGGGTTACGTGATGATAGCCGTACGTTTTCCCAGACTTCATCCCAATCAAAATCTACTTCCAAATTTGGGATATCCTTCCTCCAAACCGAGTCTAGGGGAAGGATTTCATATGAGGACGTAAGTAAGTGACGATAAAAGTGAGAGACGAAGCCTCCCGATGTCTCCGTTTCATAAAAGGATTTGTAAAATCTGTGGTGCTCAAGTGGAATCTTTAATGGGACTCCGTGAGCCTTTAAAGCTGCTCTTAATTGTAGATAGAAAAAATAAGTGGAGCTGGTGAGGTTAAATTTGTTAAATATATCTTGATAACGGCAGAGACCATGGTCATCGAAGATATCCCCCAATGTATGTATGCCTTTCTTTTCCCATTTAGGAAATCTGATTGGTTGTGCAATAAGGAGTAAATTGTTATAGGGGAGAATGACTGTGCCATTTATGGCGGTTTGTACACTTTTTCTGTGTGTCACCCCATATCCGGATCACATGTGTAATAAGAGGGCCAAATCTCGAGTTGCATTGCTTAATTGATAAGTTGGTGTACACTATATCCTGCAGTCTATGTGGTGCCACTATGTTCTCCTCTAATGATCTCCAGGATGCCTATAGCTTATTAACAGCGGAAGAGTGCTGCCGAGTGCTTCCGCATTTTCCCTGATTGGCTGCGACACGCCCCGCGGAGCGGAGCGGCAGAGCTTGCCGGCAGAGCTTGCGGCATTATGTAGCCATAATCCCTGATGTTTTTCATTCGACGCTTAGCTCAACTGGCAGCGCTGCCGTGCTGTGGATCCTGCGGTCCGTTGGTGACAAGTTTGATTCCCTTCAATTTATTTTATTTTAAGTTTAAGGCACAGGGCCGACTCAGGGGGTGTGCGAGCAGCGCGGTCGCACAGGGCCTCGCGGGAAGGGGGGCCTTGCAATTTTTTTTTTTTTATTATTATTATTATTTCTTTTTTTTTGCGAGGCCCCCCTTCCCGCGAGGCCCTTTTTCATCACAGACCTAAAATCTAGTTTTGCTTATATGCTTATATATTTCACATTAGACACGTTTGTAGAATGTGTCTGACTTGTTCCTGCCTCTGCGGCTCTGCAGACTGCAGTGTTCCGGTTTCTGCGGCTCTGCTGCTCTACAGATTAGATAGATAGAATAGTGTTTCCGGGCTCTTCCCGGACCCACGAGGTACAGGATCTATTCAGTGCTATTCAGAGGAGCGAGTGGATGTCTTTTCAAAAGCAGCATGGAGCAGAAGAAATTACACCGTGTGCCATAAGCTTGTTATCAATACCAAGTATGATGGTTATGCCAACTTTGCCAAGACGAAGAGGATGTTCGGCAGATGGACTGAAGATGAAAGTTGTTGCATGTTAGAAGAACCTTCAGTCAGGCTATAGCTATGTCGGCTAGTACTAGTAGCAATTTGCTAAAGGCAGGGACGCGTAACTAGCGTTAGCTAATGCTAGCTAGCTAGCGTAACGCTAGTTAGCTAGCGTTGCTAGCGCTAGCTAGCGTTAGCTAACACTAGCTAGCTAGCATTAGCTAACGCTAGTTACGCGTCCCTGCCTTTAGTTAATTGCTAAGTTATCGAGTGCTAACGTGTGGCAGATAAACTAGGACTCCCAAGGGACTGGTACTTTTCATCTCCACGGAAAGTCTCCTGCCAACTTTGCCATTGATACTGCGTTATGGTGAGTTCATGCAACCTATTCTATTCCCGCCGTTGAGCTCTCTCTCTCTCTCTCTCTCTCTCTCTCTCTCTCTCTCTCTCCTCTCTCTCTCTCTCTCTCTCTCTCTCTCTCTCTCTCTCTTTCTCTCTCTCTCTCTCTCTCTCTCTCTAAAACAACACACACACATACATGCTCTCTCTCTAACACACACACACACACAGACATGCTCTCTCTCTCTAACACACAAACACACATGCTCTCTCTCTCTCTCTTTCTAACACACAGACATGCTCTATATCTCTCTCCAACACACAAAATGACATGCTCTCTCTCTCTATCTTTCCCTCTCTTTCTAACACACATATACATGCTCTCTCTCTAACACACACACACAAACAGACATGCTCTCTCTCTATCTCTCTCTTTCTAACACACACACCGCGGTCACATGGGCGTCATGGCCAATCAGAGAAAACGCGGAAGCACGCAACGCACTCTTCCGCTGGGAATAAGCTACACGCGGGGTACAGATGCTTGAGAATCAAACCAGGTGATCAGTGGTCTTAGAGAGATATAAAATAATAGTTGAAGTCTGGAAATGCTAAACCCCTGTTGGCTTTATTTCTCTGTGCAGTGGATCTTTTTATTCGTGGAGGTTTGTTGTTCCAAATGAATTTATATGCAGCGGAGTGTAATTTTTTCCAGTAACCAACAGGGGGGGGGGGGGGGGGGGGGGGGGGTAACGGCAACATCGAGCTGAAAAAGTTTATTCTGGGTAAAACATCCATCTTAACTATTGATGCTCGGGCCTGTAATGAGTTTTTTTATTTTGACCATCTGCCGAAGTCATTTGTGATCCTATCTAAGAATCCGGAATAATCATACTTCACCGTTTGGCATATAGTGGGGAAAATTTCAACTCCAAGACATCTAAAGTGTTCTACCATGGGTATATTTGCTGGGAGGGCGGTAGCCTTCGCAGTCACATTGAGTGGAAGGAAGGCCGATTTTGGCCAGTTTATCTTAAATCCCCATAGATTGCCAAAATCATCTATTACTTTGAGAAGATGAGGTAGGGAGGTGGTAGGGTTTTGCATGAACAATAATACATTGTCCGCATATAAGCTAATGTGATGCTGTGTTCCCTTAATTGAGATCGGCGCTATATGGACTGGGATTGTCTTATGTACTGTGCCAAAGGCTCTAGGGATAGAGCAAATAGTCCGGGACTAAGAGGACAACCCTGTCTAGATGAGTGCGACACAGGAAAGTGTGGGGAGCAAAATTGACCTGTTAAAATCATGGCCGATGGATCTGTATATAGTACTTTGATCATATTAATGAACCACTCTCCTAACCCCATCTTTCCAAGTACTGCCCATAAATAAGACCATTCCAACCTGTCAAAGGCCTTCATCGCATCCAAGGATAATACAGCTATAGGAGGCGCGGCATCCTTGCTGGATTATCCTTGGATGCGATGAAGGCCTTTGATCAAAGTACTATAATATCTGTATATTATACAGATCCATCGGCCATGATTTTAACAGGTAAATTCTGCTCCCCACACTTATCATCAGTGGCTTGGCCACTCTCGAGTTAAATAAAAAGGAGATATAAAAATAAAATATACCTCAAAGATTAGAGTACATTCACTTAAACCTTATACGAACTTGGCTAAGTTTAAACACACCGTAGAAATAGAAAGGAAAGGCATTGGAACTAAATAAAAGAAGCCTCAAAGAGTAGAGTACATTTACTTAAATCTTAAAAGAACTTGGCTAAGTTTAAACACCTAGAAGAAATAGAAAGGAAAGGCAATGGAACTATTGCAAAAGAAAAGAAGGAGGTCAAATAAGTATATGCAGTACGTCCACCAGGCCAGGGGTGGGCGATGTTCCGCTGTGAAGACTGTTGTTTCCACCGGAGGTGACCTAAGCCGTGTGTGTATTCACAGAACGCATGTTAAAGTTCTAGAATATTCTATTTCATTTTAATAAAAGTGCCATTAGTCCATCGCATCAGGAGAGGGCGCTGTGCAGCAGCTTGTCTGATATTCTAGTATCTTCTGCAATGTTCCAAATGCACACACACACACGGAAAACATCAGAATAATAATAAAAAAAGAATCCCCGGAGGTCCCCGTCATGGCCCAACACAATGACTTGCATAAAAATCATAGATCATTAAACCGAGCTAACTTTAATCTACCCAACCTAATAAAGTATCTAGACGATATCCAGCGTCACATAGTAAACCTATTTATGAATCAAGGTTATCAAAATGTATATGACGCCGTTTGGTGTTTAAGCCATAACGAAGTGTTCAGAAAAAAACAGTATACTATAGCCTATCCTCCCCGCTTAGATGAGGTGTCCTTCTGGTTCTTCAGGAAGGTTTTAGCTTCATCAGGCGAGGAGAAAGAAATCCTCACACCGTCTTTGTTGACGATGGACAGCTTCGCAGGATACCATAGTGTAGGTCTGAGACCTTGCCCGTAGAGTAGGGACATCACAGTCTTGTAACGGGACCGTTGTACCACAACTTCGGGGCAGTAATCTTCATAGAAATAGACTGGTTGCCCTTTGTATTTCAGATTACCATTCTTCTTCCGTGCCTCTTGAATAATTTTTTCTTTTATTCCAATTTGACGTAGGCTAGCAATAACTACTCTAGGTTTGTTGTTATTTCGGGCACCAATTCTGTAACATTGATCCAATTCAGGTGTTGTAGAGAGGGTCTCCGATCCCAGAATTTCAACTAACACTCCTGCAAACGTAACATTGGGTTGTTCGCAGCTCACTGATTCATCTTCTAGACCTACTATGCGAATATTAGGTCTGCAGGATCGGTATTCGAGGTCGAGTATCTTAGATTTTAGCTTCTCGTTGGTTCCTTCTATCTCCGCGAATCTATCAGTGCAATTATTCAAGCCGGTTTCCACTACTACTATACGATCGGTCTGTTCACCAACCGCTTCCCATAGCTTCCCGACTTTGGATTCGATAGATTTTTTGATATCATCAACCTTGTCGGTTAGGGAGCATAAACCTTCCGTTAAGGTCTTCTCCATTATCTTCATGGTGCCTTCGAACTTAAGCTGGGACCCTTCTATTAGCTTAGCAAGGTACCATCATCTCTTTTTGGATCGTTGTCTCTTTTCTTCTGTGACATCGTGGTTCTTTCAGTCAATATAGTTAGTTGGAAACCTCAGGTGATATATACGTACAGGTTTAAACGAATTGGGGGTATAAAAAGAGGCTTTTAAAGGCAAAATATAAATAACCGGAGCGGAGCTGTTACACACAACGACTACTCCATACTCGAACCGGAACCGGAAGTCGTGTCTTGTTTTCCTTGTATTATTTTTCATATCCACTAGATGGAAATCGGTAGGATTAAAGCACTGATATTCAGGATCTACTAATCTTGAAAAGTCTGAATCTGGATCAGGGTGATCCTATCCTGGATTGCTTTGAAATACCGGACAAAATCTGGCCAAATTGTCTGATCCTGGATCACAAACAATGGGATTTCTAAATCTGATCGGATCTGATTGAGATTAAAAGTTTTGAACTCCTGGGCCCAGGCCATCAGGATGCTCAATTACAATGACACTACTGTATGTAACATAACCCATAACACACTGCACACACATCCACATGTACACACTCACTTTAAACAAACACTCACCTTACCACTCACTTTACTCACTTTAGACACTTTAACACACTTTATATTTATCTATTATTAAAGAGATTTGCACTACATTCATACCTCATTTTCACCCTACCCTAAGTTTTGTACCTCATCTCATTTCTGCATTGTACCTCACTGTTACTCATTTTACTCTGTATTGTATATTGTTGAACATAATGTAATGTACAGTCTCACATTTTATCACTGCGGGTATCCATTACTTACTTACTTACGCCTATCGCTCCTTTTGGGGGAGCATAGGCCGTCGACAACAGTTTGCCAGGGTCCTATGTCCTGTGCTTTGCTTTCCAGCTGTTTCCATGTCAGTCCGCTCTGTGTGATGTCTGTCTCCAAGTCCCTGCGCCAGGTGTTCTTGGGCCGGCCTCTCTTCCTTTTGCCTTGGGGGTTCCATCTAAGGGCCTATCTGGTGGTGCTGGTGTTTGGTTTGCGTAGTGTGTGGCCGATCCATCCCCACTTTCTTCTCTTGATTTGTTCTTCCACTGGTTGTTCGCCCGTTCTCTGCCAGAGATCATTGTTACTGATGGTATCTGGCCAGTGGATGTTCAGGATCCGCCTCAGGCATCTGTTGATGAATGACTGCACTCTAGTCATTGTGATCTTGGTTGTCCTCCACGTCTCTGATCCGTATAAGAGTACTGGCTTGATGTTGGATTTGAATAGTCTGATCTTTGTCTGCTGACTGATAACCTTGGAGCTCCAGATGTTCTTTAGTTGGATGTATGAGGCCCTTGCCTTGCTGATTCTTGCTCTGACATCTGCCTCCGTGCCACTGTTGTAAAATCCAAAACATATATATCATGATTAACTAATGTGTAGAAATATTTGGGCCTCAAAACAATAATTCATAGATTTGTGTGTGTGTGGTTACATAGACTGATTGTGCAAATGCCCTCCTGGGGTGACAATGGCATAGTGGCAGCTGGGGTAAGACTACTTCCCTTTAGGGGGTAGATCAAAACCAAAGACAAAAGGTCACGTAGACATGTTATCTAGCTGGAGTTTCCTGTCACACACACACACATTCAGACACACACACACACACATAGACACACACACACAGACACTCACATACTCACACACACACATACACTCACACACACATTTTCACATACACATCCACACACACACACACAGTGATGAGGTTAAAGGGATCAAAGCGCCCATGAAGTGTTATCAGCTGCTTACGGCCTGGGGACACAGACAGACACACACACATACTCACACACACACATTTTCGAATACACATCCACACACACACACTCACACACACAGAGACACACACAGAGACACACACACACACACTCACACACACACACACACACACACACACACACACACACACCCAGAAGATCTCCAAACAAGCTAACTATTTCCTGGTATATTGTTAAAATAGTAATTTGAATCTTGAATTAAGTCATTAAAGTAAGTTAAAATATAATTAGGTTTGGTCATACTAAAAATGTCTACAATTAGTTAAGGTGTCTGTGCTATTTTCATTTATGTTCAAGATGATTAATTGATTGTTCTATATGGTATTGAAATGTATTCTATTAAGCTAACAGAATGATTAGATTTGTTAGATATATGTTCTGAAAGTCAAACAGACTTAGTAATAAAGAAATATATCTGTGTTTAGGTAATCAATATAAACTTTGATTCATCAAAGTATTAACAAGTCAGGTAATGTTTAAGTAAAAATATAGGGAAAATATTCTCTGTTAGTAATGTGAAGAGGGTTTGGCCTATAAGCCAAACCCCTATTTTCAAATGCCAGCTTAAGCAGTCCTGTGATTGGAGGAACTAATGTGATGATGTCATCAACTCCGAGACACTGGGCCGGGCTATAAGATGGGTGTGTGATGTGGGGAGAGGAACTCAGGAACAACCAAAGGACTCTGAACCAACCAAACCCACAAGGACAGGACCTCACCTACCATCTCACCCATCAACACCAAGGAAGCAGGCAGCAGAGAACAAAAGGACTTTTTGGAGGGAAAACCAAGTCTTTGTTATCAAACAAAGACCAGCAACAATTTATCAATTATCATTCTTTATACTGTAATATTAGTCTGGTTGTTATCAAGACGGCATAGTGTCTTTGATATACAACTATAGCATTTTCTTATTATAATTTGTATACACTCTTAAACTTTGATTAAACAACTGTTATACTATCTTTCCTCCTAAATTCCTTCTGCCATTCTGCCTGCACGTCAGAATTTGAAGAGAAGTGATCCCAGCTTTAAGGTATTGAATCACAACGCAGAAAGAAGTAGTAAATAGGTTCTGAAGCAGAGCAGAACCGAAACAGCTTGGGAATCCACTTCACCACCCTTCTTATCTATGATGCTACCTAGGTAGGTGAAGGATTCTACTTCCTCAAGTGCTGTTCCCTCCAGGTTTACTGGGTCTTTGTTGTTTGTGTTGATCTTGAGTATTTTGGTCTTTCCTTGGTGGATGTTGAGGCCTAGTTGTGTTGAGGTGTCTGCCAGTATGTTAGTCTTCTCCTACATCTGTTGTCGACTGTGGGATAGTAGGGCAAGGTCGTCTGCGAAGTCTAGGTCATCCAGTTGTGTTGTGAGTGTCCACTGGATCCCGTTTCTCCTCTGTGCTGTTGTGGTCTTCAATATCCAGTCGATGGCCAGGAGGAAGAGGAAAGGGGACAGGATACCACCTTGCCTTACTCCGGTCTTCACTTGGAAGCTTCGTGTGAGCTGTCCGCTGTGTATGACTCTGCAGGTCATACCTTCATAGGAGTTCCTCATGATGTTGACAAGCTTTTCTGGTATGCCGTAGTGTCGAAGCAGTTTCCAGAGGGTGTTTCTGTGGAGGCTGTCAAATGCCTTCTCATAGTCTACGAAGTTGATGTATAGTGGAGAGTTCCATTCCAATGATTGCTCGACTATGATTCGGAGGGTTGCAATCTGGTCCACACATGATCTATTGGGCCGGAAGCCTGCCTGCTGGTCTCTTAGCTGCGGATCCACCGCTTTCTTTATTCGTTCGAGGAGGATTCTGTTGAAGATTTTTCCTGGCACTGATAAAAGCATGATTCCTCTGTAGTTGTGGCATTTCTTAGGTATTTTGACCAAGTAGCCTTCTTTCCAATCTGTTGGCCCTTCCTCTTTCTCCCAGATCTTCTCAAACAGAGGGTGTAGCATATCTACCGAGGTGTCTATGTCTGCCTTCAGTGCCTCTGCAGGGATGTTGTCTGGTCCTGCTGCCTTACTATTCTTTAGTTGTGCAATGGCCTGTTGGATTTCCTGCTTACTGGGCTTTCCACAGTTGATGACTATGTCAGTCTCCGCAGGTTGAATGTCCGGGGGGTTAGGTGGTGCCGGTCTATTCAGTAGTTCTTCAAAATACTCTGCCCATCCCTCTTGCTGTTGGTCCAGTCTTGTGATGGTCTTTCCTTCCTTGTTTTTGATTGGTCGTTCTGGTCTGCTGAACTTTCCGGACAGTTTCTTGGTGGTGTCATACAGTTCCTTCATGTTTCCTTTTGCTGCTGCCTCTTCTGCTTCTTTAGCCAGGTTGTCGATGTAGTTTCGCTTGTCCTTCTTGGCATTTCTTTTGACCTTTCTGTTTGCCTGAGTGTACTCTCTTTGCGCTTTTGCCTTGGTTGCCCTTGTTCTGCTGTTGTTAACTTCTGCCTTTTTCTGTCTCCTTTCTTCTATGTTGCGTAGTGTTTCTGCTGATATCCACTCTTTATGGTGTCTCTTCTTTATTCCTATCACTTCCTTACATGTTGTTGTGAGAGTTTCCCTTATCCTTTCCCATTGGTATTGCTGGTCTCCTTCGTCACTGCTTAGATCTTGCAAGGCTTGATATCTATTCTTCAGCTTCAGTGTGAACACTTCTCTTATCTGTGTGTCTTTTAAGAGGTGGACATTGAATATCTGTTTCTTTGATGTTGTTTCCATCCAGTGTTTCTTCAGTTTCAACTTGAGCGTAGCGCTTAGTAGGTGGTGGTCTGATGCTATGTCCGCTCCTCGCCTTACTCGTAGGTCTTGTAGTGATCTCCTGAACTTGCTGGTTATGCAGAAGTGGTCTATCTGGTTCTCGGTCACTCCATCCGGTGATACCCAGGTTGCCTTGTGGATTCTCTTATGTGGGAAGACGCTTCCTCCGACAACCAGGTTGTTCAGGGCACAGGTGTCCACAAATCTCTCTCCATTCTCATTCATTTCTCCTAGGCCATGCTTTCCCATCACTTTTTCGAAGCCTGTGTTGTCTCCGCCAATCTTTGCATTGAAGTCTCCCATGAGAATGCTGATGTCTTTTCCTTTTTGTTGTTCCAGGATGCTCTGTAGTCTGTTGTAGAAATCATCCTTTTTTCCATCATCGCTGTCATTGGTTGGTGCATAGCATTGTATCACGTTCAACTTGATTTTCCTCTTCTTGGTTCTGAAGGTGGCTGTTATAATTCTTGATCCATGTGCCTCCCATCCAATCAGTGCTTTCTTTGCTGTTGTTGATAGCAAAAGGCCAACCCCCTCGGTGTGAGGGGCTTTGTCTTCTTCGTGCCCAGAGTAGAGTAGCAGCTCTCCTGTCTGTAGTCTTTGTTGTCCAGATTGCGTCCATCGTGACTCACTAATTCCTAAAAGGTCTAGTTTGTATCTCCTCATTTCTGCTGCTACTTGTATGGTTTTTCCGGTCTCATACAAGGTCCCGACGTTCCATGTTCCAATTCGTATGTCTCTGGTTGACAGAAGGGGTTTCGACTCTGTGACTTCTGTGACTTGACAGCTTTCATCACACAGCGTCATATTTCCTCTCATTGAGGATCCTTCTTCTTCCAGGGCTGAGGTCTGTTCTGTTGTCGGCGTTTTTGTAACGGTTTGTTTTCTACGGGATGGGGTTGTTGGCCCCACGCCCAACCCCCATCTCTGGGGGAGGGTTTTGGAGTTGGCTTGTTAGTCCTCTTCCCACGCCTATTGTCTTCCAGGTGATGGATTACAGCCTCATACCACGTGAGGCCAGACAGGCTGAGGGTTGTGTACAAGCTGTCTCGGCACGTCAAGCCCAACCAACTCCTGCTACTGTGTATTGAAAGCTGCACTAGGCGAGCTAACCCTACCAGCAACGTAAGACAGCGGGTATCCATACATGTGTGTATATAACCTCTGCCAGTGCCGTCTGGGAGAAATGTGAGGCCCTGTGCAAGATTTAAACGCGAGGCCCCCCCCCCCCCCCTAAAGGTAAAAAAAAAATAACGAGGCTGGGCATACAGTCAACATATTAGCGCTGCCCGATGCTGTGTGTGTGTGTGTGTGCATGTATGTGTCTAGGTGTGTGTGTGTGTGGGGGGGGGTATGTGTGTGCATGCATGTGTCTAGGTGTGTGTGTGTATACACTGTCTGTGTGTGAGGCCACATCCCAGACATCACACCGTGGCACACACCCACACACCCCTGATAACCCACCGAAGGGCGGGACGCAGGGGAGGTCCCAGACCTCAGAACCGCCTGGGAGACAGAACCCCCAGTCATATCCATGAGGTAAAACCTAACGAAGGGACCCAGCCAACGTGTAGCAAAGGGCAATGCCCTCGCACAACCAATGTGACGGCCAGGAGAGAGAAAGCGAGCAAGAGAGAGAGAGAGAGAGAGCAAGAGAGAGAGCGCGCGAGAGAGAGAGAGCGAGAGAGAGAGAGCAAGAGAGAGAGAGCGAGCAAGAGAGAGAGAGCGAGAGAGAGAGAGAGCCAGAGAGCAAGAGAGAGCGCGAGAGAGAGAGAAAGCGCGAGAGAGAGAGAGCAACAGAGAGAGAGAGAGCGAGAGAGACAGAGAGAGAGAGAGCAAGAGAGAGAAAGAGAGACAGAGAGAGAGATCCACGGCGGGAATAGAATAGAGTGCATTAAAAACTCACCAAACGTCCAAGAGGAAGGAGACAACCGTGGAGTTGACGAAGTTCACCAGTCCATATTGTCCCCCGCGTTGGGAATAACTTGGGAGTCTGTTCCTAGTTTATCTGCCACACGTTAGCACTCGATAACGTAGCTAACGCTAGCTAGCTAGGTTAGCTAACGCTAGTTAGCTGTCCCTGCCTTTAGCTAAGCTACTAGCCGACATGGCTAGCCCGACTGAACCACACGTTAGCACTCGATAACGTAGCTAAAGCTAACTAGCTGTCCCTGCCTTTAGCTAAGCCGACATGGCTAGCCTGACTGAACTTTCTAACATGCAACAACTTTCATCTTCAGTCCATCTGCCGAAAGTCCTCTTCGTCTTGGCATAACCTCCAATGCTGCACAGCGCTCCCGTGGAAATAGTCAGACGCACCCCGGCCGTACCTTACCTGTAACCCCTCCCCTCGTTGAAACCAATAGTATATCTGCTGCAAACAGAGCCGCAGAGCTCCAATAGTGTATCTGCAGAGCCACAGAGCTCCAATCGTATATCTGCAGAGCCACAGAGCCCGGAACAAGTCAGACACATTCTACAAACGTGTCTAATGTGAAATATATAAGCATGTAAGCAAAACTAGATTTTAGGTCTGTGATGGAAAGTGATTGTTAACATTCTATTTTTTTTATAAAAAAATTAAATATTTTTTTGTTCTTCTCGCGAGGCCCCCCTCCCCGCGAGGCCCTGTGCGACCGCACTGCTCGCACACCCCCTGAGGCGGCCCTCTGTGCATGTGCAATAAACTCTCTCCCTGCCCGCCAAGTTCATGTGTAGACGTGCGTCTTTGTTCCTGCAGTCCAACTCAACAAAAGTACATTAATAACATACCTAATAAGTATGTAGCTAGACATCCGTGTCATAAATATGAACAGTGCAACAGGTTATGGGCCCAGTGCTATGTCTAGTCAGCGATTTAATAGACTTTTGTTCGACGGTGACAAGAGAGGATATGAGTTATAGGAAACTTGCTTCCTAGCGCACATGGAGTTGAGAGGACTCAGCGAGACTCTACTGAACGTGCCAGTTATCGCTGCGGGCGAAAATGCTGCCCAGTTAAGAGCAACAGACGTCAAGAAAAACAGAGAAGCGTACGCGGAGCTGGTGCAAGTTTTGGACAATAATAGCTTGTCGCTAATTATGCGGGATGCAGCAGTCGACGGCAGGGCGGCAATGAAGATACTTCGGCAACATTACGCGGGCAAAGGAAAACCGCGTGTGCTGAGTTTATATTGTGAACTCTCAGCTCTTCACATGGAAAGCAACGAGACAGTCACGGAGTATATTGTTCATGCAGAGACAATATTCTCGTCGTTGAAAGGAGCCGACGATAACATTAGTGACGGGTTGCAAGTGGGAATGGTAGTGAAGGGACTGCCGGACTCTTTTAAACCGTTCGTGGTTCATATTACTCAGAATAATGACAACCTGACATTCAGTGAATTCAAGGCAAAACTAAGGAGCTTTGAAGACACAGAAAGGTACAAGCCGAGTAATAGTGATGACAGCGACAGTGTAATAAGAGCAGCAGTCACCACCTCACATGGAAGAGGTAGAGAAAGAAAGAGTATGGCCGAAATTGAGTGCTACAGATCTCACAAAAAGGGGCATATGTCTCGAACATGTACGAACATGCCTGAAGCAAGAAGAGCGGAACGCAGGAGAGACGCGCCAGGCCGGGGGAAGCAGCGAGACGCCATTGCGGGAGTGACCGGAGCAGAGCAGGGTGCAGCACGAGACCAGGACGGATGCTGGGGAGTGCACCGAGATACAGACGGCACCCACCGAGAGACAGAGGCGGATGCCGATGACCAGGAAGGAAGGTCGTATTGCTTCAAATTGAGAGAGGACACTGTGCCGGTGAGGCGGACTGTCGACAACAGAGGTTTGATGGTCGACTGTGGCGCGACGTCACACATGGTAAATTACTTTGCAAAGTTCAAAACAGTTGATAAAGACTTTAAGCCCAAGAGTCACATAATTGAACTTGCAGACGGGACAAAGGCAACCGGAATTGCCAAGGCCAGAGGAGAAGCTAAAGTCACCTTAATTGACAGCGAAGGGAGAAAGGTGACAGCACGACTGAAGGGGGCCCTGTATATCCCGACGTTTCCTCAGGACATTTTCTCCGTTAAAGCAGCCTCAAGCAACGGAGCAGAAATCCACTTCAAGGAAGGTGAAAATTGGATGGGGTATAAAAATGAGGGTACCAAGTTTAACATTGAAGTATTTGGGAAACTGTATTATCTGTCTACAGCTAATAATACTGATGATAAGGTTGACGGATACAAAGGATGTCATGATATTGAAATGTGGCACAGAATCCTTGGTCATTGTAATATAGATGATGTTTCAAGACTAGAAGGTGTAGTTGAAGGAATGAAAATTAAGGGGGAACATTTGTGGAGTCTAGAAATAGACAGGCTGATAGCAAAGCTAAAAGAATACTGGAACTAGTCCATACAGATATGTGCGGCCCGATCGAGCCTGCTGATAAAGATGGTTATAAATACACCATAGCTTTCACAGATGACTATAGCAGTATGACATGGACATAGTTCACGAGGTCAAAAAGGGATACAGCTAAAGCTACAGAAAAATTCTTAGCTGACACGGCCTCCTTTGGGCAGGTGAAAACAATTCGGTCTGACAATGGTACCGAGTTTACTGGAGGATGTTTCCAAGATCTGCTGAGAGAAAATAAAATTAGTCACCAAACTAGTGCCCCTTACTCGCCGCATCAGAACGGCACAGCAGAACGAAACTGGAGAACACTATTTGACATGGCACGATGTATGCTTATAGAAAGTAAAGCCCTTCCCATAGTCGAGCGGACCGTACACGGAGCAGACTCCTGCAGGCTCAAAGCGGACCCAAAGGGTACTCAAAGCAGACCCAAAGCAGAGTCCAAGTGCGAAGCTCCAATTTTCGAATGCGCGGACGTCCGCGCCGCTGACTTGTCATCATCATTAGGTGGCTTCTTCGTTCCGAAGGTTGCCTATCACTCTCCAACCCATTCTGTCCCCACTTCTTCTCTCCAACTCCGTGACTCCGCCTCTCACTCCACTCCAATCACAGACATCGTCTACCCAGCCTCTTCTTGGTCTTCCACTTCCTCTCTTTCCATCCACCTTCCCCATCACCACCTTCTTGAACATCTCCCCGCTGGATCCTCTCAGAACATGCCCGCACAACTCCATCTTTCTCTTTTTCAACCTCTCCAGCAGCTGTCCTCCTTGCATATCCACTCTTCTCAGTACCTCCTCATTCTTGATCTTATCCTTCCATGTTATCTTCAAAAAATTGGGTGACTTGGTGTCACCCAAAACGCTGCTCTGGTTGACATCGAACTGCATTTAATGTGACGCCGATCTGCATTTTACTCTGACCACTGGCTACGTGCCAAGAGAGAGTAGGGCTTGAGATGTTTGAATGGCTTTTCTAAATGAAGTGTGTAAAACCGCCCGTTTTATTATCGAAATATTGGAAACGGAGATAACATACTCTTTATTTTGACATCGGATGACGACGACATGACAGAAGTTGAACAGTGTGGGAAAAATTGTGTAAACTGGCGCGAGACATGTAGGAAATTGGTCCGCGGAGTACCGCTCGACTATGAAAGCTCAAAGAGTCCAGTGGACCTCCGCAGAGTCCAGTCCGTGTACAGTCCGCTCGACTATGGGAGCACCTTAAGATGCCAAAGCAGCTATGGAGGTTTGCGGTGCAGACACCGCACTGCACAGATACGCAACAGGTGCTATAGTAAGCGATTAAAGCAAACCCCATACAGTGCTTTCACAGGGAAAACACCAAATATTTCCCATATGATGGTTTTTGGCACAGAGTGCTATGCCTATAGACAAGACAAAAAGAAACTGGATCCAAGGTGCGAGAAGGGCATTTTCATAGGATATGATAAATACAGCCCTGCATACAATGTCTATTATCCAAAAACAGGTAAAGTGTCAAAGCATAGATTAGTTAAGTTCATACAGAAGAGCAACAGAGACTGCCAGACACAAACAGGTCCACACAACGATGGAGACAGCTATGATAGAGACTCATACGAGCCTGATGTACTGTAGTACCAGTTAGGACTGGTGAGCAGCCCCAGACTACAGGTACAGAAGGTGAAAGTGGTACACTTTCTAGTAACCAGGGGGATAGTGGGGGCAGAAACCGCTACCCAACTAGAGAGAGGAAGACCCTAGCATATCTTAAAGAATACCAGTGTAAAGCAGAATGTACTGACGAACAAGATGTAGATTATTTCTATAGAGCTGTATTTGGGGTACCAAACACATACAAGGAGGCCATGAGCTCTAATAAGTCTCAGAAGTGGGCTAATGCAATGGAAGAAGAGATTAACTCTTTAAAAGAGAACGAAACGTTCACTTTGACCACACTTCCTAAAGGGAAAACTGTTGTGGGAGGTCGCTGGGTCTTTACGATTAAAGAGAGCCAGGATGAATCTGAAACATACAAAGCTAGATATGTAGCTAAGGGTTATAGCCAGATAGAGGGGATAGATTATAAAGATACATTCTCCCCAACTGCTAACATGACGTCAGTGAGAATTCTAATGCAGATGGCGGCACAGGACGGTTTAATGCTCCATCAAATGGACGTGAAAACAGCGTACCTATGCCCCGATGGACTGTGAGGTCTATATAGAACAGCCGGAGGGATTCATAGTTGAGTCCAACACTGATGATCGTTTGGTTTGTAAGCTGAACAAGTCGTTGTATGGCCTGAATAAATCAGGGCGCAACTGGAACAAACTCCTACACGATCACCTAGTGGAAAACGGATTTATCCAGAATGCAGCCGACAATTGTGTATATGATAAACAATCTGAAAATGAGAAGGTGATCCTGATTATTTGGGTGGACGATTTGATAATTGCAGCCAACAGCAAGACTTGATCAGTGAGGTGAAGGAAAGGTTGAAAATGAAGTTAAAAATGAAAGATCTAGGGGAAATGAAACATTTCTTGGGTATTGATTTCACACAGAAAAAGAGAGAAATCAAGATGAGTCAGGCAAGACACATTGCAAAGGTGCTACAGAGGTTTAACATGTCTGACTGTAAACCGAGGTCAACACCCTGTGAGCAAAAGCTAAATTTTGATGAGGAGGGTGAGGTTGTAGATGCCACAGGTTACAGAGAGATAGTTGGCAGCCTGATCTACATAATGACCTCTACTAGACCAGACCTAAGCTGGGTGGTCAGCAAGTTGTCACAATACCTAGCACAGCCAAAACAACAACACTGGGTAACAGCTAAACAAGTGCTACGTTACTTGAAGGGCACAAGTGAATATGAGCTATGTTACAAAAGAAGTGACAGACCTTAAACTAGAGGGCTATAGTGATGCCGACTGGGCGTCAGACCAAAATGACAGGAGGAGTACTACTGGGTACTGTTTTAGTTTGGTCAAAGAGGGTCCAGTTGTATCCTGGAAGACCAGGAAGCAACCAACAGTGGCTTTGTCAACATGCGAGGCGGAGTACATGGCTCTAGCAGCCACTGCCCAAGAGAGCCTATATCTTGTTCAATTACTCCAACGTATAAGGAAAGGCAGCACACACCAGTGACAATATTCGAAGACAATCAGGGGACGATTGCTCTGTCGAAAAATCCAGTATGTAGGCAACGGAGCAAACATGTTGATATTAAATATCATTTTGTGCGAGCTGCACAAAATATCCATTGAATACTGTCCCACAGAAAACATGATGGCCGACGTGTTGACCAAACCACTGACAAAAGCAAAGTTTGAGAAATTCAGATGTTATTTGTTTGGGGAAACATAGATAACCCAGAAGTATCAAACAACAAAAAGGTTGTGTTTTTCCAGAGTTGTTATTCAAGGAATAATGTGCCAGACCGGCATAGGTCGTTTATGTTTTTAAGGAAGACCTGTTTTTCTTTTCATGTGAATTTGTAAAGGTGAGCCTGAGTGGGGGTGTTGAACATAATGTAATGTACAGTCACATTTGATCACTGCGGGTATCCATACATGTGTGTATATAACCTCTGCGCATGTGCAATAAACTCTCCCTGCCCCGCCAAGTTCATGTGTAGACGTGCGTCTTTGTTCCTGCAGTCCAACTCAACAAAAGTACATTAATAACATACCTAATAAGTATGTAGCTAGACATCCGTGTCATAAATATGAACAGTGCAACATATATAATTATGTATATTGACTGAACATTCCCTTAGGTCGCATTCACACCAGAGCTGTTTGGCTTTAAACGCACCAGAGTTTGTTTCCTCGGATAGTCCGCTTGGTTTGGGGTGGTGTGAAAGCTCATTCAAACTCTGGTGCGGACCAAAAAAAGCTAACTCTGGTCCGCCAGAAAACGTAGGTCTCGGTTCGCTTCCAAGTGAACCCTGGTGCGTACTATTGTGGTGTGAATGCTCATCGGACCAAACCCAAGACCAAATATAGGAAGTGACCCGATAAACTGTGCATCTTGAGTAGAAGGAAACAAAACAAACACTGTGGCGCGCACTGCAAAACAAGCACGCGTGGAACATGTCTCGTGGACAGACGTGGGCGAATGAGGAGGTAAAAGCCCTGATAGAAATATGGTCAGACGAGCTAATTAAACAGCTGCTTGTGGCCACTCACAAAAACAACGAGGTGTACAAGTTGTTTAGCGAGAGAATGATGGCAATGAGCTTCAATCGAACAATCGACCAATGTCACATCAAAGTAAAAAAAAACTGCGTCAGCATTTCAGCAATATGAGAATAATGTGTGTGCGCTGGGCTGGGCTGCTTCGCAGAATAATGTGGTGTGTGTGTGTATGTGTGCGCTGGGCTGCTTAGCAGAATAATGTGGTGTATGTGTGTGCGCTGGGCTGCTTCGCAGAATAATGTGGTGTGTATGTGCGCTGTAGAGCTGTCCCCGAAGCCTGTTTTTGGGATTCTATATATCCAATAGACGAGTGCCCTTTTCGATCGCGTGACATTGTTCAGAAAGTTTGGTGCACTTGACAAATTGCAGTGTGAAAGCAAACCGAACCAAATGAAGAATGCAACAATGTTGCAACTTCACCCCCCTGAATCGCACCGAGTCCACCAAACTATAATGTGAAAGCGACCTTACTTGCTTCCTAATAACTTTTTTTACTTCCTTTTTTTACTGTATGTAGCACACTCTCAGGGGCTCATACAGAAACAAGCATTTCATCATAAAGTATTCTGTATTTTGTTCGGACAAATAATAAACAAACTTGAAACAACAATGTGGAACGCCCTACCCATAGCCGTAAAATAATGTGAATCCCTACCCTCCTTCAAAACCGCTCTCAAAGAGCACCTACGGGAGGCCGCAATTCGAAACTGGCCCCGGTAAATGTCCAACCCCCACAATGTGCAGTCCCCCCCCCCCCCTCCCAACCGCCCCAATGTACAGTTTCCTCCCCCTTAAATGTATATATTCTCTTTTAGAAACTGTCTGTAAATAAACAGTACTGTATGTGTATATCTTGTATGTCATAAATGTCTGGATGTAACAGTACTGTATATCTGTATGTCGTGTGTCATAAATGTTATGAATTGAAAATGGGGGACCGTGATGTAAACAAGAAAGTCTTTCTCTGGTCTGCATCAATTGTGTGTATTGAGCCGTACTGTATTGTACCCATTCTGCAATCTGTTAATAACATTTTCAATCAATCTTGAAACTTGCTCCTTGCTCCCCCTCCTCCAGCCTGTGGCCTTGGCCTCCACACCCCCACCAGTAAGTGGGACGCAGGGAACCCAGCCTCCAACCTGTCCACGGTCACCATCCTGCCGGTCTCTGAGGAGGTGCCTATGATGGCCTTCACCCTGGAGCTGCAGCATGCGCTGAGTGCCATCGGTATGCAAACTAGAACAATACAAAACCTTGTGTTCCTGAACTAACCACACTACAGCCTGGAAATGGCATCTTGATTGACCGTATGCGATGGAAAGAGCAAATATTATTTGGGATATTAGGGATATTATAAGAGAGAAGAAGCATTATTCACCAAGATGTAATAATGAATTGTTTACACTGCTTTTTTACTACCTGTACCTCCCCTCCCCCCTCCCCCCTCCCCCATGCTGCTATGATACCTGAATTTCCCCAAGGGGATCAATAAAGGAATATCTTATCTTATCAATTTGGACAGGATTTTGTTTGATCAAACAACAAAAGTGACAGGAAGTCAACTTTAGTCAAAGCTGTTTCTTAGCAAAGCACCAAAACAGTCCACTGAAACTATCTTTTTACCGGCACATGCAGAGGTATGTACAGGCGTGTGATGATGACCTCTGCTCCTGTTGTTGCAGGCCCCACTCTTCTCCTGACCAGTGACATCATCAAACAGCGACTGGGCTCAGCTGCACTGGACAGGTATAACGTTATGATGGCAAAATCATCAACGGGGTGCACAAGGGACACCATCTAGTCATAGCTCCGATTCAGGCACATTTTAAGATTTACTTAATTTCTTAATCTGTTATAGGCTGTTTTAACAGATTAAGAAATGAAAACATAGGCTTTATGTTTCATGCTAAATTGGGATCACTCTCTCACTAACAAAATACTGTCTACCGCTAAAAACACCACATCCAATTGCATTGAAAGCATCTGGAATCACAACACTAGCCGACGCTTCGACTAGGTACAGGAGGGTTGATGGTGGCAGAGCAAAAGCTCTTATTTGCCAGATTTACAGTTAATTTACATGTTAAAGAGAGACTGATTGTATGTTTATAGAGAGACATTTATAAAAACAATTTAATAGTTACAGTTGATATAATTGAATAGTTCAGCCTGCATTTGTTAGATGTGATACACTGGTTTTGTAAAACCACTGGCTGGCTGCTCTAATGCTGTGAGCATCATAGACTGTTGCTTTACCATACTTGATGGTACATAAGCTGAAGCACTAGTTTAACAAATTACGTTATGTGCAGAGAAACAAGTTAAAAACAATATGCACTTTCAATAAAGTGTTTAAAAAAAACTGTTGGGGGAACGACGACGACTTCGTAACCTAGTTACTTTCAAAGTAACTAAGTTACTCTGATAATCAAGTAATCAATAAAGTAACTTAGATTACTTTTTAAAGGAGTAATCAGTAATCAGTAATCAGATTACTTTTACAAGTAATCTGTGGCATCACTGCTGTTAAGGATATTTATCATTACAGCGTGTATCGATTGTTTGTGACCACTAGAGGGTGGTAGACCAATGTTGGGTGGAGAGCCAATCTTGGGTGGAGGGCATTGCCCACTGTTAGGTGGAGGGCACTGCCCAATGTTACCATCCTGCCCAGTCCAGCCAGGACTGGGCCTAGGATCGTGACATAAATGTGCCTGCTGGCAGTAGGCTTAATGGAATGAATAATCAAATGAGTTCAACTCTTTCAGAATAAGTAGATAAAAACAAGTCCAAGGAGTATCTAATTGATACCAATTAATAGATATGTGTGAGGATATCTGTATTGTATGTGCTTAGGTATCATGTACTATACATGGTTCCCAAAGTTTTCAAGGCGCGACCCCCGAAATAACGTGTCAGAGAGGGAGTTGGAGGCTATACAGTTTCACTATTAATCAGGTTTTTAATCTGTTTTGGACATCATCCATACATGCATTGAATTGATTAACCTTTGGTTTATACCAGTGACACCAGTCATGTTAATCACCTTTTTGTTCATCATCAGATAACAGTGCTTGAACAGATAAATGCATTTTCTCAAATTCATTCATCAAAACGTCAAAAGCTTGCAATTGCTCATTCAATTTCTCAAGTCATGTCCACATCATCAAATCCGTCAAACCCAGACATTTTAATCCCAGTTACAATATCACAATAATGTGAGTGACTGATACAATTCAACAATCCACATATTCAGATTTGTCGTAATTCACATCCACAATCCACGCATAGACGCTTCAATGTATGCTTGAATGAAACACAATCCGGGCGCTCCGTTAAGCAAATACATCCACAGCCGAGAATATGAAACGAATCAGAGCCAAACGCCCGATAGGTTTCATTCATAAAAAATATCGATTCACATTTGCAATGATCCGTTATTAAAATAACCACATAGTGTGTGTCGCGACTCGCGAGCGCCGTATCCGTATAACTATGACGTGCATTATTTAAGACAAAGTAAATCCATAGGCTGAATATGATTTATTATCAGCATTTTAGGTCTATTATTTTACATTTCAAAAGCCCCCTCTAGAAAAACGAAGCACAAAAACATAATTCAGAATGGTATAATAAAATCTATACTGTGAGTATTATTTCAGGAAGGGAGCTGGCATTTCTTTGCGAGGGCGTGGCCAGGTTATCCAGCTAACTGAACTTAACCCTGCCCTCGACCAGGTTAAAACTTTTTGATCTGTTGCCATAGTGATTTAGACAATCACGTGTCATGGGAACCGACAGGTCTAGCTTAAGTCAAGTAGAGAGTGTAGGGTAGAGAGACGAGGCAACGAGTCGACGTTCCAACAACAAGCTTTTACTGAGCAAGAACACGAGGATACAATACAACGGGGAAAATAACAAAAGCACGGGAGGGTGCTGGTTACTGAAAAGCACGGAAGGTTGCCGGTTACTGGAGAGCACGGAAGGGTACTCCGGAGAACGGTAAACAGTAAACAGGTAAACAGGGATCTCAAAACAATGACGCAACACTGGGAGACAGGGGCAGGGAGAATATATACTAACAGTGATTGCTAAACAGGAACAGCTGGGGAAGAGGGGAACATGAATAAGGATACACACAGGAACATGAATACGCTGGGGAAGGGGGGAACATGAATAAGGATACACACAGGAACAAGAATACACAGAGGGAACAAGACTAGACACTAACAATAACATTGTAACATAACAACACTGGGAACTAGGACTAGACACTAATACAAGGACACTAGACACTAGACATGTATTAGTGATTACTAATAATAGGCAGCCATGTCTTGAGCCAGGTAGGGATTCAACATTGTGACAGAATGAGAATGCATGAGGACAACAATAGATTTGACAATATATGTACGTAAAGGTCCATATGAAAGGTGGTAAGGGCGACGGCCCATAGCACCGTGAACAGACCGCCCGGGGGCGCCAGAGGACTGTCCAGAAAGTTCAGATCATGACAGTACCCCCCCCGAAGGGGAGGCTCCCAGACGACCCACAAGACCGACCAGGGACAGGCAGGGCGAAGGGCAGAGACCCCGGAAAACTGGAGCCGGGGGGCCGGGGAACAGGACCAGAGGGAAGCCCGGAGAAGGGCGCACAGGGCACGGGACCAGGGGCACTGGAGAGGGGGACAGAGACAGATGCCCGGAGAGGCGGGCTAGAGACAGGGACAGAGACCCGGAGAGGGGGGCTGGAGACGGGGACAGGGGCCCGGTGAGGGGGACTGGAGACGGGGACAGGGGCCCGGTGAGGGGGGCTGGAGACAGGGACAGAGGCCCGGAGAGGGGGGCTGGAGACGGGGACAGAGGACCGGTGAGGGAGGCTGGAGACGCGGACAGGGACCCGGTGAGGGGGGCTGGAGACGGGGACAGGGACCCGGTGAGGGGGACCGGAGACAGGGACAGGGACCCGGCGAGGGGGGCCGGAGATGGGGACAGGGGCCTGGTGAGGGGCTGGAGACAGGGACAGGAGCCCAACGGTGGAGGCCGGGCACTGGGACATGGGCCTAGTGAGGGGGCCCAGAACAAAGGGGCGAGGGCAACAACTCCAGAGCAGGACCCCGGACGGGGAACACCCCAGGTGCAGACCCCAGGACCGAACGGGGGGGCCCGGAGATGAAGGGCGGAGGCGACGACGCCAAAGCAGGACCCCGGACGGGGACCACTCCAGGTGGTGATCTTGGGACCGGGCGCGGGACCCCGGATGGGAGCCCCTCCCGGCGTTGACCTTGGTGCAGACCACGGCGTCGACCACGGCGCAGGGCTGGACCAGACGACCCACCAGGTGCAGATTGACCTTGGTGCAGACCTCGGCGTTGACCACGGCGTCGACCACGGCATCGACCACGGCATCAACCACGGCGTAGACCACGGCACAGGACTGGACCAGACGACTCTCCAGGTGCAGATCGACCTCGGTGCAGACCTCGGCGTTGACCACGGCGTAGACCACGGTGCAGGACTGGACCAGACGACTCTCCAGGTGCAGATCGACCTCGGTGCAGACCATGGCGTCGACCACGGCATCGACCACGGCGTAGACCACGGCGCAGGACTGGACCAGACGACTCTCCAGGTGCAGATCGACCTCGGTGCAGACCTCTGCGTTGACCACGGCGTAGACCACGGTGTAGACCACGGCGCAGGGCTGGACCAGACGACTCTCCAGGTGCAGATCGACCTCGGTGTAGACCACGGCATTGACCATGGCGCAGGGCTGGACCAGACGACTCTCCAGGTGCAGATCGACCTCGGTGCAGACCACAGCGTAGACCATGGCGTAGACCACGGCGTGGACCACGGCGCCGGGCTGGACCAGACGAGGAGCCGGAGGCAGGAAACTCCCCGGGGACAGGAGCATGACCCGGACCAGGCGTCGGGGTCTCCCCGGGAGCCAGAGGAGGAACAGGGACAGTCCTAGCAGTGGGGAAACTGACCTTGCTAGCTGAAGGGGCAGTCCTAGCAGTGGGGAAACTGACCTTGCTAGCTGAAGGGGCAGTCCTAGCAGTGGGAGACATGCTGGTGGTAGAAGCTACATAGGCAACCTGGAGTACGCTAGCAGGGGCTGAGCTAAGTGCAGGAGCAGTACTAGCTGCAGAGAGTCTGCTAGCAGTGGGGGATGTGCTAGCTGTAGATGCTACACTAGCAGGAAGGGCTAAGGTGCTGGCTGTAGATACCACACTAGCAGGAGGGACTATGCTATTCTTCTTAGCTTTGCTAGCCTTCTGAGACTTGCTAGAAGTGCGTGCTACGCTAGCAGGCGGGGCTCTAGCGGACTGGACTGAGGTGGTAGCTACCAAGGCTACACTAGCGGCAGGGGCTGTGCTAACCATGGAGGCCATGCCGGCCGAAGGGGCAGTCCCAGCATCTGAGGCTACGTTAGCTATAGGGCCTGTGCACGTGAGGGCAGCTAGGTAGGTAGCTACTGCAGAGGCTGCTCTATCACCAAATGTTCTGCCAGTTGCATAAGCCTCGCTAGCAGTAGCAGGAGGGAGTAAGCTAGTGGTAGAGAACAAGCCTAGCCTGAGCCTCCTAACAGAATAAAACCTTGACTTAGCTGTGGGGGCAGAGGTTCTGCTAGCTGTACAAGCTACGGGAGCTAGACTAACCACAGGGGCCTTGCCGGCCGACGAGGCGGTCCCAGCATCGGAGGCTTTGTTAGTTATGGGGCCCGTGTCTGTTGAGAGAGCTAAGGGGGTAGCTGCCAAAGCTACATTGGCTACAGGGGCTAAGCTAACCACAGGGGCCTTGCCGGCCGACCGGGCGGTCCCAGCATCAGAGGCTTTGTTAGCTATGGGGCCCGTGTCTGTTGAGAGAGCTAAGGGGGTAGCTGCCAAAGCTACATTATCTACAGGGGCTAAGCTAACCACAGGGGCCTTGCCGGCAGACGGGGCGGTCCCAGCATCAGAGGCCTTGTTAGCTATAGGGCCTGAGCTGGCTGTCTGGTCAGTGCTAACAGCCTGGGCAGTGAAGGCTGCGGAGCCTAGGCTAACTGCTGCAGTGGCAGTACTAGCTACTGGGCTTGTGCTAGCTGCCGGGGCAGTGAGGGCCGCGGGACCTATGCTAGTAAGACTAGCTGTGGTGCTAACTGCTGCAGTGGCAGTACTAGCTACTGGGCTTGTGCTAGCTGCCGGGGCAGTGAGGGCCGCAGGACCTATGCTAGTAGGACTAGCTGAGGTGCTAACTGCTACAGGGGCAGTACTAGCTACTGGGCTAGTGCTAGCTGCTGGGGCAGTGAGGACCGCGGGGCCTATGCTAGTAGGACTAGCTGAGGTGCTAACTGCTACAGAGGCAGTACTAGCTACTGGGCTTGTGCTAGCTGCCGGGGCAGTGAGGGCCGCGGGGCCTATGCTAGTAGGACTAGCTGAGGTGCTAACCACCGGTGGCCTGGCAGGTGAGGCTAAGCTAGCCTTTCTAGCACTACCAGCTCTCCGAGACCTACGCACAGCGCAAGCTACGCTAGCAGCACTAGCTGTGGAAGCTAGGCTAACGGCTGTGCTAGTAGCATGGACTGGGTTAACGGAGCCGGGGTTAGCAGTACCAGCTGGGGAGGCTAACGGCTATGCTAACGGCTGGGCTAACGGCCTGGGCAGTGAAGGCTGCGGGACCAACGCTAACTGCTGCGGTGGCAGTAGAGGCCTTACTTGTGGAGGAAGGCGTGCTGGTAGCCGTGGCTTCGTTGGGAGCACGAATAACCATTCCCAGCAGGCGGTCGTATTCCGCAAGCAGTGGAGCCTGCTCTGCGCCGCACGTCGTGCTTGCACCGGAGAGCAGCGCGTGTAGCTGCATCCTCTCCCACGTGGATGAAGAGCAGAAATCTCCCTGGAAGAAGCGCTCCATGGTGAGCGATACGTTGTTCGCCTCGGTCTCTCCCGTAGTCCGCTGAATCCAGGTCTGGTTGCGTCATTCTGTGGTAGCTGGAGTTTAGGAGAGGTGAGGACTCAATCGCAGGACGGTGTTGTGTAGGGTAGAGAGACGAGGCAACGAGTCGACGTTCCAACAAAAAGCTTTTACTGAGCAAGAACACGAGGATACAATACAACGGGGAAAATAACAAAAGCACGGGAGGGTGCTGGTTACTGAAAAGCACGGAAGGGTGCCGGTTACTGGGAAGCACGGAAGGGTACTCCGGAGAACGGTAAACAGTAAACAGGTAAACAGGGATCTCAAAACAATGACGCAACACTGGGAGTCCTAAAAGTCTGTGCCGACCAACTGGCCCCGGTATTCACTGACATCTTCAACCTGTCCTTGGAACAGGCCGTCATCCCCACCTGTCTGAAGAAGTCCACCATCATCCCTGTACCCAAAAAATCTACGCCCGCTTGCCTCAACGACTACCGCCCTGTAGCCCTCACCTCCATAGCCATGAAGTGCTTTGAGAAGCTAGTGAAGGGCTACATCTGTTCCTCCCTCCCCATCAACCTGGACCCTCTGCAATTTGCATATCGCCCCAACAGGTCCACGGAGGACGCCATAGCCCATGTGCTGCACACAGCAGCATCACATCTGGACAAGAGGCAGGGGAACTATGTGAGAATGCTGTTCATCGACTACAGCTCAGCATTCAATACCATAGTCCCCTCCAAACTCATAGCCAAGCTCAGGGACCTGGGCTTGAACTATGACCTGTGCCAGTGGGTCCTGGACTTCCTGACGGGCAGACCCCAGGTGGTAAGAGCCGGCAACTGCACCTCCTCATCCATCACGCTCAACATAGGGGCCCCCCAGGGCTGTGTTCTGAGCCCCCTCCTCTACTCCCTGTACACACATGACTGCGTAGCACAGCGGAACAACAACACCATCATCAAATTTGCTGATGACACAGTAGTGGTGGGCCTGATCTCTGCCAACGACGAAAGGGCCTACCTGGAAGAGGTAGAGAACCTGTCACAGTGGTGTCAGGAGAACTGCCTCTCCCTGAACGTCAGCAAAACAAAAGAGATGATTGTGGACTTCAGGAGGTCGGGGGTCAAGGACTACAGCCCCCTCAGCATCGACGGGGCACCAGTTGAGAGAGTGAACAGTTTCAAGTACCTCGGAGCCCACATATCCGAGGACTTGACATGGACCACACACATTGACAGTGTTGTGAAGAAGGCACGACAACGCCTCTACTTCCTCAGGCGCCTAAGGAAGTTCCAAGTCAGTCAGAAGATCCTTAGGAACTTCTACTCATGTACAATAGAGAGCATCCTGACCGGCAACATCACCTCCTGGTTTGGGAATAGCACTGCACAAGACCGTAGCAGACTACAAAGAGTGACACGTTCAGCCGAACGCACAATTAGAGGGGGGCTTCCCACCCTCCAGAACATTTACAACAAGCGGTGCAAGGGGAAGGCTAAGAGAATTATTAAGGACTCGAGCCACCCGAACAACTGCCTCTTTGAACTGCTGCCGTCAGGCAAGCGATACCGGAGTCTTATGGCGAGCACAGAAAGACTCAGAAGGAGCTTCTATCCCCAGGCCATCAGGCTGCTAAACGAACAATAATCGCTAAACGAACAATAATCACTATGCAACAACCATCAAATGCACACAGCACACACACCCACACGCACACACTCACTCAAACAAACAACACACTGCAGCACCCACTCTCCACACTTTAGATCACACAAACACACTTACACTTTATATTTATTGATAAAGGATTTGCACTACAACTCGTACACCTACTGTGAATTGTACCTAAACTGCACCTCGTCCATTTATGCCTTGCACTATATAGTATTGTATATTAGTACACTGCACAGTATTGTATATTGTATGGTAACTACGTCTACGAACATTGTACATATGTCTAAACTGAACACTGTGACCTCTTTTTTTACTTCTAATTTTTACTATGTCTTTATTTCATACTTATCTTGTCATGCACAGTCTCTGGAGCGCAACAGTAAGAAGCATTTTGTACAAAAGTATTCTGTACTTCTGTATGACAACTATTAAAGAAACTTGAAACTTGAGACAGGGGCAGGGAGAATATATACTAACAGTGATTGCTAAACAGGAACAGCTGGGGAAGAGGGGAACATGAATAAGGATACACACAGGAACATGAATACGCTGGGGAAGGGGGGAACATGAATAAGGATACACACAGGAACAAGAATACACAGAGGGAACAAGACTAGACACTAACAATAACATTGTAACATAACAACACGGGGAACTAGGACTAGACACTAATACAAGGACACTAGACACTAGACATGCATTAGTGATAACTAATAATAGGCAGCCAGGTCTTGAGACAGGTAGGGATTCAACATTGTGACAGAATGAGAATGCATGAGGACAACAACAGATTTGACAATATATGTACGTAAAGGTCCATATGAAGGGTGGTAAGGGCGACGGCCCATGGCACCGTGAACAGACCGCCCGGGGGCGCCAGAGGACTGTCCAGAAAGTTCAGATCATGACATTATAGAATAACAGAGCAGTGCATCACTCTTAACTCATTCACTGCCAACAACGATTAAACTCGTTATTGGCCGCCAATTGTTGGACGCCAACAACGAGTATACTCGTTATTTGCTCATTATTTCTTTTATTCGATATTTCCATTCATTATCCATCCAGGAAGCCTGGTGTTATCATGGGGCTGAGTCTGAGATTGCTAAAGTGCAATACCAGCCGCATCCTACCAGGCAGCGGTATCGAGCACCATTTGAAACCTTGTGTATTGGGCTGTGCCACACGCTAAACGCTCCGGGCGCTCTTTTCTACTGACATGAACCTACTGTAGGGCTTCACCCGATCGCATTGAATTGTTTTTGGGACCCCCGATTCATTATGCTGTGGTGGGTTATGTCGTGGGCCAAATGGACATACGATCTACCAGATGGCAATCAAATAATTGGAATATTCTTTTTGGAATCCCACCGGCCACAGGTAAGAGCCATTTAACGTCAATTTCAGCTTGATTGTACCTTGTTTTCATAG
>NC_140182.1:56134715-56206400 GCF_963971535.1 Notolepis coatsorum
GTTAAATTGTCCCTTTCTATAAATTGTCCCGTAATTATATTATTAACCCTTTCACTACCACACTATCAAGGGTTAACCCTTGCACTGTGACATACAGACGGTTAACCCTTTCACTGCCGCACGACCAAAGGGTTAACCCTTTCACTGTGACAATACAGACGGTTAACCCTTTCACTGGGCGCCTGCTCAGCGAAAGCAGGAAGTGGTGAAGGCAGCGTGACCTCCCACGCGTTATACTTCACCAATGAGAGTCCTCGCTGCCAGGTGAAAAGAGAGCCACTGGCTGTCTCCACATGTGTCGGAGGAAGCATGTGGTCGACCTTCAGGGTTCCCTTGTACCGACCAGTAGGAGGAACATGCGCACAACAACCAGGTAGGGGGAGGGGGGGGAATTGGCATAACGACTAAATTGGGACGGGGAGAAAAATAGAAAATCGGGCGGAGAAAAAGAGGATAAAAAAAAGGAAGGTTAACCTTTCACTACCACACTACAGAAGGTTAACCCTTTCACTAATCACACTACAGAAGGTTAACCCTTTCACTACCAAACTACAGAAGGTTAACCCTTTCACTACACACTACAGAAGGTTAACACCTTTCACTACCACACTACAGAAGGTTAACCTTTCAGTACCACACTACAGAAGGTTAACCTTTCACTACCACACTACAGAATGTTACTCTTTCACAACCACACCACAGAAGGTTAACCTTTCACTACCACACTACAAGACGAGGTTAACCCTTCCACTACCCACACTACAGACAGTAACCAATTCTATGAACGTGGATTTACAATGCCGATGTTGCAGACCGCGAATATGACCTACATCCCGGGGAGTCCACACGCGTACCCCCCCCCCCCCCCCCCCCCCCCCCCCCCCCCCCCCCCCCCCCCACGGCTTAATATTTAATATTCCCATTGCGGGCAATCTGCATTACTGGAGATGGAATCTAATGAGTGTGTTGAGGATTACTTAGCCCGTAAATTACGGTTTAATTAGGCTGAGCAGGATTATACCCTATTAGTGGTAATTAAAGCTGGAGGCGGCTGCTGTGGCGTTTGAGTGAGTGGAGAGACTGATGCGGTGCAGCCCAGCGCTCTGTAGATCACCTCCCTGCCGTTTGAGTGGAGAGGAGGGAGAGCTCTCTGCAGATCACCTCCCTGCCGTCTGAGTGGAGAGGAGGGACTCACTCTGTAGCTCACCTCCCTGCCGTTTGAGTGGAGAGGAGGGAGAGCTCTCTGCAGATCACCTCCCTGCCCGTCTGAGTGGAGAGGAGGGACTCACTCTGTAGACTCACCTCCCTGCCGTCTGAGTGGAGAGGAGAGACTCAATCTGTAGCTCACCTCCCTGCCGTCTGAGTGGAGAGGAGAGACTCACTCTGTAGCTCACCTCCTGCCGTCTAAGTGGAGAGGAGGACTCACTCTGTAGCTCACCTCCCTGCCGTCCAAGTGGAGAGGAGGGGACTCACTCTGTAGCTCACCTCTCTGGCCGTCTGAGTGGAGGAGAGAGACTCACTCTGTAGCTCACCCTCCCTGCCGTCTGAGTGGAGGAGAGACTCACTCTGTAGCTCTCCTCCTTGCCGTCCGAAGTGGGAAAGGAGGGACTCTCTCTGTAGCTCACCTCCCTGCCGTCTGAGTGGAGAGAGGAGAGACTCACTCTGTAGCTCTCACCTCCCTGCCGTCTGAGTGGAGAGGAGAGACTCACTCTGTAGCTCACCTCCCTGCCCGTCTGAGTGGAGAGGAGAGGACTCACTCTGTAGCTCACCTCCCTGCCGTCTGAGTGGAGAGGAGAGACTCACTCTGTAGCTCACCTCCCTGCCGTCTTGAGTGGAGAGAGAGAGACTCACTCTGTAGCTCACCTCCCTGCCGTCTGAGTGGAAGGAGAGACTCACTCTGTAGCTCACCTCCCTGCCGTCTGAGTGGAGAGGAGAGACTCACTCTGTAGCTCACCTCCCTGCCGTCTGAGTGGAGAGGAGGGACTCACCCTGTAGCTCACCTCCCTGCCGCCTGAGTGGAGAGGAGGCAGAGCGCTCTGTAGATCACCTCCCTGCCGTCTGAGTGGAGAGTAGATCACCTCCCTGCCGTCTTGAGTGGAGAGGAGGCAGAGCGCTCTGTAGCTCACCTCCCTGCCGTCTGAGTGGAGAGGAGGCAGAGCGCTCTGTAGATCACCTCCCTGCCGTCTGAGTGGAGAGGAGGGACTCACTCTGTAGCTCACCTCCCTGCCGTCTGAGTGGAGAGGAGGCAGGAACGCTCTGTAGCTCACCTCCCTGCGGTCTGAGTGGAGAGTAGATCACCTCCCTGCCATCTGAGTGGAGAGGAGAGACTCACACTGTAGCTCACCTCCCTGCCGTCTGAGTGGAGAAGAGGCAGAGCGCTCTGTAGATCACCTCCCTGCCATCTGAGTGGAGAGTAGATCACCTCCCTGCCGTCTGAGTGGAGAGGAGGGACTCACACTTTGCTCTTGTGAAGACCCACTCCTCCTATCTGACCTCCGGGAGGGTCATCAAGGAGAAGCCGCCTATTCTCAGTTCTTGCCCCACAATGGTGGAACGAACTGCCCACCCCAGTTAGGACAGCCGAAACTTGTCCAATCTTTTGCCGTCGACTAAAGACGCACTTCTTCAACCATTATGAATGAATGAATGACCTTTATTTATATAGCACCCTTAACAGCACGAATGCACAGGGTGCTTTACAGCATAACATATAAAAACAACAGACAGCAGTTAAAAACAGTGAACCAAATAAAATAATAGAATAAAAGAAGGGGACATGCATTTCTATTCCTAGCACTATATGGGCAACTTTATACAATTCCTGTGAGTCTATTGAAGACATCTGTAAGGTTTTTTTCAAAAAAAAATGCATTGTTTTATATTTCTAATCAAGTACTCAAACCATCATTTTTCATCCTCAGCATTTCAGGCTGTTATGGCCTGGCTCCGCCCATAAGCACTTTGAGTGACAGTCAGTCACACAGTCTGCGACTGGTAGACAGAGAGAGATAGAGAGAGAGAGAGGGGGGGGGGGGGAGGGGGGGGGGGGGGGGGGGGAGAGAGAGAGTTAGAGAGAGAGAGAGAGAGAGAGAGAGAGAGAGAGAGAGAGAGATGAGAGAGAGAGAGAGAGAGAGAGAGAGAGAGAGAGAGAGAGAGAGAGAGAGAGAGAGAGAGAGAGAGAGAGAGAAAAAAAAATACAGGCCGTTATTGATAAGGCCCCCTCTCTCCCTCCCTCCCTCTCTCTTCCTTTTTTCTTTCTTTCACCTCTCTCCCTCTCCCGTTCGGGTGTGCCGCGGGCAGCTTGTGCCCCCCCTCCCCCCCCCCCTCCCTCTCTCTTCTTCCTTTCTTTGTTTCTTTGTTTCACTCTCTCCCTCTCCCGTTCGGGGGGGGTGTCCCGCGCAGCAGGTCCCCCCCCACCAAGTGCTCCCGAATGCTCTCTATCTCTCTCTCTCTCTCTCTCTCTCTCTCCCCTCCAGAGTGCATGCAGAGGTGGGTTTCACTCTGCCGCAGTATGAGGAAGTGGTTTCCACTCGCTGTGTAGTCAGTCTAGGTAGATTGTGGGTGGGCATTAGCTACAACCACAGAGCCAATCACATCACTGATCGGCAGATCTGAGTGAGCGGGTGTTGGTGTTAGGGACGGATGAGTTCAGTGATGTAGATAGGAGCCTGACCGTGGAGTGCTCTGAATGTAAAAGTGAGGAATTTTCAAGTGAATTCTGTAGTGTACCGGGAGCCAGTGCATGGATGCCAGAATGGGAGTGATGTGACATGATTTTTTTGACCTTGTGAGTAGCCTGGCCTGCAGCATTTTGGACCATTTGCAATTTGTCTGTGGATGATTTAGTGAGACAGGTGAAAAGTGAGTTGCAGTAGTCAAGCCTAGAGGAAATAAAAGCATGCACGGACAGTTCTAATTCAGAGTGAGATATGATGGAGCGGAGTTTTGCAATATTTCGAAGGTGAAAAAAGCCGGCGAGTGTTTTGACATGTTTGTCTAGGCCTGGTCGAAGACAACACCCAGGTTTCTCAGATGGGGGCGTATGTTGTCTTTGAGGGACCCCAAGTGGGTGGCCACTCTAGCTGCAGTCTTCTCAGCTGCTATGATCAGCACCTTGGTTTTTGCAGCATTTAACTGGAGGAAGTTACTCCCCATCCAACTCTCAATGCTGAGCAGGCACTCCTGAAGGCTGAGTTTCTCCAACTTATCAGATGTAAAAGAGCAAAGTAGCTGTATATACTGTCCCGCCCTGAGCCTGTCTCCCCCTGTGTTCTGTACTGTCCCACCCTGAGCCCGTCTCCCCCCTGTGTTCTGTTCTGTCCCGTCTCTCCCCTGTGTTCTGTACTGCCCTGAGCCCGTCTCTCCCCTGTGTTCTGTACTGTCCCGCCCTGAGCCCGTCTCCCCCTGTGTTCTGTACTGTCCCACCCTGAGCCCGTCTCCCCCCTGTGTTCTGTTCTGTCCCGTCTCTCCCCTGTGTTCTGTACTGCCCTGAGCCCGTCTCTCCCCTGTGTTCTGTACTGTCCCACCCTGAGCCCGTCTCCCCCCTGTGTTCTGTTCTGTCCCGTCTCTCCCCTGTGTTCTGTACTGCCCTGAGCCCGTCTCTCCCCTGTGTTCTGTACTGTCCCGCCCTGAGCCCGTCTCCCCCCTGTCTTCTGCTCTGCCCTGAGCCTGTCTCCCCCCTGTGTTCTGTACTGTCCCGCCCTGAGCCCGTCTCCCCCCTGTGTTCTGTACTGTCCCGCCCTGAGCCCGTCTCCCCCCTGTTCTGCCCTGCCCCTGCAGTTGGAGCGCATGCTGGAGTGCAGTGCGGTGCGGGCCCAGAAGCAGCTGGTTCTGCTCCACAAGGAGGACGGGCCCCCGCCCCGCGGCACCGCAGAGTGGCTCAACATGCGCAGCTGGATCTCCAGACACCTGCACCTGTCCTGCCCCCGCCGGGTGTTCTCCAAGAGGAGCCTGCCCAAACTGGTACCAGCACCACGCACACACACACACCTGCACCATGCACACACACACACATGCACCACACACACACACACCTGCACCATGCACACACACACCGGCACCACACACACACCTGCACCATGCACACACACACACCTGCACAATGCACACACACCTGCACCTGTCCTGCCCACACACACACACCTGCACCATGCACGCAGGGTTTCCGTTATCCGGTAATTACAGTTTTTTTTACCGGGAAAATCTGTTGAAGTCCGACATATTTAAATCTCTCCGGTCATAATGTCCTGCGTGCGCTCTGATTGAATGCCATAGCCTGCGCGGCCACCATAACGACACCACTGCTGCAAAAACATATTCTGCGCGCAAATATGTGTAGCCCTGCTTTTCTTTATCATAAATCGATCAATAAAGACCGTATTAGATCCCCAATTATCATATCATGGGGTATCATTGGAAAGCCACACTCATTGGCTACAACCCTGTGCAAAGATTTTCGAGATCGCCAAATGATTGATGGAGCTAGAGCCCCGGGAGTCGGGGGTGGTAATGTGTACTTTTGCGTACTTTGGGGCACGCCTCACATATCGGCATGTAACTTGAGAACCGCTGAACGTATTTTGTTACCTGAAAGGGCAATCGACAGGCAACAAATAGGGCTTTAATTCTATCTATATATTGTATAATATGTAAAAGAAATGCACACCCGAGCCACTAGAGGTCGGCAAAGTGGCATTGCGAATTGTCCACATGTGGGACCTTGGATGTTAAGAGGTTAATGTTTAAAAAATATATATATTTGTAGCCAAGAGTAAAGACCATAACCCTATCAAAAACAGTAGTCAAAGTGTATATTTTCATTTTTAACAATTTCTTTTTACGATTGATCAGAAATACGAATTTATCGGAAAATGCTAATTATCGTAAAACCGCAAGGAAATTACTAAATCCAGATTCAACCCTGCCATTGGAAAGTGGAGCATTTTCCCTAACCATAGATGTATGATTTGGCCATAATAAGGTCAAGGTCAAGTTCAAGGTCATATATGAATTCATAATTAAAATCGATTATCATTTATTACTGTATCTACAAATCCTTCTGTTTAATCATCTTCCCTTTATTCATTTGCTTAGATTCTTTGTACACATGATCTCAATAAGGTGGTGAATGAGCTCAGTGAGCATTTTCTCGTACCCCGCAGATGTTACACTTTAACTGCCGGAAGACGTGTTTAGGCGTCCTTCCCCGCCTTGCTCAAGTTGCCGAAGACGCCGTAACTCGTCTTTGATATCAATATTTCAAAAACCTGTGATCGGATTCATATTTCCCATCCGCTGGCCTGAGACCCACCAAAAAGCCCCACTGAACCCTCTAGCGGTTCGGCGCAATCGCCAAACAGGAAGTTACTTGGACGATGTGCTGTTCACCCATATTACTTCCGGGCACTCGGTATAGGTTCCGGCACTCTAGCTCGTCACAATACATAGCGATCCGTTGCCAATAACTCGATAAACAACATGATTTGGACGTATATACTATTATACAAGCTGGAAATGGACCGGATATTTCTACATCCCATAATGGAAAACTGTCTACCCCACGCTGATAGCCCAACGGCCCGCGGAGACTGGGGTGAGTTTTAGCGTGTAATATTTCCGTGTTCGACACTAACTGCTATGATAAACATTTGACCCACATTAGATGAATGGTATAACGCTGCCCACGGAATTATAAACGCCCCCTCGCCCATCTGGTCAACATCAGATGACGTGTAGTAACTTCCAGAAGTCCGTCCAGTTGGATTTTTTTATATCGCGCCGATTGCTATCAAACTGTATTTGATCATCAATATAATGCATTTGGGGCTATAAATCACGTTCTGGAGAAAGCTGCAGAAAGAGATGAAAACATACTTATACTTTAGATCATATTTTAGTATGAATATGTGAATGAAAAAGTGTAACGTTCATACACCCTGAACAATACATATAGGACATTGAATGGGCCCTAATAATGGCAATTTAGCAATAGAATTTAAAAAGTTATAGCCCTGCAAAGAAGGGGAACTTCTCCATAGACAAATAGAGCTGGCAACCTATGGTATATCATGAATTTAGCCTTAGGCAATCAAAGTGTTAACATGGTATTTATTCACCGTCAAAGATGCAAAAATAAATCATAATTTATATTCTCCTTTTCTTCATTACAATTTACTCAAGCCTAGTAACAGCCACAATATTTCTGACAATGGAAATACATACCCCCAGGCACGGGCATTTGAGCAATGGAGCAAGTGGAGCAGCTGCACCCCCACAATTGAACTTGGGGGAGCAAACGTGTGCTTTTGCACCCCCACTTTTTGATCATATGAAAAATATGATATGCCCCCCCCCAATATATAAATGTAACCATAACTACGTAATTTCAATCAAATTAATAATACGCAATGACACTTAATAGCAAGTTTTTAAGTTTCCAAAGATTGTGACCCCCCTGCCCGCCCACATTTTAATGGTTTGATCAACTGCCTCCCACGGCCCCTCCCTCCCCCAGCAGTCAGTGGCGCATGCTGCAGGTAGGCTGAGTATAAATATCACAGGCCACCGAGTGTGTCATTGGTGGCAGACTTTTCCAGTAAGTTGTTCAAACAAAGGATTATGTTAGACATGTCTTTACTACACTCAATACAATAAAAGTGTTCCACCCGTACCGGTCCCGAAATGCCATCTGGTCATACCGTAAATCCTCTAATAGTGGAGGTACATTAACGTTTCCCTCACGTTAGCATTAGCTTTAGCGCTAGCCGCTAGCTAACGTTGTCATAATATCTAGGTCTGTGGTGTCAGTTGGATGACGTTGACTTTGTTCGCTATCTATATGGCAGACGAGGCTGGCGTTGTCCCGTTGACACATTACAGACCATGATGCTATGATAACGTTAGTAGCTAAAGCTACTGCATGTCAACAACTCGATTCGACTGAGGAAGTCGAGAAGGTACCACACCTTCTTGTCCCCGGACACTGCAACCTTTTAGAACATAGGTGTCAAACTCACGGCCCGCGGGCCAAATCCGGCCCGCCATGTCATTTGATGTGGCCCCCCAAGAGCTCAGGTAAAAAAAAAATATTTTTTTTTTACATTAATATTGGGTTAAAAAATAGCAGTGTTAAAATAATTGTGGGTTAATGCGTTAATAAAGCTTTAACTTTGACAGCCTTAGTTATTACACATTCTTACACATACATGTATGTTGAACATCTGAGGTAACAAAGGAAAAAAGCCAAAAGCTCTTACTCCTCAGACATTCTTTGACAATTTTACAGCCCAAAATACAAAAAAGATCCAGGCGGAATAGGTAACAAAGGGTTGAAGAAATATTGTCTGAACTGTCAGGTGTGACATAACCGAGCATCTCGCTCAATTGAATAAGAAGCTGTAGGGACGGAAACAAGTCCCACCCAAAACTTGACCAATATAGTTGTGAACTGAGACAACCCTTATTTTGTTATTTTTGAGTACAGTTACAGTTGTGTGTTCATGCACAACTGCGATATGCTAGTTCAATAATTTTTTTTTTTTTTTTTTTTTTGGATTACAGAAAATGTTCACTAAAGTGCTATCTGTTGCAGCGGCACTGTTTTCCATGAAAATACCATATTTGGATAAGTTTGACCATTTCTCAAAATCTGAAAATCATTATTTAATAAAACACAGAAAAGGATCACCAAGTTACTCTGGATAAAACATTTTTTTACAGACAACATTGAGACAAACCTTCCTGACACATCTCCATCCAAACGCTTGGAAGAACTCATTGAAATCTCATCTGATACCACCTGGATAGCTAGTTTCAGAGTGTGGTGCTGAGTACCAAGTATCTCATGATGCAGCAGTTAAGGTGTTGATACCATTCAGCACCACATATCTGTGTGAAGCTGGCTTTTCATCCATGACAGCTCTGAAAACAAAATATAGGGCCAAGTTGAGCCTTGAGGATGACATGCGTGTTTGTTGCCTTGTCAAAGATCTCCCCACGTATTGACCGTATTATTAGCCAGCAGCAGCAGACCTCGCATTGAGCTCGAAATTTCCACTGAGTGAACGAGTGCTTATTTTCTGTATTTAAAAATAATACATGATTTTCTGTTTTTGAGAAATGGTCAAACTTATCCAAATATGCTATTTTTATGGAAAAGTGTGCAGCTGCAACAGATAGCACTTTAGTGATACTTTTCTGTAATTGTATTTAAAGAAATATGCTATTTGATTTACTACTACAAGCAGTGTAATGTCAACAGTACTAAGCCATTTAGACCTGAAACACCTGTTAATAATGCATTATATAGCCTGCATATACACACAAATGTGTTTCCCGGTTTCTTAAATAAACATTATTTTGAAAGCAAGCACTTTTGTCATCATTGTAGCAAAAAAGACAGTACCGGAAAAGTCTTTATCGTATGTAGGGGTGCCCTGGAATATTTTATTGAACACAGGGGTGCCTTGGCAGCAGAAAGGTTGAGAACCCCTGCACTAGTAGACACCAGAAGGAGCTCCCCAAACCATGTTAAACCCAGATTCGGCTCAAACAAGGGACTAAACACGTTTAGCAATTATGCCACATCAATGTGGAACGCCCTACCCACAGCTGTAAAGGAATATGAATTACTACCCACTTCCAAAACCACTCTCAAAGAGCACCTACGGGAGACTGCAATTCGAAACTGGCCCCTGTAAATGTCCTAACCCAATAATACACGAGACCCTCTTCTTGGGACCAAGCAAGGTTTCGTCGATAATCCAATGTACAGCTACCCCCCCCCCCCCCCCCCCCACCCCGCCTACCCTTTGGTTGTGGGAGGGATCTGGGGTCACGTGGAGTGTGTTATACGAATTAACGTCTAACTTGACTGTTTCAGCCAATCAGAATCAAGAAATGTGCATGCCATTGTATAATGATTGATTGACTATTGTGTCATGTGAGCACAGACACAGTGCACACAGAGGTCTTAGCATCACACTAACGTGCATGAATTTCAATAGCGCTCTAGCCTCTATCTCTAAGCAGACTGCTAAAGCTTAAGCAATAATAATACGTTACCATTGAACGATGAAGCGTCGAAAAATAACTGATTTCTTCGGGTCAAAGTTAACCACCGTCAATCCAGCCCACAGTGAGCTCTCTAAGGAACCAGCAGTAGAATTTCCAACTGTCATTGATCCAGTTAGCCCCTCTGCTGCTACCGTGAGTGCTGCAGGGATCTCTCAAAAGTCCAATCAACCAGACGACCCGCTGTTCTCGCAGGTACAAAACAGATACAAGGAGAAGGGACATCTCAAAGAAACCGGTCTGTTCATCCCAAGTGGTTCAAGGACCACAGATGGCTAACGTTTTGTCAAACAACTAAACAAGAGAAAAACTTTTCTGCACACAATGTCGCCTTTGGACAATGGAAGGACTCGGTTCGGGTTTAAGCAACACCAATGAGAATGCATTTTCAGTGCTTGGATTTCAGAATTGGAAAAACACTGTACATTCTTTTTGAAAACATGAGAGTAGCAAATACCACAGAGGCCATGGCTTACTACAGGTACACATTTCCCAGCAACCTAGCACGGGGTGAGTGTTGAAATTTTTTAATCCTATGCAACTGGTTGACTGCCGTGTCACATTATTTACGCTTTCTAATCATACTGGCTGGTTAAGTAATGCATTGCATATTATGATACTATTTGATTATGCAACTGGTTGACCGCCGCATCACATTATTTACACTTTCTAATCATACTGGCTGGTTAAGTAATGCATTGCATATTATTATTTTTTTTTGGATTACAGAACATATTCACTAAAGTGCTATCTGTTGCAGCGGCACTGTTTTCCATGAAAATACCTATTTGGATAAGTTTGACCATTTCTCAAAATCTGAAAATCATTATTTAATAAAACACAGAAAAGGATCACCAAGTTACTCTGGATAAAACATTTTTTTACAGACAACATTGAGACAAACCTTCCTGACACATCTCCATCCAAACGCTTGGAAGAACTAATTGAAATCTCATCTGATACCACCTGGAGAGCTAGTTTCAGAGTGTGGTGCTGAGTACCAAGTATCTCATGATGCAGCAGTTAAGGTGTTGATACCATTCAGCACCACATATCTGTGTGAAGCTGGCTTTTCATCCATGACAGCTCTGAAAACAAAATATAGGGCCAAGTTGAGCCTTGAGGATGACATGCGTGTTTGTTGCCTTGTCAAAGATCTCCCCACGTATTGACCGTATTATTAGCCAGCAGCAGCAGACCTCGCATTGAGCTCGAAATTTCCACTGAGTGAACGAGTGCTTATTTTCTGTATTTATTTATATTTTTTGAGAAATGGTAACTTGGTGATCCTTTTCTGTATTTAAAAATAATACATGATTTTCTGTTTTTGAGAAATGGTCAAACTTATCCAAATATGCTATTTTTATGAAAAAGTGTGCAGCTGCAACAGATAGCACTTTAGTGATACTTTTCTGTAATTGTATTTAAAGAAATATGCTATTTGATTTACTACTACAAGCAGTGTAATGTCAACAGTACTAAGCCATTTAGACCTGAAACACCCGTTAATAATGCATTATATAGCCTGCATATACACACAAATGTGTTTCCCGGTTTCTTAAATAAACATTATTTTGAAAACAAGCACTTTTGTCATCATTGTAGCAAAAAAGACAGTACCGGAAAAGTCTTTATCGTATGTAGGGGTGCCCTGGAATATTTTATTGAACACAGGGGTGCCTTGGCAGCAGAAAGGTTGAGAACCCCTGCACTAGTAGACACCAGAAGGAGCTCCCCAAACCATGTTAAACCCAGATTCGGCTCAAACAAGGGACTAAACACGTTTAGCAATTATGCCACATCAATGTGGAACGCCCTACCCACAGCTGTAAAGGAATATGAATTACTACCCACTTCCAAAACCACTCTCAAAGAGCACCTACGGGAGACTGCAATTCGAAACTGGCCCCTGTAAATGTCCTAACCCAATAATACACGAGACCCTCTTCTTGGGACCAAGCAAGGTTTCGTCGATAATCCAATGTACAGCTACCCCCCCCCCCCCCCCCCCACCCCGCCTACCCTTTGGTTGTGGGAGGGATCTGGGGTCACGTGGAGTGTGTTATACGAATTAACGTCTAACTTGACTGTTTCAGCCAATCAGAATCAAGAAATGTGCATGCCATTGTATAATGATTGATTGACTATTGTGTCATGTGAGCACAGACACAGTGCACACAGAGGTCTTAGCATCACACTAACGTGCATGAATTTCAATAGCGCTCTAGCCTCTATCTCTAAGCAGACTACTAAAGCTTAAGCAATAATAATACGTTACCATTGAACGATGAAGCGTCGAAAAATAACTGATTTCTTCGGGTCAAAGTTAACCACCGTCAATCCAGCCCACAGTGAGCTCTCTAAGGAACCAGCAGTAGAATTTCCAACTGTCATTGATCCAGTTAGCCCCTCTGCTGCTACCGTGAGTGCTGCAGGGATCTCTCAAAAGTCCAATCAACCAGACAACCCGCTGTTCTCGCAGGTACAAAACAGATACAAGGAGAAGGGATATCTCAAAGAAACCGGTCTGTTCATCCCAAGTGGTTCAAGGACCACAGATGGCTAACGTTTTGTCAAACAACTAAACAAGAGAAAAACTTTTCTGCACACAATGTCGCCTTTGCCCTTTGGACAATGGAAGGACTCGGTTCGGGTTTAAGCAACACCAACGAGAATGCATTTTCAGTGCTTGGATTTCAGAATTGGAAAAACACTGTACATTCTTTTTGAAAACATGAGAGTAGAAAATACCACAGAGGCCATGGCACGGGGTGAGTGTTGACATTTTTTTATCCTATGCAACTGGTTGACTGCCGTGTCACATTATTTACGCTTTCTAATCATACTGGCTGATTAAGTAATGCATTGCATATTATGATACTATTTGATTATGCAACTGGTTGACCGCCGCATCACATTATTTACACTTTTTAATCATACTGGCTGGTTAAGTAATGCATTGCATATTATGATACTATTTGATTATGCAACTGGTTGACCGCCGTGTCACATTATTTACGCTTTCTAATCATATTGGTTAAGTAATAAATATTATGATACTATTTGATTGTGACTAAATGTAGGCTATAATCAATAAACAAATGCGTTACGAGCATGTGCCTTGGTTTGGGCGGAGGGAGTAACATCACATAATTTTGGCCAATTGGCCCTAACCATTCCAAATGCATTCCGCAGTCCATGGGCCTACATGTAATTTTAGTTTAGTTCGTTTGCAAATAGTTTTTATTCTATTTTATTTTATTTATTATTAACTCACTGCCACTTTATTTTATTTTACTATGTACCACTGCTGCTAGAATATTTGCACTAGGTTCTCTTTTACCTCTTTTATTTACTTCACTTTTTGCTTTATGTTTATATTGTCGAGATCTTTTTATATACACCGTGGGAAGGGGGTGAACGAACGTAATTTCATTCAATTTCTGTATGCATTGTCTCGCACACTATGGGAAATGACGACAATAAAGTTGCCTTTGACTGTGCTCCTCAGAGAGAGATGTACCAGCGCGTGTTTGAGAAGCCTCCAGATCGCCACTCAGACTTCTCCCGTCTGGCCCGCTTCCTGACCGGTAACAGCATTGCCCTGATTCTGGGAGGAGGGGGCGCTAGGTACTGCTACTACTGTCTAGACACACACACACACACACACACATACACACACACACACACACACACACACACACACACACACACACACACACACACACACACACACACACACACACACACACACACACACACACACGCACACGCACACACACACACGCACACACGCACATGCACATGCACACGCACATGCACACGCGCACATGCACGCACACACACAGGGAATCACAAGGGAAGTAACTGTACATTATCCCCCGCAGTTTCACAACTAACAACATAGACTTTTTAAAGCTAAGAAAATGTATCTCTTCCTCTATGATTGACTACTAATCCTGGTAATAAAAGCCAATGCCTTTTTGTATTTGTCACGCACACAATGGCAAATTAAATATTTTCTAGCTTCCCCAATCAAAGATGAACAGATAAGAGAGAAAAAAAAGTTTCCATAAAATCAACTCGATAGGCCTCAATGACAAACCCAGTAGATCTGTAATATGACCCGTTTCATTTGGGATCTGTCTCTCTCTCCCCCGTGTCTTGCTGTGTGCGTCGCAACCATGTTTGATTTATGTCTGTCTCTTGTTGCCTGGTCTGTCCTTTTCTGATGCTCTCTGTCTTGTCTGTTGCTCTGTTGGCTTCTCCTGGAGCTGTGGCAAGGTGGGTATCAGTTAATCACACCGAGCGCCCCGTTTAGAAACATGACCTGTTGGCTACAGTACAGTATAGGCCTTTCCCTCTCTCCCTCTCACAATGCCAAAACGGTGGAGTTTTGACCAGTGCTCCGTTACTCTATCGCCCCGTGTTTCAGGGGGTGCTCTCAGGTGGGGATCATACGGGCGCTGAACGAGGCAGGCATCCCCATAGACCTGGTGGGAGGTTCCTCCATCGGCTCCCTCATGGGGGCGCTGTATGCAGAGGAGAAGAGCAACAGTCGCATGAGGATCCGCGCTCGCAAGTGGGCTATGGTAGGTAGCGTTTTTATACAGAGATCTTAACCTCTTAACAGGCTCCCAGAAAAGTGGCAATTTTTTTACTTGAACTTGAGGACTGCATACTTTTTTAGCTTTATACTTTATACTTTTCTCTTTTGAAAGATACCATTCTGAAATTACTAATGCAAAAAAGGAAAATCACTTTTAGTGCTAATGAAATAGAGTAACAGAGGTCTGAACTTGAGTTGAACTTGAACTTGTGTACTAAACATTTTCTGTAGTGGTTGCAAGATTCCATATTCCAGCATAGAGGTATAAGCTGGAAAACACAGCTGTTCCATAGCCTGACGTCTTATGTAGTACAGGTCCAAATTTTATAAAAAGCCATTCAGAAATGGGTCCTTAAGAGACGTCTGAGTAAAACCAAAAAAGAAAAAAGCTCTCCAAAATCCATTTCCTCATCCACCACTGTGTGTTCTGACATTTTATTCACTTATGGTTTTCGCTCTTCAACTTTCAACTACGTCCCTTATTTGCACCCCCCCCCCCCCCCTGTGTGGGGTATCGTTGGAAACCTACACTTGTTGGCTAAAACGCTGACCAATCATTTTCACCGTCAGCGGGTGATTGGCAATTATATTATCATACTGGCAATCGTGTCTCGCTCTGCCATACTGAGATAGCCCACGGAACAAAACACATGCACCCACTTGCACGTAACCACGCCACTCCCCTGCGTGCCTCTATAACAGGCAGGAAGTGGTCACGCTTTCACCCTTCCTCATTCTTTTCCAAACGTGGAAGCAGCTCATATGCACTTTCAAACAGGAACTTTGTTATGAAGCGTAGGGAGAAATTACGCAATGTTGGACTTTCGCCAGAAGTACGCCAGCCCCCGGATCCTTCTCGGCACGTCCAGACAGCACGGCGGTCGTATCCTGTTTTTTCCTCGTCGCTTAACAGCGGACCGATGGACTTCGCGCGCCGCTTGGCAGTCGAACCACGCCGTGCCCAGGTAGGACCTGCACTGGCAGGCATTGGTACTGGCAAGTTTAATACTGCTCGTTGTTTTGTGAGACGACCAGGCGATGTATTGGCGCAGGGGGCGGGATATTTGGATAAACGTGGTCATCATGACTCACTGTTGGATGTTTTTCCAAGTATCCTAGCACGCGCAGCTGAAGCTAATGCTAAGATGTGCCCCGCCGGGGTTGTCTTCACTCTTCCCTCCTCTTAACCATTCATGCTGACGGTCAATCGGTGTCTAATGTTGGGGGTTTAGCCGAGGTGTATTACCCTTTACATGGGTGGATGGGCTGACGACAGGGCTCAGGGCAGGTGTGCATTTGTGAATCTATGAATTGAAAATGGGGGACCCTAATGTTTTCTCTGGTCTGCATCCCCTTAACAATTGTGTGTATTGGGCTAGCCCATTCTGCAATATGTTAGTAACGTTTTCGTTCATTCATTAATTTATCCCTTACACGGGTGCATGCACAGGTGTGACGCAGTGGAGGTTGTTGCATGACTACTAGTGGAGCAGTGCTTCACTAGTAATAGACTTTGGTCAGCAGCCGCCACTGGTGTTCCGTGCTTAGTGGAGCAGGTGGCATCGGTCCTTTGCCCTGACATGGTGGAACGGTATCCCGCCCGGCCGACACCAAGAGCATTGGCCGCAGTACAGAGTTTAGCAGCAACTAACAACATTGCTCAATTGGCTGCTTTTCTGTCAAAAATGGTGTCGGGTGGTGGGGCCTTAGGGCCAATCAACGTTAAAACCATCGCGCAAGGTTTTGAGGTTATTCAGCTTTTGACCCAGCCGCAAGCTATAACCGCAGGGAGGGCTAGGATGCTGTCAACGGTTGTTCACAGGCATCTTTGGTTGGAGCAATCTCCCCTTGAGGAGGGGAGGGGTCTCCTCCTCAGGGCTCCCCTCTCCGTGGGTGGACCTTGGTCTGTCCACGGAGGCGCGGGCGGTATTTGACCTGGGTTCCACGCCGCCCCACACCGAGCAGCCAGAGGTGAGAGCACAGCCTCGCCAGCGGCTGTGGCGAGGCCCCCGGCCAGCGGCCATGTTTCCCCCGCCTGAGATACCCTGGACACAAAGTGTGACCACAGGTGATCACAAGGCCGACAGCCTCGGCGGCAGAGGGATCGGCTATATTAGATGGGCACGCCCTAAAAAAACGTTGGCATCTAGCTGTGTCTAGCACGCTCTCCGGTTACTCCCCCCCGCTACACTACGGGACACAGGGGTCTGATTTGTTCCCTTTGGCTGCGGGCCGCGTTCTTCCAGTGAAGCGCAAGCGGCCCCACATTTCACTTCTCATGGAGACAGGGGCTGACACCCAGTTGCTAGCTAGGCCTGGGTCTGTCTATGAGAATGCTGTGCTGTCAAGCGGCTCCCACACCACACGTCCTGCGTCTGTGTTTGGTGAGCCTGGTGTTGTATCTGTCGACGGAGCAGGGTTCCCTGTATCTAAACAATGTTGTCAGAGGGGGAATTCTAGGCCCAGGAGGTCGCAGCGTGGGTTCCCCCCAGCCCCGCCCTCGCCAGGCCGGGTATTACGTTAGTGCCTCCCCCTTCTGGACTTCCGATGCCGCGGTGGTCAGCAGGGACGCGTAATTTGGGTGGTAGTAATATCACTACAGGGCTACGGTGTGTAGGGACTCACCCTATCGGGCACCGTGGGGACCACACACCATGCATGTCCAGCTGCAGAGCAGGCTATCCTCAGCAAGCTAAGCCGGGAAGATGCTCAGCGGGGGAGCCTATGTCACCAGGGGTGATGGCCGCTCCCCCCATATCAGACCGCCTTTTCTGTCGGGGTCCCCCCCTTGGGTGCGATTGCCTCGTTGGTCGAGTCAGGGTGCCATATCCCGGCTCCGCGAGACACCCTGCTCACGCGGTTGGCGAGACCAGGGTTGACAACGCGCAGCGGGAGGGACCGGGCCACCTATCTACGATTCCTAGCGGACCAGCAGCAGTTGGCGGTGGGGGCACTTTGGAATTTTTACCACGTATGGCTGCAGTAGTAGCCATATGTCGGTGTGGATGGAGAGAATGCTGAGGACGGCGCTTGTGTTACAGTTTACACACCCCCGCCCTCTGTTTTTTGGATTTGTTACAGACTATTGTCAGAGTCTGCGGCAGTGACAGCCCTGGCCGAGGAGATTCGTTCTCTGGCGGCGAAGCAGGCGATCATCGTGGTCCCATGGGTGGACGCGATGAGCAGCGTTTACTCCCGATATTCTCTGGTGCCCGAGAAATCGGGGGGGGGGGGGTGTCAGACCCATACTGGACCTGTCCCATGGAAGGTTCAGAATGTTGACCGTCACCCACCTGTTAAGCGCTGTCAGGTGGGAGACTGGTTCACCTCCATAGACCTGAAGGATGTGTATTCACCCCGATCTTCCCTCCTAGGACATACCTACGCTTCCTTTTTCAGGGCTTAGCGGACGAGTACCAGAGGCTGCCGTTCGGCTACTCTCTGGCTCCTCGCATCTTCACCAAGTGCGTGGAGACCGCGCTGGGGCCTCTGTGTCGTCAGGGGATACGAATTTTATTCTACCCTGGATGACGTTCTGGTCCTCGGCCGGTCAGAGAAAATCGCCAGGTCTCATACCAGGCAGGTCGTGGAATTCCTCACCAGCCTGAGTTTTGCTGCAGACTGGAACAAGAGTGCTCCTCTTCCCAGTCAACGGGTGGAGTACTTGGGCTTATTTCTAAGCTCAAGGTCTATATGGGCATCCCTCTCAGAGCGGCGGCGAGAGGATGTTCTCGGCGCGCTCGCGAGGCTCCGTCCTAGGACAGTTACGGCGCTGACCGTGATACGCATGCGCGGTATTATGGCATCTGCTCAAGCTGTGGTCCCTCTTGACCTCCTCTTCATGAGGAGGATACAGAGGTGGGTTTTTTGGTGTGAAAATAGACCCTGTGAGAGTCAAGTGGGAGCTGCTGAAGGTTCCCATGTCAGTACTGGGAGACCTCGCCCTCTGGGGGGAGCCTGGGGCCCTCACCAGCGGGGTCCCCATGGGCAGCAGGCTGTCACATGTCACGGTCTTCACTGACGCCTCCCTCACGGGATGGGGGGGACATGTCGGACCGACACAGTAAGGGGCAGCTGGCAAGGACCATGCTGCCCGGTCTGCACTACATATAAATGTGTTGGAATTGAAGGCAGTGCTTCTAGTCCTCGGACAGCTCGGCCATCAGGTGATGGGCGAGGATGTTCTGATCAGGACGGACAGCACGACGTCGGCGTCGTATGTCAACAGACAGGGAGGAGTACGCTCCTCCCGTCTCCACCGGGCGGCGGCCGATTCGGTCCATGGCCGCCCGGGATTCTGTATGCGTTCCCTCCATACACCTGATAGCTCAGCTGTTGGAGCGGGTACGTCAGGAGCGCAGGACTTTGATCCTGATCGCGCCGGACCGGGGCACGGCTGTGTGGTTCCCGGTCCTGAATCAGCTCTTGGTGGCCCCGCCGTGGCCTGTTCCGTGGTCATCGCGGGCCCTCTCTCAGGCACACGGAACGATGTTTCTGCGTCCTGTTCTTGGGCAGCCATTGATGGTTTCGCTGCTGAAATGGTGAATCTGGAGGGGATGTGTCTTAACCCTACTGTGGTTAACACCATCCAGAACGTGCACGCTCCGTCCACTACCGCGGTTTACGCTGGGAAGTGGCGTATGTTTCGGGAGTGGTGTGAGGTTGGGGGCCTGGACCCAGTGTCTTGCCCCCTGGACTCGGTTCTTTCCTTCCTCCAGTCTATCCTGGATAGGCTGTCGGCCTCGACAGTGAGGGTATACGCCGCGGCTATATCCTCTTGTCATGTGGGTTTTGAGGGCGGTACGCTGTTCAGCCACCCTCTCGTGAAACGTTTCCTGCTTGGCGCTCGGCATCTCAAGCCTGTGGAACGTTCTCTGTCTCCGAGTTGGGACCTCCAACTGGTCCTGGGCCGGTTGTCGGAGGCCCCGTTTGAGCCTCTTGAGCAGGCGCCGTTGGATCGGCTGTCCTTTAAGACTGCGTTCCTTTTGGCCATCACCTCCGCTAAGCGCATGGGTGAGCTGTGTGCTCTCGGTGTGGCCTGAGTGCCTGTCTATTCGAGCCGATAGCGGTGCGACTCTGAGGCCTAATCCGGTCTTCGTGCCAAAGAATATCCGGAGCTCTTTCCTCTCCAGGGATATTATGATTCAGACGTTTCATCCTCTTCCTCACGCTAGTGGGTTGGAGGCGAGCCTTCACCTGTCGTGTGCTGTCCATGCACTGATGGTTTACCTTAGTCGCATGCAGGATCTCAGGGCTTCCGATCAACTGTTTGTTTGTTATGGTGGCCCGCGCGAGCGGGTAAGGCGCTGTCCAAGCAGCGCCTGTCACATTGGTTATGCGAGGGCATTGCCCTTTGCTACACATTGGCTGGACAGGTTCCCCCCGGGGGTGTCAGGGCGAACTCCACTCGTGGTGTGGCGGCCTCTGCGGCCCTGTTGGGGGGGGCCTCGGTGGAGGACATCTGTGCTGCGGCCTCCTGGTCCTCCCTGAGTTGTTTTGTTAAGTTTTTACCTCATGGACATGACTGGGGGTTCTGTCTCCCAGGCAGTCCTGAGGTCCGGGACCTCTCCTGCATCCCGCCATCAGGTGGGCTAGCGGGAGTGTGTGGGTGTGGACCGCGGAGTGGTGTGTCACACGTGGTCCCGCTTGCGCTGTGCGTTCGGGGGTGCCTGGTTCCCCTTTTTCGCACTTTGGTTGTAGTTGACTGCCTACCCCCCTTCGTTAGGATGGGCGGGTGGACGGGACTCCCCTCCTCCCTGGCAGGGGCTTACGGGCCCTCAGGGGGTGCATTTGACGTGGCCACGCATCAACTCTGCCCTGTATCTCAGTATAACTATAAGATTTATTATTCTTCCTGCTCCTTTTGTCCATGGAATGATAATTATGATTGTGTAATGAAGAAACTCTGATTGTATGATTCTATGTGGCAAATAAATATTCTGAATCTGAATCTGATAATATAACGTAAGGTTATCCTATAACCCTAGTTATATGAATACTGGCTGAGCGTCTCGCTCTTCGGCGCCCTGAGGTCCCTCTGATGCTTTCCGCGTATGGAATTCGAACTTGGAAGGGTGAAAGCGTGACCACTTCCTGCCTGTTATAGAGGCACGCAGGGGAGTGGCGTGGTCACATGCAAGTGGGTGCATGTGTTTTGTTCCGTGGGCACAGTAGGTGCTGGAGATAATGATATCTCAGTATGGCAGAGCGAGACGCTCAGCCAGTATTCATATAACTAGGGTTATACGTTCTGGAGCGCCTGGAGTCCGGGGTGGTCATCTGACGCGTGGCGTGTAAAAAGACGCTCGCCTGACATATCGTCATGTAACTTGAGAACCAAATCACGGATTTGGTCGAGTGAGGTGGAGTTCGAAAGGCAACAAATAGATCTTTCGAACGGTATATTATATGTTCGGCGAGAAATGCAGCCCCGAGCCACTAGACGCTCGCAAAGTGCCATGACTTGCGTGCATTCCGCGCACGGCCCATGCATGGTACCCCACCTGTTAAGAGGTTAGGAACACGCCAACATTTGGGGAAATTCGCTTACCGTCTTCTCCAGAGAGAGACAAGAAGATAGATACCGCCAATATGGTGGCGTAGAGGAAGGACGTAGTGGAACGGGCTCCTACACAAAAACTTGATGTATCGAACATACTCCGCTTAACTTAAGTTTATGTCAACTCACGCTTATTAATCACATATCTAACGAAGAAATGCCACCCAAAAAACCCGAAGTGAGCAGGAAGCCGATGGCATCGCCCGGCGTTAGCACTAGTGCTAGCATGAGACCACAAGGGGCTAACGCGCCAGCTAACAATGAAGCTAACAATGAAACACCACCGACATGGTTTCTTGGGGAACTGGAGAAAGTATTCGATATAATTCAAGCCATGATGGAACTTAAGCTGAACTCTCTAAATATCGCGGTGGAAAGACTTATCAATGACAACCAGGCACTGGGGCAACGTGTTAAGGAAATGGAGGGAGTGCACGCTAGCTACGGTGATAGCCTCAACTCCCTATACCAAGACCTCAGCGACCATACAAAAAACACAGAGGAAGAAATCTGCTGTCTGAAAGAAAAGCTTGACGACTTGGAAAACAGAGGGAGAAGACAAAACCTGAGACTGATAGGATTCCCAGAAGGTGTGGAGGGGGAAAACCTTATCGATTTCCTACAAGAATAGCTCCCCAAAGTACTGGATCTAGACACCGGGCAACCCATTGAGATAGAGCGGGCTCACCTTTTTCTTAAAGTGACATGCACCCCCTCAGAGCTTATAATTGGTGGTGATTTTAACCTGGTATTAGACCCTGGATAGATCCTCCCCTAGAAACAATATCAGACCAAATTACGCTCACTAGAGACTGATATAAAATCGCTTGAAAATCAACATTCCCTATTACAATCACGGACCTTATTCAATCAGATAATGGCAGAAAAGGCAGAATATAACACTATCACCTCGCGAGAGGTAGAAAACGCTATGTCAAGGTTGAAACATCGCTACTACGAACAGGGTGACAAGGCAGGGAAACTACTAGCGTGGCAAATACAAAGGGAGGATTCCGCAAGGTGTATACCTGCCATTAGGGAAAGTGACAAAGGGGAGTTGACCCATAACCCACTGCTCATAAATCGGACCTTCTCAGACTTCTACAAGTCTCTCTATTCCTCGCAGTGGGAGAAGAAACAGGAGATGTGTGAATTCTTAGACAACCTAGTTATACCTAAGTTAACAAAAGGTACGATGGGGGACCTTGACAGGGAGATAACTAAGCAAGAAATACTAGATGACTTATCAAAACTGACATCAGGGAAAGCTCCAGGGCCGGTCGGCTTCTCTATAGACTTCTACAAGGCATTTATAAACTGATAGACCCTCTCCTAGAAATGTTCAACTACTCCATTGAGAATAACCAACTACCTGAAACCCTGGAGCAAGCTCTTATTATAGTCCTACCAAAACCAGGGAAGGACCCTACCTTATGCGGGTCATACAGACCAATTTTGATTATTTCCAACGAATATAATTTTTTTACTAAAATCATAGCCACTCGACTTGAGAGAGTAACCTCCTCACTTATTAATACGGACCAGATCGGTTTCATACAGAATCGCTCATTAATAGACGTGAGAAGATTTCTTAACTTGACGCACTGTGCCAAATCCATAGAAAACCCGGTCATTGCGATCTCGTTGGACGCGGAGAAGGCGTTTGACCGCGTAGAGTGGCACTTTCTCTTCGCAGTTCTACAAAAAAATTACTTTGGCCCAAATATGCTAAGAATGATCCATATGCTGTACCTTAATCCTACAGCCAGGATACAGACCAACTCCGAGATTTCACCTTCTTTCCCTCGAAGGCGCGGTACTAGGCAGGGTTGTCCTCTTTCCCCTACACTTTTTGCGCTGGTAATCGAACCCCTGGCTATCGCAATAAGGTCACATAAATCTATTAGTGGGTCAAAGTGGGTCTTGAGAGCCATGTCATCTCTTTATACACGGACGACATAGTCCTGTTTCTTACCAATCTTGACTCATCCATGCCTGCCCTTATGGAACTACTGTCAAAGTATAATGTAATCTCAGGCTACAAGGTTAAAGGAAAACTCCAACATTTTGGGAGATTTGCTTATTTGCCAATCACCCTGGAGTTAGACAAGAAGATACATACCTTTTTTCTTCTCTGTGCATGCAGTAGGAGTAGGAAGACGCGCACCGTTAGCCTAGCTTAGCGTCAGTCACTGGAAGTAGGTTCCTCCATTAGCCTAGTTCCCAACGTCTTCCTACTCCTACTGCATGCACAGAGAAGAAAAAGGTATGCATCTTCTTGTCTAACTCCAGGGTTCCCAAAATGTTGGAGTGTTAAGATACATACAGTACCTTTTTCTTCTCTGCATGCAGTAGCAGTAGGAAGACGTGCACCGTTAGCCTAGCTTAGTGTCAGTCACTGGAAGTAGGTTCCTCCATTAGCCTAGTTCCCAACGTCTTCCTACTCCTACTGCATACACAGAGAAGAAAAATGTATGTATCTTCTTGTCTAACTCCAGGGTAGATGGCTAATGGTAGATAAGCTAATTTCCCAAAATGTTGGAGTTTTCCTTAATGCGCAAAAAAGTGTGACCATGCCCCTTAACTCAGTAGCCGAAAAAATACCAAGGTCCAATTTCCCCTTCCTCACTCAATTTGTAACATATTTGGGTTTAAAGATCCCTAACCAAATAGATTAAATTGTCTTACTAAATCATGACCCACTACTTAAAAAAGTGGAGAAGGACCTAGATAGATGGATGCAGCTACCTCTCTCGCTAATCGGACGTGTGAACTGCATTAAGATGAACGTCCTTCCTAAATTTCTCTACCTTTTTCAAACCCTCCCTATATCTATACATACATTTTAAATTTATTTGAAGGATAAACCCCTTGAGATATGCTATCTCGTTTTCGAGGGGGTCCTTAACATAGGATACAAAACATACAATACAATACATAACAAAACAAAAAACAAGACAACAAATGCACTTATACACTGACAGACGCTCTCCCAAGCTAACTCCCACAATCCACACTGATTCATCCCAAGAGGATCACCAATATATATATATATATATATATGTTCCCTTATAAAACACAAACAAAATTATAATTTGATCTGAAAATGACATTTAAGCCCTAACACAGTAAATCAATAACAGGTGCAAGTAGTCTGTAGATGAGTGAACAAAGATATCTTGAATAACCGGTAAGAAGTAAGAGATCTGAGTGAACTAGGCAGTTTGTTCCAATCAGCTGGTGCTTTATATTTAAAGGCAAGTCGACCGATAGCTTTGATGGTTCGAGGTATACTAAAGAAAGGAAGATCCGTGTGTCTTAAATTATAAGTTGAACTATATGGTGTTAAGAACTGCTTTAGATAGGGGGGATAATTAAAGTAAATACATTTGTAAACAAAAAGCAACCAATGAAAATGTCTTCTGAATTGGGGAGAAAGCCAGTTTAACAACTCAAACATAAGACAGTGATGGGTTCTATAAGGACACCTCAATATAAATCTGCAAACACTATTATAAGTAACATTTAAAGGACGGAGATTTGTTAGTGTGGTGTTTTGATAGACTATGTCTGCGTAATCCATTATTGGAAGTACCAGCTGTATAATGATTATTTTCCTAACCTGAAGAGAAAAACAGTTAATAGAACGATACAATATTCTCAGGCTACAATTTGTTTTCTTCATCACAGCATCAATATGTGACTTGAAGGTGAGTTGAGAATCAAGCCAAAGACCCAGATACTTATATTCATCGACATTTTCAAGAGGAGCATCATCTAAAAACGTAATCGACAACTGATTTGATATTTGCACTAGATTTGATCTAGTACCAAACAGCATACTATAGGACTTCTTCTTATTTAATAAAAGTTTGTTAATAGATAACCATTTCTGGACAGCATCAAAATGAGTCTGTAAAGAGTACTGAATTTGTTGAATATCAGACTTAGAAGAATAAATCACTGTATCGTCAGCATACAATTGAGTAAGACAGTCAGATGGTATCAGAGTGAGATCATTAACAAATATAGAAAATAATAATGGTCCTAAAGATGATCCTTGAGGAACACCTTTATCCATAATCAAAAAATCAGACTGTTTACCCTGATATGATACACACTGACGTCTCTGGTGGAGATAGGAATTGAACCAAAGTAAAGAATTATTAGAGACACCAATAGCACACAGTTTGTCAAGAAGAAGATAATGATCAACCAAATCAAAAGCCTTTGTGAGATCTATAAATATTGCACCAGTAACCATGTTATTGTCCATTGCTGAGTGAACATCATTGGTCAACTTCAGAAGGGCTGTAGTTGTGGAGTAGTTTGGCCTGAAACCAGATTGGCATGGTGATAAAATATGAGAATCATTAACATAATGGGATAATTGATTAAAAATTAGTTTTTCAAATACTTTTGCTATACTATTAATAATTGAAATTGGTCTATAATTATTGAGATCAGAAGGATCACCACCTTTATGCAATGGAATGACTTTTGCACATTTCCAGCTTAATGGAGTTTCATTAGTTGTTAAAGATAAATTAAATAAATCAGACAAAGGATATGATAATACATGAGATGCAAGTTTGATGAATTTGATCTCCATACCATCTGAACCACAGCTAGTACCCAATCTTAATTCATCAATGATCTTCTGAACATCAAGCGGACGAATACTTCTAAAGGAAAAAGAGCTGTTGCATCTGGTGTTATTAAGAGGCACATCGGAATATGAAGAGTCATTAAATTTGAGTCTGCAGACAGAATTAAAGTGCTGATTAAAGGCAAGTGCAATTGAGGAGGGATCATTGACAACTTCATTATTAATTCTAATATGAGTGGGATTTATAGATGACTTCTTAGTAATGCTGTTGATTCTCTTCCAAAACAGTTTTTTGGATTGCTAAATTCATTGCTTAAACAATCTTTGAAATAGTTGGATTTAGCATTTCTTGTTTTAGTTGTACATAAGTTCCGTATTTGTTTATATGCAATGAAGTCGGCAGAATCCTTTGTCAGACGATGCTTTTCCCAAGCCTTATCTCTTTGTTTATACAGATTTATAAGTTCACTATTAATCCAGGGCAAGTGTCTACCCTTTACTTTGAGCATCTTCCAGGGAGCATGATGGTCAATAACATTAGTAAGCTCAGTGTAGAAGAAATTCCATGCATCTTCAACAAATGGAATCAATTTAAACCTGTCCCAATTTATAGATGTTATATCTTGAATAAAGTGCTCAATATTCAAATTCCTACATTGTCTTATCCTGATAAATTTTGGTGGTAGACGTGGTAACTTTATCTTCCAAATGCAGAAGATGATAGAATGGTCGCTGAAACTATCAGGTAACACACCAGAGTTTGAAATTCTGTCCGGGTGTGATACGAGAATCCAATCTAGCAGAGACTTGGATCTAGTATCAACTCTAGTAGGCTCACTAATGAGTTTAGTTAAATTGACACTGCCAAATAGGTTTCGAGCATTACTAGATGATCGATCTAGCCAGTTGATGTTAAAGTCACCCAAGATAATAATTTCATTTGGACGATCTAAAGAGTTAATGGTGGATAATATATCATTTGTAGATTCAGAGGGAGAATCAGGAGGTCTATAAATATTTCCTATGGTCAACTGCTTATTTTCATGAAAAGAAATTTTAATAAAAAGACACTCAAAGTTTATACAGTAGGGTTTACCCTTGGCCTGAGGAGCTCAGATGTCAGATTTGATTTGACATATGTAGCCACTCCTCCACCTCTAGTACCCCTATCAGCTCTGTACAGAACATAGTTGTCAAGTTCAACTTCATTGTCAGAGATTGCACTATGCAACCATGTGATTGATTGATTGATTGATTGATTGATTGATTGATTGATTGATTGATTGATTGATTGATTGATTGATTGACAGACTCCTTATATTCAGGTGAATAACATTTAAACCTTTAGAAGTATTCATCATACCAGAGTTGTATTAAAAAAAAAAGAAAAAAAAAAAACTGGATATATAATCTTGTGCAAGGAGGAACAATGGATAATGAGCAGGGAGCAGGAGAGCGACATACATTCAAGTACACACACACAACATAACATAAATACATAACACAAAACTAAATCCCAGCATGTCCCAGCAGTACCTGGCATGTCTATGGGAATTCACTATAAACTCAAAGCTCTGTCTGTATTCTTAGAGAAAGAAAAAGAAAAGAAGAAGAACTTCTTCAAGAAATTATAAAGGACAATATCTGCATTCATATGGAGGAGGAAGGTCCTAGAATTAAAATTAAAAACCTATATAATTCCCCCCAGTGTGGTGGACTGAAACTCCCGGACTTCCAACGTTATTACTGGGCTGCACAGACAATGGCTCTGTGGATTTGGCAGAATGAGTCGACTAATTCCCCTGCTTGGAGACAAATAGTACAATGCCATACAATGGACGTACCGCTGGCCGGAATTCCTTTTATCCGGTCGTACCACACCCTGAAGAATAGTTCAATTAACCCATTTATTAAACACACAGCAAGAACATGGTTTGAGATTCAGACACATCTTGGTAGCTTTATTGCATTTCACAGGAATACTCCCTTCCACAACAACACAGCTTTACCAGAATCACTTAGAGATGGCATCACCAAGAAGTGGTACACTCAGGGAATTAAAACTTTTGGGGACCTATATGATAATAACATACTTATGTCCTTTGAACAGCACCTTCCACCTTCCAACTACTAATTTCTTCCAATATCTACAGGTCAGACCCTTCATAGGTACAGGTCAGAGAGGAAACTTCACTCTTCCAAAACCCCTCCTCATAGATGATATTCTAAAAGGAGTTATTCATCCTAGAGGCATCCTATCATTAACATATAATAGAATTCTGACCTTTACAGAAATAATACCCCTAAATGCCAAAAACAAATGGGAGCAGGACCTGGACTGTACCTTTGAAGAAGATGAATGGGAATCACTGTGAGTCCGCACTATCATTTTCATATAACACTCGACATAAACGTATGCAATTTAACATTCTCCATAGAACCTATTTTATGCCGGAAAGACTTCACAGGATGAATGACGCTATCTCTGACCTTTGCCCTAGGTGCTCAACTGAAACAGGTAGCCTGCTCCACATGTTCTGGGAATGTAATAAACTAAGACCTTACTGGGGCTCAATTTGGGAGATTCTCGAAGTGATCACAGGGTTTGAGATCCCATGTACACTTAAATTAGCATTATTAGGAGACATGTCTGACATCTCTCCTGATAATAGAAGCAAGGTGCGGATCATCAAATTGGCCATGATTGCTGGGAACAAGTGTATTGCCATGCTGTGGAAAAGTGCTGTGTCTATGTGGCTTAGTGAAATCTCTTCGTACATGGCATCAGAGAAAATAGTGTTCAATCTTAAGAAAAAACCACATCTTTTCGATAAATGCTGGGCTGGGTTTAGGCAATACTTAGAACAGATTACATAGTAGGTTGACGATGTATGCTATTAATGATGCTTGCTTTTGTCTTTCTGATGGGTATATATTGCAATGAATGATACTGTAAATGTTATTATTTGCTCTTTGAAGAGAAAAGATGTACCGTTAGATATTTATTTGTTTGGTATAGAAGTATGGGCACCTGCTCAGACAGGTGTAGCTGGGTTTACTAAGTTTTCAAGTTGTGTAAAAGAAAAAAGTTTTGATTTTGTTGAGGTCCTAGTCTGGGGGAGGGGGGTCTGGTCTTGAGGTTTTCTTTTTGTTTATATAAATTTTTATTTCTTTCAGGGGGGGGGGGGGGGGGGTTAATTTGTATAAATTTTTCTGAGATTCGGGGTGAAGGGGAGGGGAGGGGGAGAGGGGCAGTTGGCAGCATTTCTTTTTGTATTGATGTTGAATTGTAAAACTGATAAAAAGAAAAAAACATATTGTTTAAAAAAAAGAAGATAGATACCAGTTTCCTCTCTGTGCGTTCAGTAGAAAGCTGCATCTGGCTGCAGCTTAGCACAATGAATGGAAGCGGACATGACGGGTTAGCCTTCGGGAGAGGTGTTAGTTGGAAAATGCCTAGGCTAACCGGCCATGTCCGCTTCCATTCATTGTGCTAAGCTAGGCTAACGTGCAGCCAGATAGCTTTCTAGTGAACGCACAGAGAGGAAACTGGTATCTATCTTGTATCTTCTTGTCTCTCTCTGGAGAAGACGGTAAGCTAATTTCCCAAAATGTTGGCATGTTCCTTTAACACATTCCCCGCCATCCAAGCTGTACAGCGTTATTGCCCGCCATGTGTTGTCTGCCAGACCACTCTGTACAGCGATATTGAGATCAATATTTCATTTTTTTGCCATGGCATTCATAATTCATATATACACCTCCGACGGCGGCTATGTACGGCTCAATACAACGACGGCTCAATACCGCCGCCTGGTGGATGGTCGGGCGAGTTACACTCGAACAACAGGAAGTGGGAGGTGTGCGTCGATTAAATGCATCCGGCCATCAGACATTGTTGCAAGGCTCCCGACAGATACTATAGTACATATGGAACGCCATATAAACTTAATAATCGATATGATTTCGGCGTTTATTGCGACATACAAACCGGAAATGGACCTAAGCGATCGACGTCCTATACTTGGGATATTTCACCGCCAGTCTCTTTGACCCACGGTAAGAGGACGCTAATGTTATTTTCAGCCCAATTGTTTATTCATTTCACTGCAAACCATCTGATCAATATATCACCCATACTACATAAAGCATTTACTGACGATCACGGAATTATAAACGACCCCCCCCCCCCTTCCTCCGCGCATAACGTATACGATCATATACAGTTGAATTTTTTAATATAGCGTGTCTAGGGAATAAACGGCAATCGATAATCTATATATGCGTTTAGGCCTATAACTCACATTCTAGGAATTACTGCAGAAAACGATAAAAACATACTTATATTCTAGAAGGTATTTTTGTATGAATGTATGCATGAAAAAGTATAACGTTCCTACATCCTGAACGATAGATAATCGATGTTGAATGGGCCATAGTAATGTCAATTTAGCAATAGAATTTAAAAAGTTATAGCCCTGCAAACGAGCTGACCCTTATTGATGTTTTGATTTAGTTCTTCGTTTTCCAACCTCAGGATATGACCTCCATCTTCAAGACGGTGCTGGACCTGACCTACCCAATGACCTCCATGTTCTCTGGAGCCTCCTTCAACTCAGGAGTCCGCTCGATCTTCAAGAACAAACAGATAGAGGTAGGTACTCTTCCACCACTAAATTGACTTGGGTTTTAAAGGACCAGTGTCTAGGATTTAGTGGCATCTAGTGGTGAGTTTGCAGATTGCAACCAACTGATAACCGCTCCCCTCCCCTGGCCCCCTGCAAACAGCTCTCTCGCCAGTGCTTGGTTTGTCTGTTATGGGCTACTGTAGAAGCATGGCAGAGCAACATGGCAGCCTCCATGGAAGAGGACGCACTCCATTATGTAGATATACAGAACTCATTCTTAAAAAAATATGTATATATTATATATGTTATGGTAAATGGTGCATTTATATAGTGATTTTATCCAAAGCGCTTTACAATTTGTTCCTCACATCTTACCCATTCAGTCACACATTCACAAACCGATGGCAGAGGCAACCATGCAAGGTGTCAACCTGCTCATCGGGAGCAGCTAGGGGTTAAAAGTGTCTTGGTCAAGGACACCTCGACACGCTGCCCGGGAGGAGCGGGAGTCTAACTGGGAATCTCTCGATTTGCTCTACCTCCCGAGCCCCAACAAAACTCATTCTAAGCTTATGAAAACACAACGCTTCTTGCAGGTGGATTATACATTAACGAAAACATACTTATGAATATCGTATTTCATTTCTGCCAATAGATCCCCCTAATTCTTACACACTGGTCCTTTGGATACCGTTTACAATATGCTACTCCTCATCAGTGCATGAGACACAGCGAAACCAAAGGCACAGGTTCTAAAGTAAATAAATATGTAATTTTGTACTAGAATAAGTGTACTTATTACACTAGAATAAATGTAATTATTGCACTAATATGAATGTAATTATTGCACTATAATAAATGTAATTAATAAAAGATTTAACTGGTACCGGGCCGAGATTTATTTAATGTTGCACACATGGATCAATACAGTCCATATTAAGTGATGTTGTGTTTCTTTTTCAAATGTAGCAAAGAGTGAAGACCCTAACCCTATTAAAACAGCAGTCAAAGTGTATATTTTCAGCACTACGTTTGTTTAGCAATGATTTTAAGTAGGGATGTCCGATATTATCGGCCTACCGATATTATCTGCCGATATTGGCATTCAAATGTGATATCGGAAATTATCGGTATCGGTTAAAAAAATAAAAATAAAGAAATTAATTTATTTAACCTTTATTTACCCAGGCAAGCAAGTAAGAACAAATTCTGATTTTATTTATTGTCAAAAGTATGCATAATGTTGTGTTAATTCCACGACAAGAGATATATAATGTTAATTACCTGAAATTATTGTATTAAAGTCCTATCTACAGCCGGCTTTTCCCCAAAACAATAAATGGTCGGGGCACCCCTAGACACTGCTGCCAGCGTTAGTTCAAAGCACCGTTTATCTTCGCCCTTAGAGAGCCTGCGCCACACAGTGGAAATGTCTACCGATAAAGTTTCAGCACTCGGAGCGCCGCTGTACTTATCCAAGATGGCGGACCTGCTCTCACCACCACTCCTCCGGGTGGTAAGATGGCCGCCGGGAGAGCCCGCGATAAGCCCATGTCCATCCCATTGCCGTTGTGTCCTTGGGCAAGACACTTAACCTACTTGCCTCGTATGAATGTGCATGTGAATGAATGTTGGTGGTGGTCGGAGGGGCCGTAGGCGATGATTATTCGCCACGCTTCTGTGAGTCTGCCTCAGGGCAGCTCTGGCTACAATTGTAGCTTACCACCACCGGTATGACTGTGTATGAACAAATAATGGACTCTGTGAAGCGCTCTGAGTCAGAGAAGAGCGCTATATAAATCCAATCCATTATTATTATTATTATTATTATAACAGGCAGCGGGGCAGGGTAGACGCTGGGCAGGTGACTGCTGGGGTAAGGGCTGGGATGGGCTGGAGGAGCGTGTAGTGTAGTGATGTCCGCTGCTGGGCTGAAGGGGTGGGCCGACACGCGGGCTAAACTGTGTTGCTAGCCTAAACAAAGCTAAGCTGTGTGTCATGGTGAACCCCCTGTCATAACGCCTATACACAGCTAACGCAAGGTGGACAATATCTACCACCTGGTCTTCGGCAGTCGCTCGCCTGCTGGTTCATTCACAATGTCTCTTCCGCATTAACCAAACGCTAAGCTACCACATATACTTCTAGGATAACCCGCTTTGTAACTGAGTTTATTTCTCGCGTGCTGAATCTCCGGAGCTCCCGATCCGTGCGTCCTCCTCCCTCTGTCGAAAACGCTGAAGAGGAAGCCCCTCCCTCGACACCGCGCTCTGAACCCATTCTTCTTCACCTGTGCCTCCCTGCCCAACGTGACCACCAGCGCCCCTGGCGCAACCTGTATCCTGTCCCACTATGAACCGTCAATGTTACGATAGGGAGAATCAAAGAGAACAGCAAGTTAAGTGTCAATGTCGGGGTAGAGATGATCAAGAGCGGTCAGCCGGTTACACAACGTCCTTGTGAACACAGGGAATGCAAAAGATTAGCGTTAGACACCTTGAATAATAGTCATACATTTTCGGGTGTCTACACTACAAAGACACAATGCAGCTCCTTCTGGCCTTCTCTATACTTCTCCATTAACACTATGAATGCCACCCACAAGTTTTCTCGTGTTATTACCCCCCGGGTTGAATGCCCACTCACAAGAATATTCGTTTTATTCTTTTTTTTATTTATTAGCGATCTGAAATCATATTGCATCAAGCGAGCCTACCGTTGGAGATCCAGTCACCCCAGGCGCTCAGATGTGAAAAAAGCGCCCCTATCGTCTCCCAGATGGTAAATCACCCTTTTGGATTGGACTCAATGAAAGTGAATGGGAGAAAGGATTTCTGACTCCACATTTTACATCTCACTCACGCAGCCGGCATCGACCGGCATCACTCTGGAGCCTGAAGAGCAGCGGGGATTATGTGTTCTACTGTATACACGGTTGATCAATACAATGATCGATTTTTTCGAATGGTGATCAGGAATTGGAATAATCCATTTGGATACCATCTGATCTCAGGTAAGGAATCTATGTTATCAGTCTTAGGATAATGTTACGACCCCTGTGAGTCTAAGGGTAAAGGGCTGTAACATAACAGTTGGTTGACAGAAAAGATGGACCACGTTTGTAAACAACAATGATATTTATTGATAGATGCAAAGGAAGCACATGTAGCTCAAGGGTGAGCCCAGGCCAAAACAACAAACAAACACCACTATACTCCAAATAAACCCAATCTAATCTATGGTAAAAGAAATTACATTACCTAAACTACTCTTACCTAACCAAAACAGGAGAAAACAATATCCAAAGGAAATGGCAGCTCACCCCATCTGTGCTTCCTGAGAAAGAGAGAAAAACACATTAATGATACATAAAACAAAGGCAGAATATATACAAAAACAAACTATAACTAGCAATGCTCTCTCTGTGGCCATACACACACAAGGCAATTTCCACTAAGCACAAAGGCCAATAAACGAAATGCAATATTGTCAAAGTCACGGTTACAAAATCACACTAGGCCTAGCCTCATGCCAGAGAGAGAGAGTGACTGAAGTGAGAAGCCATGTTTTAACAGGTGTGTGGTGATCCATGATTGGGTGGTGTTGATTGAGTGTTGGAGTCTGGAAAACCATCCACCAATCGGTGCTGTGCTGGGTAATGGAAGGGCAGGCCTGGCAGGGACCAATGGTGGAGGGAACAATGGCTGGAGGGAGGAAAGAAAAATGGAGAACACACACACATGGAGACACACACTGGGGAATATATACATTGGGATGTAACACCCCCATACATAAGACAAAAACATGTTTGACACCAACTAAACATGTTTTTCTTTAACAACGAGATCCTCATCTCCGAGATAACTGGTACTCCAAAGTAAAGAGCTATGAAAAAAACAAAAATAAGCCGTCGGTACAACAATGAACCAGTCAACAAACAAGTCGACCGCACAAGAGATTTAACTCCGAGATAGAGCATCCGCCAACACATTCTCAGACCCCTTCTTATGCTTTATGCTGAGGTTATAATTTTGCACTATGAGCGCCCAACGCATGAGGCGCTGATTGTGGTTGTACATCCGCAACAGAAAAACCAATGGGTTGTGGTCGGTGTATACTACCACTGGTAATACGCTCGAACCGACATACACCTCAAAATGTTGCAACGCATACAACATAGCCAAAGTCTCCTTTTCAATAGTGGAATAGTTTAGTTGATGTTTGTTAAATTTCCGGGAAAAATAACAAACCGGGTGACTGACACCATCGTGATCTTCCTGTAATAACACCCCTCCAGCTCCCACCCCGCTGGCATCCAGAGAGAACAGGGGAACTGCATAAGAGAGCTTTAACACCATCAAATGCATTTTGACAATCAGCTGTCCAAATGAATGGTTTGGACGGGCTACACAGGCTAGTGAGAGAAGTGACGACAGAAGAAAAGTTTCGGCAAAAACCACGGTAATACCCAGCCATCCCAAGGAATCTACGCAATTCCAGCCTAGTAGTAGGCACTGGAAAAGTTGTGATTGCAGATATTTTTGCATCCACCGGACGCACTTGTCCTTGTCCTACCTGCTTACCAAGATAGGTAACCGTAGCCTTGCCGAACTCACACTTGGCAAGGTTAAGGGTCAGGGAGGCTCCAGCTAAGCGGTCAAAGACAGTTTGTAAGGTTGTCATGTGGTCACGCCAGTTGGTCGAATAGACAACCAGGTCATCGAGATAGGCATTACAATTTGGAACACCAGCCAGGACTAGGGTCACCAGTCGCTGGAAAGTGGCCGGGGCATTACGCATTCCAAAAGGCATTACAGTATATTGCAAAAAATTGTCAGGAGTAACAAACGCCGAGATTTCCGAGGCACGGGGGGTCAAAGGGACCTGCCAGTAACCCTGTAACAAATCTAGTTTGCTAACATAGGTGGCAGATCCAAGGTTGTCAATACAATCTTCCATGCGGGGCAGTGGGAAGGAATCAGGCACGGTGACAGCATTTACCTTTCGGAAATCAGTACAAAATCTAGGAGTTCCATCCGATTTGGGAGCTAACAAGCAAGGTGAACTCCAGGGACTGCAACTTGGCTTGGCTAAACCATGTTTTAACAAATAGTCAACCTCCTGTTGCATCATGGCTCTCTTGGTGATGTTAACACGGTATGCATGTTGCTTGATAGGCACACCATTGTTAACATTAATATCATGGGCCAATACAGAAGTACAGGAGGGAACATCACCAAACAGAGCCATGTAGGCCTGAATCAAATTTGTGATGTCCTCTCGCTGCTCCTCAGGTAAGTGTGCTAAGTGAGTGGGCAGGTTCAATAACATCTCAGTGTTGGACAATCTAGCACCCTGATGGGCTGCATTGCGCAACTCTAAGCCATCTACATCCTCACCACTAACGTCAGGAGAGTCCGGAACTATTGGAGTTGAGGCAACAGCAGAGACGGCCAGTCCGGCTGTCTGGTCTGAGGTCTTGACCTGCACACTATCTCTGGAAAAATATGGTTTAAGCATATTGATGTGGCAAACACGAGAGTGACGTTTACGATCAGGGGTGCGAACTACATAGTCTGTATCACTTATTTTCTTGTCTATTGCATACGGTCCGGAAAAACGAGCGGAAAGGGCAGAACCAAGGATAGGTAACAGGACTAGAACCTTATCACCTGGCTGGAAAGATCGAGAAACAGCTTTCTCGTCATAGTGCCTGATGCAGTCGCTCTCGAAACTGGCTAACAAAATCTAGAACATTAGTGGGTGTGCTGGCACCCTTTGACATGAACCGTTCTTTAAGAACTTTCAGAGGCCCTCTAACAGTGTGCCCAAAAACGAGCTCAGCAGGACTGAAACCAAGAGACTCCTGTATGGTATCTCGCGCAGCAAATAGAACAAGGGGGACACCCTCATCCCAATCTTTCTCTGTGTCTAAGCAATATTTACGCAGCATGGACTTTAAGGTCTGATGCCAACGTTCTAGAGCCCCCTGAGTTTCAGGGTGGTAGGCACTGGACACTATATGTCGGATACCCAGGGACTGTAACACTTGCTCAAATAACCTAGACAGGAAGTTGGTGCCTTGGTCAGTTTGTACTACCTTAGGCAGTCCAAACGTGGAGAAGAACTTCGTCAAAGCCTTAATTATTACAGGCACTGTAATTCTGCGAAGAGGGATAGCCTCAGGGAAACGGGTGGCGGTACACATTATTGTCAACAAAAACTGATTGCCGGCTTTGGTCTTTGGCAACGGACCAACACAGTCAACTATGACATGTTCAAATGGTTCACCGACCGCTGGTATAGGACAGAGGGGAGCAGGTGGAATTACCTGGTTTGGCTTTCCGGTGATCTGACAAGTACTACAGGTACGACAGTACTGTGCTACATCGGACTTCAAACCGGGCCAAAAGAAATGTTGAAGTATTCTGTTGTATGTTTTAGTGACTCCCAAGTGTCCAGACCAAGGGTGGTCATGGGCCAAGAACAGTACATGCTGACGATAAACTGCAGGGACAACAATCTGATAAACAGTGCTCCAGTCTGGTACCTGATCTGGTAGCCCTATCTCCGATTGTGCATGCTCTGCCAGTCTAGTACCATGGGACCTCCATGTACGCATCAAAACTCCTTCATCCACAAAATAAGAATGCAACTCTCTCCTCTGTTCTGTTTCAAGAGAAGAGAAACATTTTGCAAGAGAAGGGTCAGCCTTCTGGGCAATAATTAGCATTTCACGAGTAACGGGTAACTTCAATGCGTCGGAACTAGTTACAGTTGTCTGTGGGGGTACCTTACTATGAGTCGGTGGTTTGTCAGCGGTATCAGAAGTTGGAGCCAGCAACTCCTCCCTGACAAAGGCTGAAGCAAAAACAGAGTCAGACAAATTAATTTCATCACCTCTCTTTTTCAATTGAGCCCGAGTGACAACACTTGCAGAAAAAACTTCAGGGAAGTTCTGTGACAAGTCATCAGGCAGAGAATCTGTGTCTGGGTGATCCAACACTTCCAGCACAGCGTTCACCTGTCTTCCAGCTAAATCATTTCCCATGATAAAGGAAATGCCTTTAACTGGCAAGGAAGGTCTCACCCCTATTTTAAAGAAACCAGTGACCAAATCAGATTGTACATGAATACAGTGTAACGGGGCTGGCACGAAACCCATCTCAATACCTTGAACTAGGACACTAGAACCACAGGAAGATTTCTCAGACAGAGGTAGTACATCAGAGAGGATAAAGGATTGTGAGGCTCCAGTATCTCGTAAGATCTGAACTGTACACTGATCTTTTGGATCCCCTGTCAAGGAAACTAAACCCTTGGAAGTAAATGGCCTGAAACAAGGATCGAGAACATCCTGATCATTGTGCATCTGTTGATCGGAACCAGGTGCCATTTTAATCAGACCAACCCCTTTGGGTTGCCTAAAGTTCTGAGACGACGGTTGCTGCTTACGTTTCAATGTTAAACAGTCAGAAATAACATGACCAGATTTATGACAGTAGTAACATGTCCGCTCCTCTTTTGAGCGTGGAGGTGACATTTTTGGTCGGGGTGTGTGAATTCTGGATGGTTGGGGACAGAATGTCTCTGAGAGAAATCATGGGGGAGAAACGAGTCACGCCTATCTACAAACACAGTTTTATGGGTTAGCGCAAACTCATCAGCTAATACAGCAGCTTGCTGCAGAGTAGACACTTTCTGCTCACTCAGGTAAACGACAATACGCTCTGGCAAACGATTCTTAAACTCTTCTAATAGAATGAGTTCTCTGAGAGAGTTAAGATGAGGCCTTGCTTGCTGCACACCATTTATCAAAGAGAGTTCCCTTCTCTCTAGCAAACTCTACAAAGGTCTGGTTGACAGCTCTCTTGTGACTGCGAAACCTCTGCCTATAAGCTTCGGGCACAAGCTCATATGCACGAAGGATGGCAGCCTTCACAGTATCATACAGTAAACTATCTTCTAGGGAAAGTGTTGAACAAACCTCTTGGGCTTTACCAGTCAATTTGCATTGAAGCAACAAAGGCCAGACCTCTCTTGGCCAGCGCAATGAAGCAGCAATACGCTCAAACACATTAAAATAAGTATCAACTTCTGTCTCTCAGAACGGAGGCACCAAAGCAATGTGTTTACTTATATCAAAAGTGTGTGATGAATAAGCTGTGGAGGAGGACATACCCGGGCCTTGTGGAGGAGTCGGTGTAGCAGAGTTGGATCCACTCCTTTGGTCTCCCAGCTCCAACTCTCGCAGTCTGAGCTCTTTTTCCACCTCCAGCTCCAACCTACGAATGTTAACAGACCTTTCATTTTCCGCCTCAAGCTCCATTCTACGAAGCCGATACTCTGCCTCACGTGCTTGTGCCTTCTCCTGAGCCTCCATCTGGAGACAGGCTATTCTAACCTTGACCTGGGCCCCTTCTCGAGACCCAGATGACACAGGAGAGGCCAAGTGAAAATGTGACAATGTGACTTTCACACCTGCCTTCTCAGCACCATGAGCTTGCTCCTTAGAAGGCTGTGCTTCCGTAGGTTCACCAGGAGGACTTGCATGTTCATCAGAGACCACAGGTAAAACAAGCGTCCCCTGCTCCAACAGCTTATCTACCACAAGACACCTGATATCCTGCTTAAGATGCTTTTGTTGAACCGAGAGTTTAAAATGTGTGGCAATCTCAACTAAGTCTGCCTTGCGGCAGCTATCCAGCGCTTCCCAAGTAGGATTGCTCAAGAATTTCCCCAGATCAAAAGTACTAACTGCCATTTTTTTACACAAATGCCATTTTTACACACAAATTAATTAATTACTATACAAGTGTAAACAAACACAGTTCACCAAATCCATCAACCAACAATTGAACACGGGTTACAAGATCGAGGCAGAGCCCCCATTTATGTTACGACCCCTGTGAGTCTAAGGGTAAAGGGCTGTAACATAACAGTTGGTTGACAGAAAAGATCGACCACGTTTGTAAACAAGAATGATATTTATTGATAGATGCAAAGGAAGCACATGTAGCTCAAGGGTGAGCCCAGGCCAAAACAACAAACAAACACCACTATACTCCAAATAAACCCAATCTAATCTATGGTAAAAGAAATTACATTACCTAAACTACTCTTACCTAACCAAAACAGGAGAAAACAATATCCAAAGGAAATGGCAGCTCACCCCATCTGTGCTTCCTGAGAAAGAGAGAAAAACACATTAATGATACATAAAACAAAGGCAGAATATATACAAAAACAAACTATAACTAGCAATGCTCTCTCTGTGGCCATACACACACAAGGCAATTTCCACTAAGCACAAAGGCCAATAAACGAAATGCAATATTGTCAAAGTCACGGTTACAAAATCACACTAGGCCTAGCCTCATGCCAGAGAGAGAGAGTGACTGAAGTGAGAAGCCATGTTTTAACAGGTGTGTGGTGATCCATGATTGGGTGGTGTTGATTGAGTGTTGGAGTCTGGAAAACCATCCACCAATCGGTGCTGTGCTGGGTAATGGAAGGGCAGGCCTGGCAGGGACCAATGGTGGAGGGAGGAAAGAAAAATGGAGAACACACACACATGGAGACACACACTGGGGAATATATACATTGGGATGTAACAATAATCAGACTCGTTTTCACGGATATATAAGCGTTTCACCTATATGTGATATGGCTGTTTTGACTGTAAAAGCCATCAGGAAATAAGAGCAGCGATTATCAGCGAGCGGCACGAGCGTGCGTGCGCACACATATGTGCCCAGGTATGGACTTCAGGGTCATGTTGAGGGATCTTCATTTTTTTTTTTACATATTATGAAAGTACAGATTCATACCTTCAAAATAAGCCATCACTTGAGCATTTTGGTGGGATACTTTGCAAGCTACTTCCTATGATTCATGGTGATATCACAAAACGTATTCAGAGATAATAGCCTTCAAGAGACGAGCAGGCTATTCGGTGACAATAGTGAAACAACTACAACACTACCCAGAATTCATTGTAATCCATGGCCCCCCTCTCTCTAGGGCAATTAACACCTGGCAGCTTTCCAGTCTGAGGCTCTTTGTTATTACAATGAGTCTGGTGACTGCAAACACAACACCCAGAGGAAAAAGGAAAAGTCATGATAGTTTATTAAAAAATTTGTGTGGTAGTGAAAGGTTAACCTTCTGTAGTGTGGTAGTGAAAGGTTAACCTTCAGTAGTGTGGTAGTGAAAGGGTTAACCTTCTGTAGTGTGGTAGTGAAAGGTTAAGCATATGTAGTGTGGTAGTGAAAGGGTTAACCTTCTGTAGTGTGGTAGTGAAAGGTTAACCTTCTGTAGTGTGGTAGTGAAAGGTTAACCTTCTGTAGTGTGGTAGTGAAAGGGTTAACTTTCTGTAGTGTGGTAGTGAAAGGTTAACCTTCTGTAGTGTGGTAGTGAAAGGTTAACCTTCTGTGGTGTTGTAGTGAAAGGTTAACCTTCTGTAGTGTGGTAGTGAAAGGGTTAACCTTCTGTAGTGTGGTAGTGAAAGGGACCAATCAAGTTTCAAGATTTTATTAGCATTTAAAATAACACGAGATAAAAATAGACATGCTAAAGTCAATGTTCAATGTTCTGATGGCCTCTCCAGATGATCACCGTGGTCTTTTTGAACCGCTGCTGGATATTTTGGCTGGTGGTGCTGGGCATGTTATGTCCTGGGCTTCCTCATCACAGAACTCTCTGATCTTGTGGAACAGATAGTGTTGTCTTGCAGAGTCCAGTCCCGGTGGTGGCAGCACAGGAAGTCCATCTATAGGCGGCAGGACACGGATGTCACGGAGCAGCTGGAATCTGGTTTCAGCGCCATCAATAGACATCTTTGCCACAACCACACCAGGTTCCTTGGAATCAAAGCTGCAATAATAAAGTGAAACGTTAGTACAGGGCACATAACAATATCAATGCATTTGTATCATTTGCCAATGACATTCTTTGCACTAAAGTGTGAATAATTAATTACAGTAAATACACAACACACAGTGACCACACCCACCTAAAGTGCTGGTACTGCTTGATCTGTGGCAGTGGCTTGAAGTAAGGCCCCAGATGTTCCTGCCAGTTGTAGGACTCCACGATTACAGTGCCATCTTCCTTTCCCACTAGCAGTGGTATGTTGACTCCAGCCACTGAGCTGTCCCTTACGACTGCTGCAATCTCATCAAGAGTGTTCACCTTGGTCTTTCTGAAACGCTGCTTGAGAAGCCCAAAGAAACAGTCCGGGGAAAACTTTGTGTGGCCTACAATCAGCAGGTGGAGATTGACACGATGGTGAAGACCATGTAGCGCTCACCACGCTAAGTACCACAACATGTACTTGTTCTTGTTTTGGCCACTGCAGTTGTCACAGTGAAGGTCAACATCTGTTTCCCCAAGACCATGGTCTTTGAAGAAGTGGTGCAGGTAGCTTATGACGGCGTTGCTACCTTTGCTGGACTCCATCCCCTCATCCACCAAATAGTTGACTTGCCGTGGAATCGCCTCACAGCTAACACCGAATATGCTGCACTTGCGTGGAGCCAAGAAGTACATGGGCCCTGGCTGAAGGGGGTCTGATGGGTAGTGCACCTGCAATAAATGAATAAGGATTTTAGAAAGAAAAAAAAGGGAGCAATGCAGTAGTTATAACAATTATAACATGATGGTTGTGAAAGAGGGCTTGGTATGTAGTCACCTTTTGAGCATAGTCGAAACTGTAATGCATTGTCATGGGCTTGCTTGCCGGTGGCACATGACCACCCAGAGAAAGACCATCACCGATCTCCTTGGCGGCTTTAAGCATGCCCTTGTAGGCAGCCCGCTCGGATTTTACATGCTCCAGATGTTGTTCCTGCTGCTTCAGCTTTGCAGACTTCTCAGCCTCTGGCAGATTGGCACTTCTGAAAATCTGAAGAAAAAAAAGTTAAGTAAATGATGATTAATATTAATAATAAACTATTTGTATAACACTTTTCATACAGAATTTGCAGTTCAAAGTTCATAACACTGTGATGTTCACTAACCAGATAATTGGTCTTCTGACACACCCAGCAAAGATCAGACATTGGTTTGATTGCTGTGATATGACTCAGTAATTGCCTCCAGAGGGACTTAAATGTGGACAGGCCCACTGCTCGCTGGTCTGAAAGATTAATAAGAACACATGTTAGCACAATGTCATTCATTTTCAAGCTTTGTTTTTATTTGACAAAGACCTATTTGACCTATTTCTTTGACACAGATTTGCTTACACCTACAAACTGGCATTGCCTTGGTATATAAACGCCACACAGATGCCTTTGTGACGAAAGATGGTAACAGCTGACAGGTAAAGTTCTTTTGGTGTGCCTGGCGTCCAGGGAGGTGAACAGCATGATCTTCTGCATAATTCAACACAAATTGAACTACTTTTTCGATCTCCTCATATTTTATGCAATGCTTGTTGTTGCGTGGCGATCGCTTCTTTGTGCGAAGGCACATGCCATTTTCTGACATGTGTTTGCTTATTGCAATCAAGCAATCCTTACCTATTCTTGGGAGAGAAGATGGGGGGGGGGGGAGACAGAGAGAGAGATAGTTAGATCATCATCATCATCATCACAAGTACCGGTACCTGTCTGTACCACACCCAGTCTACATGATTGTGGAGACAGAGAGAGAGATAGTTAGATCATCATCATCATCATCATCACAAGTACCGGTACCTGTCTGTACCACACCCAGTCTACATGATTGTGGAGACAGAGAGAGAGATAGTTAGATCATCATCACAAGTACCGGTACCTGTACCATGATTGTGAATGAAGAAACCTGAAAGAATACTGTCTCAATAGAACATGTAAACAATGTGCCTAATTTGATTAATTTGAGTTGAATTGTGGGACAAATAAAAAAACACAAATAGTGTCTTTGGTCTATACTATCTGCTATACTATAACTATAATATACTATACTATGCTACTGTAACTGAGGGGTACAATTCCCTGACTGTATTGAATAAGTATGGTATCATTAAACCACTACTGAGTTATGTACATTACTACTGGCCATACAGTACACATGTATATGTGATGAACACCCACACAATAACACGGCTTAACAAAGAAAGTCCTGTTTGGAATATTTATTAGAAGAGCATCAATATTATCTTACAGTATTGAGAATTAGAGTCGCGCTTGTAAGGCGAAGAATGTGCATGAATAGGTCAAGAGCGTAAGTCCATGAGCATATTACGATGGGTATAATTAATACCACCTGTAGCATAAGAATTATATAAGGTACACTCGTAGGTCAGCTGGAGATGCTAGGGGGGGTTCCCTCCGGTTGTAAGCCAGTAGGGGAGAGGATTTGTCGGTAGCAAAAGTCTGGATCAACGAGGAATAAAGAGACTCCAGGTACAGGAGACGGTGCAATAATCCCTTGGTCCGTAGACAAAGCAACAGCTATTCTCCGGTATGCACTGCAGCATGGATGAAAGCTAGCCAGCCTCAGAGTCCTAGAGGCGGGCTCGACGGGGCTCCTCACAGGGTAAATCCCACACGGTAGTGGGGGTAGACGATTCTCTGCTCCAGCAGCCACAGGACCAAAGCAATATAATCCAGCCGAAAAGGGCTCTGCATTCGTCGGTGTAGGTTATCCAGTGTACATATCCACACGGTTCTCGTCTAGGGCTCCTCGGATGGCGGCACAAGGTTAGGCCGCCCAGCCTGGATAAGCACACTAGCTCGGTACGATGAAACGTTGGCAATGCTGGTCACTGTAGAACGGTAGCCGCACAATACACTATACATAATAGACTATTACTTAATAATAGAATAGGTCGAACTCGACGATACAGCGTTAAACTCTGACACTTCAGCTATCAATTCGCACGCGGTCTCAAGGCTCTATTTCGGGGCAAAACGGGCCCACTTCACAGCACGTTGTATCGTGGTGAAGGCTTCTGCTTTTAGTTACTAAGTTTCAGGTGCATCTGTATCCACCTGCGCCGTATTTATACGTAAGGTGAATAATCTAGTACCAACCTTATTTCTGTCTCGTATTACTGCGCAAACCTGGGCATGTTGAGACATGTCTTAGCGGTGACTTTGAACTAGACATTGGGGGTATGGCCGTGGCGCCTAGGGGGTCGCTGTCCAATAGGAGAACGAATATTATGGTCTGGCCTGTACTAGGTAAAGGGATATTCCGTGTATATGTACAAAGAATATACAAGGGATATCAGACGATATACAAATACTATACAATATATCTCAAGTAATAAATATATATATTCGGTTTAATCTGACCCTTTGTAACAGCCGCCTCCTAATTAGTCCGCACCTAATTAGATAAGCAGAGACAGATTAACCGCCTTGTCTACTGCTCAATGTCCGTTGTGAGGAGTAGGGCAATTCACAAAGTCAGGGGGTCATGGTCATCATTAAGAGAGTCGGGGAGCCTTGGCAACTCTATCAGCCTCGCCACGGGTCGGGTGTATGTCCGCCCCTGGACGAGCACTTCTGCCGCTCTGACCTTTCCGTCGGCACCAGTGATCACTTTGCTTACGCGGCCGGCCGGCCACATAGCTCGGGGTAGTGACTGGTCGATAATCATGACGACTGTGCCCTCCGTCAAATTGTCTCTTTCTTTTACCCATTTCTGGCGGGTCTGTAGAGAAGGGAGGTAGTGGAGGAGGAAACTGTTCCAAAACTTGTCAGCCAATACTTGACTGTACCTCCACATTCTTCGGCCGTTTGCTTCCTCAGGTCTGTACACTGTCTGTGGGAGCGCGGGGTCCAGCCGCCCCATCAAGAGAGTGTTGGGGGTGACTGGGTCGACATCTGCTACATCACTTGAGACGTAACCGAGGGGCTTTGAGTTCAATACTCCCTCGATCTCCGTGAGGACTGTCGTGAGGACTTCTTCCGCCACGGTCTGGGCCCCAAGCACGGCGTACAGGGCTGTCTTTATCGAACGTACTTCTCGTTCCCAAGTTCCCCCGAAGTGAGGGGCATTCGGGGGGTTAAACTGGAAATCAATCTGAGAGGGAGCGAGGTGGGTCTTAAGTTCTGGGCCCATAGCTTGGAAGCTCTCTCTCAGCTCTCTTTCTCCGCCTTTGAAGTTAGTCCCGTGATCAGACAATAATATAGACGGTTTTCCTTTCCGCGATGTGAATCTCCGGAAGGCCATAAGGAATGAGTCCGTACTCATGGTTGGAAGGAGTTCTATGTGTATCGCTCGGGTGGTCATGCATTTGAATACAATACCCCACCGCTTCTCCGTCCCTCTTCCTTTCTTCACATACAGCGGGCCGAAACAGTCCATACCGGTGGAGTGAAAGGGCTTGTCGCCGAGTCGGAGGCGACAGGGGGGTAGGTCAGCCATCCTGGGTATACTGGGCTGTGCTCGCCACTTGCGACAGTCTAGACAGGTCCGCTGGAAGCGTCGTACTGCTTCTCTTCCTTGCAGTATCCAATAGCGACGTCTGATCTCAGCGAAGACTCTCTCTGCCCCGGCGTGGTGCACGTCCTCGTCGTATTTCTTTATGATGAGCTCTGTGACCTTGTGTCGGCTGTTGAGGACTATCGGGACCTTGACGTCATCCGTTAAGTCTGGGGCCCTTCTCAGACGACCACCCACTCTGATGAGATTATGGGCGTCGCTTTCAGGGGCTAGGTGGAGCAGTCTGCTGTCTGACGGGACTGGCTTTGATCCCTGCAGACAGTCTAGCTCGTCGGGGAACGAGTCTCTTTGGGCTCGCTGTAGCAGAAGGAGTTCTGCTTCTTCGTAGTTAGCTGCATTAATGTCAGTAGTGGAGGGAACCTCAGGGTGGTGCCACAGGAATGTCTTTAGCTGCGCACTCTCAAGGGTAGGGCAGTCGTCTATGTTGGGATCTGTGGGGACTGGTGTGTGTGTCAACCCACAGAACATAGATTTCTTCATCTCTGCCTCCTCTTTACTAGCCTCCCGTGGGGTGGGTGTAGGCCACTCTTCTTCCGGGAGCTTGAGGAACTCGGGACCGTCACTATAGAGATTGTGACGTGTGAGGTCATCCAGGGACATTCCCCGTGTGATGACGTCTGCTGGGTTCTGTTTTGTGTCCACGTACCTCCAGCATGCTGCTTCTGTTAAATCTTGGATCTCTGTGATTCTGACTCCCACGAAGACCTTGTATCTACACGAATCGGACTGGATCCATGTGAGTACGATCATGGAGTCTGACCACAGGATTGTTCTTTGCACCGGGATGGTGAGTTCACGTTGGATTAACGTGGCGAGTTGCGCTCCTACTAGGGCTGCGCAGAGCTCTAGACGCGGGATCGATTGTTGCTTGCGGGGGGCTATTCTTGAACGAGCCAGGATGAAGGCGGTATGTATTTCTCCTCCCTCCTCTCGGGCCCGCAAGTAGGCCACCGAACCGTAGGCTACTTCGGAGGCGTCGCTGAAGACGTGCAGGTCCATCTGACACGTCTCCAGCCGCACTGTGGGTGGGAAGTAGCTGCGGCGTATGTTGACACCTGGGAGCGAGCTGAGTTCTGTCTCCCACTCTCTCCATGTGTAAGCAAGGTGGTCGGGTATGGGGTCGTCCCAGCCCTGGTCCTTGTCCCATAGCGCTCGTACAATCATCTTTGCCCTGGTGGCGTAAGGTAGAATACATCCCAATGGGTCATATTGTCTGGCGAGTGTTCTGTATACACTCCGTCTTGTGGTCGGTAGTGAAATCGACCTTCCCTGCTCCTTGGTCAGGGGTGTGTGTCTATAATGGAGCGAGTCTGTTTTGAAGCGCCAGACTAGTCCTAATGTCATTTCTTGGGCTTCACCTGGGATGGTCGCCATCCAGGTCTCGCTGCTTGCTGCCTTGTCCTCTGGGGAGAGGCTGCGCAGTACTTGAGGGTCGCTGCTGGCCCACTGCCGGAGATCAAAGCCGCCTTTGATCAGGGAGGCGCGGAGCTTGAGTAGGAGGGCCTCGGCCTCTTCTGGCGTCGAGACGCTTTACAGACAGTTGTCCACGTAGAAACTCTTTTCTACACTTTGTCGGACCTCCTCGTCAGCTGCTGGGTCCTCTGCGACATGTTTTTGTAGTGCGAACGTAGCACAGCATGGGCTGCATGTGGTTCCGAAAGGGAGGACTTCCCATTGATAGATGGATGGTTGCTCATCCTCGATCCTCTCTCTCCATAAGAACCGCAGCAGGGGCTTGTCCTCTTCCACTAGTCGCACCTGCAGGAACATCCCTTTGATGTCGCCGCTGATGGCCACCTTGTTCTGGCGGAAACGTAGCAACACGCCTAGTAGAGAGGGGCCGAGTGTTGGGCCGGGCAAGAGCTCTTTATTCAGATTTTGTGATCCGATCTGGTAGCTGCAGTTAAACACAATACGATCCTTGCCGTTGTGGTGGACCTTGTGGTGGGGCACGTACCATGATTCGGTCATCTGATCGGCCTCTTTAATGTCAATTCTCTTTATGTGTCCCGCTGTGATTAACTTGTCAATCTCAGCGCGGTACACAGTAGCTTGAGCGGGGTCTCTGGCTAGGCGCCGCTCTGTGTTCAGTAGATATCGCTCCGTCGCTTCTTTTGGGGCGTGGAAGGTAGGCATACCCTCTCGCCTCAGGAGTGGAGTTGCGTATCTCATCACTCCGTTGACTTTGACTCTCTTTGTCCCCTGCTCGAGGAGGGCTATGGCGTAAATGTCTTCCTTGGAACGAATGTGTTTCTTTTCGTTCTTAAAGGGCATTGTCTCTAGTGTCCATAGCCTCTCGACGTGCTGTAAGAGGGCGGTGTCTTCTTCTGTCACTCTGGAGTGGAGGCAGCGAGTGGCTGCTGTTCGGTTGGGAGACCTGGAGAGGGAGCCTTGTAGTGTCCATCCTAGGCGGGTCTCGACTGCTGCTGGACAGCCTCTGAGCCCAGTGTGGACCCGGTCCATCGGGACGATGAGGTGTGCGTGGTCGGATCCTATGAGCAGGGTCGGGGTGGCGCCGTCTATGAGCGGTATAGGTAGTTGACGCAGGTGCACGTATTTGTCCATCAGCTTGGCGATGGGGTAGGTGTACCGCGACAGTCCTATGACTTGGCTGGTGAAAGCGTTAGTGATCCTATACCGTCTCTCTGGCTGCCCGCTTGCTGCGATAGTGAAGGAGACGTTCTCACCCTTGATCGTCTTCAGGTCTCTTCTTATAGTCCGAATCGTCATCGTTTCTTCGCTCCCCCGCAGCCCCAGCTGGGCCGCAGCGGATGCGAGGAGGAGAGTCTTTTCTGACCCGTCGTCAAGGACGGCGTAGGTGTCCATGACCTTGTCCTCGTAGCTTAATGTTACGCGGACCACCTTCAAGAGCACCCGGGCGCCCCCGCTGCTGGCGGGGTCAATGTACATGACGCTTGCTTTGGTGCTGCTTGAGGGTGCAGGTTTTCTTCTGTTACTGTCATGTAAGACGTCCAAGTGGGCTCCGTCACACCGACTACACCTCTTCTTTAAGCGGCACTCGGCTGCCATGTGACTGCGCGCACAGCGGTAACAGCGGCGGTTGGACTTTATCCATTGACTCACCTCGTCGGCGGTCATCTTCTTGAACGTGTCACAGTGTGACAGCCAGTGTTCTTTCTCGCAGTACTGGCATACAATCTTCCACTTCTCTTTCGTCGAGGGGGTGCTGTGGTTCTTGTTACGCGGTACTGATTCGGCTTGGTGCATGACGGTCACCAGCCTGCGGTTATCGTTTGATCTCCTAGGTCCCTCTCTGGGGCTTGGTCCACTCCGCACGAACGTATCCAGTCGTAGGCTGCTGGCTTCTCTCGCCAGGAAGTCGGCCAGGTCTAGGAGGGATGGCTCGGGACCGTTGGGATCACGGTGGTCTCTTTGCCGCCTGAAGCGCTCTTGTCGGGCGGGAGGAAGCTTCTCTAATATTCTTTCAACATTAGAGTTTGCGTACAGTTCGTGCCTACCCTCTTCCTTTTGTGCCCCCAGCATCCCTACCAGGGATTGTACCTTGATAGAGAGTTCATCCAATGAGCGATTGTCTGTGGCTGGGTGTAGACGGTCAATATTCCTTATCTCTTGTATTACGTGCGTCCATAACGTTGGTCGAGGGCTACTAGTGCCGCGGTGTATGGGGTACTTGAGTTGAAATATGCCAGCGCTATATTATGCGCTCTGGGCACCTTCAGGTGCTTGAGGAGGATAGCATACTTGTACGTTTCATCGGGGACATCGGACATCATTGTCTCTAAGCACATTCGTAGTTCTGTGTACTGTGCTCTGTCCTCGTGTGTGAAATCCGGGAACGTCGGTGTGCCAAGGTACGATGCCATGGATGGCTGGCACATCGGTGAGCGTTGGGGGAGAGGCCTCCTAGGCGAGTCTCCCCTTACGTGTCGTTGTGGGCTGGTACCTGGTGGGTACCAAGGCCCGGGTACCCAGGTTCTGTTCCTCGGGGCTGGTCGTGCGTCAAACTCACCCTTGAGTTGAGTCGGGGGTCTGTAACGCAGGGCCTCGGGGGTAAAGTCTGGGCTGTACTGGACCTCCTGGTCCTGTGGAGTACGATGCTGCTGGTGGGCTTGACTTTCCTCCTCTTCCTCTTCTTCTTCCTCTGCTAGGTCTTCTAGATCTTGCAATCGTCTATTCAGTCTCTCGGCGGCGTAGGCCGGTTCTTCCCTGTTGCTAGGTCTCGCATGGACCGGTCGGGGAGGGGGTTCGGAGACGTGTATAGGCTCTTTCTGTTGGCCGGGCTCCGGGTCGCTTGATCGGGTAGGGGAGGGTGCCCTAGACCCTTGTCTTGACGAGGCCCTGGAGCTCCGTGCGGAGGGAGGGGGAGTCGCCCTGGCAATCAGTTGCTCCATTATCTGCGCTTGTAATCGGTCGCGCTCGGCTTCGCGCTTGATGTGAGCGAGGTCGCGCTCTGCTTCGCGCTGGGCTTGGGCTGCGTCGCGCTGTGCATTGGCGGCTTCGCGCTGTGCATCGGCGGCGGCGCGCTGGGCTTCGGCGCGGTCTCTTTCAATATTCTCTTCCGTCTGGAGGCGTCTGGTCTCCAGGCGTATGCGGTCGTCTTCACTCCTTTGCTGCACCTGGAAGCGCTCTCGCTGGGTCGCAGAGTATTCGCGTTCACTAAGGGCTTGCGCTTGGAGTTGCGCGTGGAAGCGTTCTCTTTGGTCTGCAGATTGTTCGCGCTCACTCAGTTGTTGAGCCTGCAGGCGGTCTCTTTCCATGGTAGAGTGTTCGCGCTCACTTTGGTGTTGCGCTCGGAGGCGCTCTCGTTCCATGGAAAAATGTTTGCACTCGCTAAGCGTCTGTGCTTGGAGTCGATCGCGTTCAGTGGAGGCTGCCAGGGTGGCGATAAATGCCTGCGCCAGCATCTTGTCCGCCTCGCTGGGGGAAGACACTGATGGAGGTGATCGGCTTATGGCAGTGCTCGTTGGAGATCAGTTCTCCTGTCGCGCTCCGAGGAGGTCCATCTCCTGGGTGCGCGTCTCTTCTGGTAGTGGGTCGGGTTCCATCCCTGGAGCGCTTTCTTTATCCTGGAGCTCTCCGGGGACTGTCCCGTTGATGTTGTCGGGGGGTAAAGTCATGTCATGTCCCTCCTGGTCCCCCCCGTGAGCTTGGTCAGTTACGTTAGAACCCACTAGGGTCTCTACTGGCAGGGTCGCCTGGTCGGTAGGGTTTGACATACTTTTACTATCCGCTTTTTCCGCGTTTAACGTCTGTATAAAGCTAGGTAGTAGACTGGCAGCGTAGTCCTCTAGGTAAGGAGGTGGCTGCCGTCTGTGCTGCGGGCGTTCTAGCTTAGGAGAACCGTTTGTGGAGTGTTCATCGCTGGCCATGTCAATATTAATATTATATTAATATTACGCTAATTACCATCCGGCTCGAAGGACCAATTGTAACTGAGGGGTACAATTCCCTGACTGTATTGAATAAGTATGGTATCATTAAACCACTACTGAGTTATGTACATTACTACTGGCCATACAGTACACATGTATATGTGATGAAAACCCACACAATAACACGGCTTAACAAAGAAAGTCCTGTTTGGAATATTTATTAGAAGAGCATCAATATTATCTTACAGTATTGAGAATTAGAGTCGCGCTTGTAAGGCGAAGAATGTGCATGAATAGGTCAAGAGCGTAAGTCCATGAGCATATTACGATGGGGATAATTAATACCACCTGTAGCATAAGAATTATATAAGGTACACTCGTAGGTCAGCTGGAGATACTAGGGGGGGTTCACTCCGGTTGTAAGCCAGTAGGGGAGAGGATTTGTCGGTAGCAAAAGTCTGGATCAACGAGGAATAAAGAGACTCCAGGTACAGGAGACGGTGCAATAATCCCTTGGTCCGTAGACAAAGCAACAGCTATTCTCCGGTATGCACTGCAGCATGGATGAAAGCTAGCCAGCCTCAGAGTCCTAGAGGCGGGCTCGACGGGGCTCCTCACAGGGTAAATCCCACACGGTAGTGGGGGTAGACGATTCTCTGCTCCAGCAGCCACAGGACCAAAGCAATATAATACAGCCGAAAAGGGCTCTGCATTCGTCAGTGTAGGTTATCCAGTGTACATATCCACACGGTTCTCGTCCAGGGCTCCTCGGATGGCGGCACAAGGTTAGGCCGCCCAGCCTGGATAAGCACACTAGCTCGGTACGATGAAACGTTGGCAATGCTGGTCACTGTAGAAGCCGCACGATACACTATACATAATAGACTATTACTTAATAATAGAATAGGTCGAACTCGACGATACAGCGTTAAACTCTGACACTTCAGCTATCAATTCGCACGCGGTCTAAGGGCTCTATTTCGGGGCAAAGCGGGCCCACTTCACAGCACGTTGTATCGTGGTGAAGGCTTCTGCTTTTAGTTACTAAGTTTCAGGTGCATCTGTATCCACATGCGCCGTATTTATACGTAAGGTGAATAATCTAGTACCAGCCTTATTTCTGTCTCGTATTACTGCGCAAACCTGGGCATGTTGAGACATGTCTTAGCGGTGACTTTGAACTAGACATTGGGGGTATGGCCGTGGCGCCTAGGGGGTCGCTGTCCAATAGGAGAACGAATATTATGGTCTGGCCTGTACTAGGTAAAGGGATATTCCGTGTATATGTACAAAGAATATACAAGGGATATCAGACGATATACAAATACTATACAATATATCTCAAGTAATAAATATATATATTCGGTTTAATCTGACCCTTTGTAACAGCTACTATACTCTACTATAATGTACTATAATTAGTTTTAAATAGACAATAATAATAACTTACCCGTGGATGAAGAGGAAAGCTTCACGGCAGATTTGTTTAATTTGAGTTAAATTGTGGGACAAATCAAAAGACACAAATAGTGTCTTTGGTCTATACTATCTGCTATACTATAACTATAATATACTATACTATGCTACTATACTCTACTATAATGTACTATAATTAGTTTTAAATAGACAATAATAATAACTTACCCGTGGATGAAGAGGAAAGCTTCACGGCAGATTTGTATCGCCCCCAAGAAATAGTTGGTGTAAGCACGTTGTCGTTTTTTGGAAATTGATTTATTTGCGATAGTCCATTCTGACTTTCGACCAAAAGCCTGGAGCTGAGCCATAATAATCAAATCTTTATGATCCTCTTCGAGAGCCGCTATCTCAAAACGCCTTGTGTAAACTTCATCACGGTCCAATTTTGTGATACATGACCGCCGATTAAGAATGTCATTTTCTTTATCACCCTGGACGCATTTACAAGTAAATCGCAAAAGTCTTTCCATTTCGCGTTCGTGGCTCTCGTCAGATTCAACTTCCACAAAGCACATTACATGTTCTACCTTGTCTCCAAATCCGTTAGGTGTGTTGTCACCATCATCTGGCTCTACCTCATCTTCAAATCCGTTAGTGTTGTCACCATCATCTGGCTCTTCAGCGTTGCTGTCAGTGATTATAGCCCGCATAACGTCTGCGTTGTCTTCTTCTTCTGAACCAGAATCTGAATTTCTTTTTGGATTTTTATTCGGCTCAAAGAAATCCGCGATGAATGTTCCTAGGGCGCGTTCATCTTCAACACAGTGTGTTCCGAAGTGAGCAAACCGGTTTAATGCCTCGGCAACTGCCCTCGCTGTGGGTTCCATGGTGACTGTCAAGCATGCACTGCCTGCTCTCTGTTTAATACCCATCCATCAATGGCATCAACTTAATGACGTCACTGCCTGACCAATAAGCATTTAGATGTAAATACATGTAGTGTGGTAGTGAAAGACACAACAACTAGGTTAACCTTCTGTAGTGTGGTAGTGAAAGGTTAACCTTCTGTAGTGTGGTAGTGAAAGGTTAACCTTCTGTAGTGTGGTAGTGAAAGTGGTAGTCTTTTTTCATTACATTACAAATTATGAAATCTCGACGAAATACCTCTGAATAAGAATTAAAAAAAAAATTAAAGATTCGATGACTAATTCGGCCAGAAACGGCTTTGAGGCGAAGCGTTACTAAGCGCTTCTGTAGTGTGGCAGTGAAAGGGTTAACGCGCGCCTCGTCTCCCCTGCTCGACTCATCTCCCCTCGCGCTGCAGCACCAGCAGCCGCGCGATTGTACATTTGTAACGTCTACACAGCCCAGCTTTCAACAGTGTTATTTAGATGTATTTAGCTATTAGGTTGAAAAAAATGCACCCTAACGAAATTCGTTCGCTCATAAAATTCTAACTGTGTTTTAATGGTTTTTAATTAAGTTAAAACATGCGTTTTATAACGGCGTCAAGGCCTCTTTTTTTAATCTTTTTTTTTTGACACTGCGTTACGTTGCTTATAACTTATAACATTAAGATAGTGTATTAATAGTGTGTTATTCTCTCTCTGAGATAGGAGAGCTAAATAATGTGTCTGTGTTAACACCTATTAAGTACCAGTACTTGCTACCTGGACAGGCCTGCACAGCCCACGCGTGTAATTTCTCTCCTCACTTGAAAGAACATTTGTGGAACTATTATAACAATAATTACCTCATTTACAAGTTGTATTTAAGTTTGCAACTAAGGGCAAACAAGGGAACACATTAATGACAATTCAAATATGTAAAAAAAAATCTAGATTTCGATTTTTAGGATTTTCTGAACAGCAAGACATTTTCTTCATTTCAGAGCACCTCCCCCTTGCGAATCAAATCGGGTTTGGTCACGGCGAGTCACATATACTATCGATTATCTAGCGTTTATTTGAAAACGATTCATAAATAGGCAGACAAATGACAACGTTCTAGAATATTCCAGTAAAAGGCGATTATCATAGAATGGGTTGTTTTTTCCGCGAAAACGAGTGATTTTCAAAATGCTATCAAGCGGAAATGAAGCGATAAAAAAACAATCTGCTTTGACAATGTTGACTGGAAAATGAGTCTTTGATAAGCGACGGGCAGATTCGACACATAGCCATAATTTAAAACATAGATTAGGCGATATTAACGTTAACATTGGAGTGAATTTGGGCATTCAAGGGGGTAAAAAGGAAAACACGGACTGGCTCTCAAAGTGTTAACATTCTAAGGGCGAACAATGCGTCTGTCGTGCTTTTCCCTGGCATGAACCCATACTGCTGCTCACTAATCCTCACTTCTCCTCTTAACCTAGCCTCCACTATCCTTTCCCATAGCTTCATGCTGTGGCTGATCAGCTTTATTCCCCTGTAGTTGCTGCAACTCTGCGTATCGCCTATTCTTAAAAATCGGCACTAGCACACTTTGCCTCCACTCCTCTGGCATTTTCTCGTTTTCCAAGATGTTGTTGAACAATCTTGTTAGAAAAACCACTGCCATCTCGCCTAGGCATCTCCAGGCCTCCGCTGGTATGTCATCTGGGCCTACCGCCTTCCCACTCTTCATCCTCTTCAAAGCTGCCCTCACTTCCTCCTTACTGATCTGTTGCACTTCCTGGTTCACTGCCTCCACACTGTCCGTCCTCCTCTCTCTCTCATTTTCCTCATTCATCAGCTCTTCAAAGTACTCCTTCCACCTTCTCACCACACTGTCCTCGCTGGTCAGCACCTTGCCCTCAGTAGCGGCGCCAGAGAATTGGCCTCGCGGGAGCTTTGGAGGGGCTGGATTGTTTATAGCAGGGGCTAATGAATTTTAATGCAACAAACTAAATAACGGCTAATATAGGCTAGGGGTCGGCTATTAGGTTTGGCCACGGGCCAGATTTTCCACAAGCCGTTGCTTGGCGGGCCAGGATCAAAAACAATGGCTAATTTAATATACTGATATTGAAAAAAAAAAAAAATTCTCTGGTCTGCATCCCCTTAACAATTGTGTGTATTGCGCCGTACTGTATTGTACCCATTCTGCAATCTGTTTTTCATTCATTCATTCATTCATTCATTCATTCATGAACAGCAGATCAGCTGTTGCAGTCAGATCACCGCGGCGGGTGACGAACAGATCAGAATGCATGCAAACACGACTCACCATACCTTGTTTGTTGTTAAGTCCTCCAAAATCCCTGCTAATGTTTGAAACATGTCACATATCCACTCGCCGCCCTCCAATTCCAGATTGGCGTTGAATGCAGCAGCTACTTTATCTGCCAACTTGCCTCGTTGTTGTTGTTGTTGTCGCCACATATTATGCAGAGAGGACGTCGGCTCGGCACGCAAGAATCACAGACCTGTTGCGATAAACCCGTATTTTATGTATGGCTCCTGTTTATTAAAAGAAGCGTTATATTTCCCTGTTCTATCCAAAGATGTTTGTTTTGTTTTTTGAACTCGCACGCAGCTCGAACGCGGAAGTGAAATAATATACATGCGGCCCGGTGGGACTATTCCATTGGTTCTCCCAGTCCACGTGACCATTTCTAGCATTTCAATTGGCTATAGTGACAGACATGCTTTTGATGACGTCCGGTAGATAGATACAGCTTCACAATAAAAGAGGTGGAGATACTCATCACGCAAACCCACGATAATAATAATAATAATAATAATAATAATAATAATAATAATAATAATAATAATAATAATAATAATAATAATAATAATAATAATAATAATAATAATAAAAAAACATAACTGGGAGGGGGGGCTTAGAGGGGGCTAAGCCTTTTTTAGAGGGTGCTTAAGACCCTGCTAGCCCCTCCCCCCCGCCGCCCCTGCATTGCCCTCCTTATCCTTTATCACTCTGACCTGCTGTATATCCTTCCCTGCCTGGTTCCTCTGCCTAGCCAGCCTATATAGGTCCTTTTCTCCTTCCTTGGTGTCCAACCTCTCATACAGCTCGCTGAATGCTCTTTCCTTCGCCTTTGTCACCTCTCTCCGCCTCCCGCCGTCTCTCCATGTATGCCTGTCTACTCTCTTCATCCCTCAGTCTGTCCCACTGTCGCCAACCTCTTCCTCTGTATACTTTCCTGCACTTCCTCAGTCCACCACCAGGTCTTCCTTCGTCCTGAAGACACGCCAAATACCATTTTAGCGGTCTCCCTCACCACATCTGCTGTGGCTGCCCAACCAACCGGCAGCTCCTCCCTACCACCCAGCGCTTGTCTTATCTTCTCCCTGAACTCCACACAACATTCCTCTCTCTTTAACTGCCACCATTTAATCTTTGGCTCTACCTTCTCTCCCTTGGCTTTCTTTCTCTTGGCCTCCACAGTCATCCTACAGGCCACCATGCGGTGCTGCCTATTTACACTCTCACCTGCGATCACCTTGCAGTCCCTGACCTCTTTCAGATTACCCCTTCTGCATTACCCCTTGGCTGCTACTAATAGTATCTTAATAAAATATTTGTCTTCTCCCTGAATGTCTTTCTGTGACAAGTTCCCTAGGTATAGTACTAGACCTGTCTGGGGTATTTCATATCCTACTATTTCATTTATTATCTCTCCTATCTCTTCCCAATAGTTTCTTATTTTCGGACATCCCCAGAATATGTGTGTGTGGTTCGCTACTTTTTGTCCACATTTTCTCCAACATGGTTTCTGTGCTGGTGTGTAATTGCCCTGTATTTCTGGCGTTATAAAGAATCGAATTATGTTTTTCCACCCAAACTCCCTCCATATCCTTGATCCTGTGGTTGATTGTTGTATCTTACATGTGTTTTACCATTCCTCCTCTGTTATCTCTATTTCTAACTCTTTCTCCCACTTTTCTTTGACATACAAGGTTGTAATTCCCTTACTGTCCATTATTGCCTGATATAGTGCTGATATAACCCTCCCCTTCCTTCCTTCATATGATTTTACCATTATCCTAATTACCCCATTCTGTTCTTTGTCTCTGTCTTGTTTTATTTCTTTGTTATAGTAATCTCTAATCTGTAAATATCTAAAGTGGTCTCTATTCTCTAGTCCAAATCTTTCTTTCAATTTTTGTAGAGTCTGCATCTCCCTTCCTTCTATCATTGTACGTTATACCCCCCCCCCCCCCCGTTCCCATCTTTTGAACCCATGGTCGTCTATCCCTGGTTTGAATTTGTTGTTGTGTGTTATCCATCTCAGTATCTTGGATTATTTTTCTAGCTTGTATTTCTTTACTATTGTGTTCCATATGTTTATAGTGAATTTGGTAATTGGGTCTAGTAGTTGTTCCTGTCTTCTGAACAGCTCCCTATCTCCTATTAGTGCCTGCACTTTGAATCGCTCTCTTTTGGTTTCTATGTCTTTCCATTTGGCTTCATAATTCACATTGCACCAGCATGTTACTGTTCTAGGCTGTGCTGCATAGTAATAGTCTTCTAAACTGGGTACTGCCATCCCTCCTTTCTCCTTTGGTAGTTGTAGAGTCACATATCTGATCCTTGGCCTTTCCCCCCCCCCCCCCCCAAATGAATCTTGATAGCTGTCTATCCCATTCTCTGAATAGTTGTTGGGGTATTAATATAGGTAAAGACTGAAATAGGTATAATAACCTTGGTAATATGTTCATCTTAATGATTTAGATCCTTGAGCTGAAATATAGGGGCATTACTGTCCATATTTCTAGGTCTCTCTTGATTTTCTGATTAATATGTGTATAGTTTGCATGCATTGTATAACCCCTCCACCCCTAGGTACTTGATCCTGTCCATGTCCCATTTAATTTTGTATTTTTCTGTGATCTTTATCGTTGGAGTGTAGTTCAGTGCTAAAGTCTGTGTCACGTTGAGTCTATACCCTGAGTAATATCCATATTCTGTCAGTAAATCCATCAGTGTCGGAAAGCTTATGTCTGGTTGTCTCATATATACTATCACGTCGTCTGCGAACAGTCCCAATTTATGTTCTGTTCCCCTTATCTCCACCCCTTTGATGTCTTTGGTCTGTCTAATTAGTTGAGCCAGTGGTTTGATGAATACATCGAAGAGCGTCGGCGAAAGACAACAACCCTGTCTGGTAGCTCTCTCTAGTTTAATCCGGTCCTTCAGACTACCATTTACCTTAATCCTTGCCGTCGGTTCTTGATATAAAGCCCTAATTGTTTTCATAGCGTTTTTGTCTAATCCAAATTTCTCTAATACTTTATATAGAAATATCCAGCTTACACTGTCGAATGCTTTTTCTGCATCTAGGCTAACTAATACTGCACTTCCCCCTTCCTTTTGTATCTCCTCTACCAACTGCACTGTCTTCCTTATGTTATCCTGTGTCTGTCTTCCTTTAATGAATCCGGTCTGGTCTTCGTCTATAATATCTGTCATAAATGTACAATTTTTTTCTTACAAGCATTGACTAGAATGTCATGTTTATAACTCACAAACATCAACGTTATTGCCATAAAATACAACGTATATTGTTTCTTTACCTTTCTGTGAAAACAATCTGTAAAAGAATTTATGCAATTGTTACCATTATCCGGAACTAAATGTCCTTACAGTAGATTTCATTCACAGTCTTTGCTGCCCTCTACCGGGCGCCTGGTGGTGCTAAATCCAGATTTAACAGTGGCATCCGACGGAGGAGACAGAGGCCTTTAAAAAGACGTATCACTTGACCATATACAGCTATTTATAGGCCTGCTATTCTATATTCAAATTCATATTGCATGTGTCCGGATGGCAAAATTCAGTACTGTATCTACAAAAAACCCTGTAAATGATATGCCCTTTGTTCATTTGCTTTTTTTTTTTTATCAAATCTTTTTTTTTTTCAATTTTCAATTAAACAGAACACAACATAATACAGTAACAACAATAATACACAGAACATCACATTTGTTTGTTTATTTGTTTGTTTATTTACACATATAAAAACAATTACATATATAATACAATATAATCCACAAGGGGTGTGTAGGCTTGCATGTGGCATTCACCAGGAAGCAAAATTACACTGATATTATATCAAGATAAAATATAAAATCCCCCCACCCCCCCAAACAAACACAAGCAGGGCCCTGTTCCTCGTACCTGGCTAACTGAGTTAGCCGGATACTTTTCAGGATAGCTTGACTTAAGCCAGACCCGTTCCCCGAAGTCGGATTGTCTAAATCACTATGGCAACAGATCAGAAAGTTTGAACCTGGTCGAGGGCAGAGTTTAGTTCAGTTAGCTGGATAACCTGCATGCGTGTATACTTTCCGCAACGGAGTTCGGTTTCCGGGTTCCTCTGATTGGCCGCGACCCCCACGTGACCCGCCCCCCTTATCGCTCCCGCTGCCGCTCACCGCTGTGTTGCAGCGCAGAGCGCTCGCTTCCTGAGTCGCGAAACGCGCCACTCTGCTGTCAAGAAACGCGCTGTTGGTAACTCATCTTAATGTGCTGCTTATGCAGTTATCAGCTGTTCAAGAAACGCAGTCATCTTAATATGCTGCTTATGCACCACATCAAAACATGTAAAATATTTAAACAACCATTAAGCAGTGTTGGGCGCGTTACTCAGGAAGTATAGGAGTTGTGGAAAGCAGGATGAGAGAGCGTAGATTTCAGTGTATCATTTAACATTTGAAAGGCATACATTGTTGTCATACAGAAGTACAGAATACTTTTATACAAAATGCTTCTTACTGTTACGCTCCAGAGACTGTGCTAGACAAGATAAGTATGAAATAAAATAGTATAGCATGTAAAATAGAAGTAAAAATAGAGGTCACAGTGTTCAGTATAGACATATGTACAATGTTCGATGCAGAATAGAAGTTACTGAGTTACCATACAATATACAATATACTATGCAATGTACTAATATACAATACTATATAGTGCAAAGCAGAAATGGGATGAGGTACAATTTAGGTACAATTTACAGTAAGGTGTACGAGTTGTAGTGCAAATCCTTTACCAATAAATATAAAGTGTGTTTAGGTGATCTAAAGTGTGGAGAGTGGGTGCTGCAGTGTGTTGTTTGTTTCATTCTGATTTAATTACTGGACTGTCATTATTGTTATTATTATTTATGTTATTGTTCTGTGATTCATCGTTGATTATTACTGTTTGTTACATTCAAGCCTAACATGTGGCTCGTCAAGGCCTTGAATGCGACGTGGTGGACACAGGACACTGGACAAAAGTGTATCAAAAATAACTATTTATTTACACAGCAATTTACTAATAGAACAAAATAATAGGGGAGCTGGGTGCTCCAGACTCCATAGTTCAGGATATAAATGAAGCAAAGCACATGGTCAAAAATAGCACAGCAAAAATTGCCAAAAGGGTGGAAAGGTCTCAGAGCACAGATGAAGGGGCACTTCTGGTGAGGTTCTGGAGACCAAGTGATGAGCGACACCTGCAGACTGCACTCTGGCCTGCTTACATAGGGCGTGGTGCCTCAATCACCACACCTGTGACAAATACAAGAAGCGGCCATTTTAAACACATGGAAATGACAACAGAAGTGTGTATCAATTAAACCACCAATTAGTGACAGCACACTTAACCACAATGTGAATATGCACCACAGACAGTAAGTATCCCTCCACCATGTGAAAGTAATACGTAACACCCCCACACCGAAGATTTATGTTCTTCTCCCAACTATAGCCCAAAGAAACCATCACCAAGAGAATGAACATAAATAAATAAATAAGAAGATACTTACCAACCTTACCAAAAAAAATTGCAACCACACACTCCAACATGTGTAGTGCCTGTACTGTGTTGAGTGTGAGCCCCGGTCAAGAGTCACTCAACTGTACACCAAAAAAAACTGTGACCCACAAAGCGAGCCACTACCACAGAGTGACAATGGGTCGGCCCCTGTCGAACACAACCCTTAACTCCGTCGAATGCGCTCCACTGAGGAACATTCGACACTCGCTTAGCAACCCCGTCCTGATACCCGCCCAAGCGAGACCCCACCAAATTGTATCCAGCCGGGCCTGGATGGAGCGGAGCTAGTGGAAACACCTGGGCAACTAAACCCCACTCAGCCCCTACTGAGGCGCAAGGCCTAGAAGCCAATCCACCCACCAACACATCACCACCAAACAAAAAACTCACGACAACAGGTCCCTCCGCCGATACAGACCTGACAAACAGAGACAACAAACTGGAGTCAGCATGAGACAGCAGCTCACCGCGCTCAGGACAGAAAACAGGAAAACAAAATACAGGCTCCACATCAACAGGCCGCTCCACCGACACCGACCTGTCAAAAGGAGACAGCAAACTGGAATCACACACTTGAGAAAAAACAAACTCATTGCGGTCCGGACAACCAACAGGAAAACTATCAGCACACACCCCCGGTACCAACACAGTGCCCATCTCCTCCCCACCTGGCACTGTCAGTACATGAGACTGTACTGAGGGCTGTACCCCCGATAGCTGTACAGGAGACTGTGAGTCACGAACATCCAGAGCAGGATGTACCGCCTCAGGCACGTCCTCACCATCCCTTGAACAGAGCAACATCACGTCAGGCACAAAAATATCTAGAGTACCACCCAAAATGGCGTCACAAAAAACAGCACGGTCAGGAACCAAAATGGTGTCACTCAAATCAGAACTGTCATGAGCAACAATGGTGTCACAGACAGCAACAGTGTCATGAGACAAAAAGGTGCCAGATCCGCTTCTACCGTCACAAGCCAAAATGGCGGCACACACAGTTACATTGTCATGACACAAAATGGTGTCAGAAACTTCTCTACTGTCACAAGCAAAAATGGTGGCACACACAGTAACATTGCCATGACACCTTTGCCAAATGGTGGCACACACATCAACCTCGTCACAATCAAAATGGTCGTCACCCATTAGACCAGGTTGTGAAGACTGCTCCTGCTGCACAGGACACAGGTAACTAAGTTGACTAGCATACCCAGTGCCTGGCAGAGAGTCAGTGTGGTCACACGAATCAATATCAGAAACACTGACCATACTGGGATCATCACTGCTGACAAGTGAGACATCATGAACGTCAGAGCTACTGTAGGAAGACTGGCAGCCCAATTCCGGCCTTGTAGCCTCCTCAACCAGAACGGTGCCACATGGGTTAGTAACATCCTCCTCACTCACATCCTCCTCATTCTCCTCCTCCAATTCGTCTGTGGCCTCAGCCACCGTACAGGCTGGGAAGCCCACGAGATACTGCTCCGCCACTGGAGTATCTGGCACGCATGTCACCTCCGGCTTCACTAGTACTTTACCTCCAGCCAAGTCATTGCCCAAGAGCAACGTTACCCCCTGCATAGGGAGCTTGCCAGCCGTCACTCCGATCACCACTGGTCCTGATACAAGGGCACAATCAAGAAAGACATTATGCAGCGGCACATTCATCGTGTGCATTCCAAAAGCCTCAATAACAACCCCTGCACCCAACTCAGAGTGGTGCGTAAAGGGCAGGACACTACTTTGCACAAAAGATTGGGATGCGCCAGTATCACGGAGAATTGTCACCGGTACTTTAGGACCTCCCTCTGTCAATGAAACAAACCCTTTACTCCTGAAAGGTGTGTAAAGGTCATCCACTCCTTTGCTATCTAGTGGAGACAGAACAACAGGGTTACGTACAGGCGCATTTATCAACATCACTGGTCTGGGTGGGTTAGACGGGCGCTTTTCTGGGTGCAAACGATAACAATTCCCCATCACATGTCCTGCACTCCCACAATTCTGGCACTTCCGGGCATCATCGCTTCCCCATGCCCCATTAAACTTACCACTACCCCCAGCACTGGACCCTGTAGGCCTATTAGGAGTCCATTTCGGCCTCCCCTCATCATGCACAGGATAATGCTGTCTCTCAAAAGACGTCCTGTGGGTCAAAACATACTCATCAGCCAGGACCGCTGCTGCTGAACAGGTCCTGACTTTCCTCTCATTTAAGTACATAGCAATATCCTCAGATACGCCATACACCTTGAACTCCTCTAATAAGATTAGGTCCCTAATCTCCTCCACTGTGGTGACCTTTTCTGCTGCACACCACCGGTCAAAAAGCAACCGCTTTTCCCTCACAAACTCCACAAAAGACTGAGAGTTCTGTTTCCTCAAATTGCGGAATTTCTGGCGGTAAGCCTCAGGGACCAATTCATAGGCTTTAAGGATAGCCTGTTTCACCAAAGCATAATCCTTATTATCAGGATACATCGACGCATACACGATCTGTGCCATACCGCGCAAAGCACTCTGCATGAGGATAGTCCATTTATCTGCTGGCCAGCCGCAACTGCCAGCTATGTCCTCAAATAATAAAAAAAAACTATCGACGTCCCTTTCCAAAAAAACCGGAACCATGCTTTTCTGCCTAGCCATATCAAAACCCGGCTCCCGATGCACATGTATAGCACCAGCACCACCCGCATTACGTATCGCCATCTCCCGGTCATATGCTGCCTGGGCGCGTACCTCCCGTGCCACCTCAATAGCTTCCTGGGCCTCACGTTCTGCTCTGGCTGCAGCTGCTGCTGTAGCTGCTGTAGCTGCTGCAGCTGCTCTCCTTATCTCACTAGCTTCAAGGTCCTCACGGTCTGCCTTGTTAACAGCTGCAAGCTCACGCGCTGTTCTAAGCTCCATATCTCGCCCACGCGGTAGCTCAAAGCCTTCTCCCTCCTCCTCCAGAGTTCTACCTGCAGCCACACCAAAAACCTTTAGTGTACCCAGTTCCTCAATTAATTGACCTACCAAGTTCTCCTTTTTCTGGGCTGCATCGAGGTCTATTGAAAACCTTGCTGCCACCTGTAGTAACTCATCCTTTGAACATTTCCTTACTTTAGCCAGTGTTGGCTCTGCAACAAAGTCATCAATGTCCAACGTCATTGTCTATTATCCAAAGTAAATGACAACAATGAATAATTGAATACAACAATATTAATTACTAATCAAGTAATTAATCAACCAATGAATTAATTACTAATACAAGGCAATACTACAATCAATCCACAACAAGGGATATAGTTCAGTATCCAAAACACAAGCAACTCACCCACCGTTCCTACGACCTGGGGTTCAAACTCCAATTTCCCTGTATCCACAAAAAGGTGTAGCACGTAATTAAATGACAGTGATTGAAGATACACGGCATAACACAGCACGCAATGAAACTCACAAGCAGTAGTTCAAAACACGGCATTATATGTTAGCATGCAAAACAAATCACACTGTACATACACACACGGCATAACACATACTGGATCAAAAAGATCAAGCTCAATAATGCACACAGATCCTATACTAGAGAATCACAGCAGACACTGCTACTGGACACTAGCTACAGGCCTCTGCCGAGACGAACCACCCACAAGACTAACCCTGTGGTAGGCATTTATCCCACAATACTGGAACAAACGCTCTTCAGTAACAACCAAGTGAGGCAAAACCCCTTGTGTCACTCAACAAACAAATTCAACAAACAAATCCTAATAATACAAACAGGTGCTCCATACAATCTGATTTGACTCACAAATAGCTTCTAAAAAACCTATACTGCAGTCAAAAGAAAGACTGCTAGGCCCACCACATGTCTAATCTAACAAAAAACACTTACATCAGGTCCTAACACACTAATTACATTTCCCGGCCCCCTAACCTACCTATACTGAAAGCTAATGCACTGTAGACCTAGCTTTCTTCAACCACACCTGCTACCAGCCAAAGATCATATACCAATCACTTCTTTGACTGCCCCAGGAGTACGTGGTACACAGGAGGCTAACAACAGCCAGAAAACAATGAAATTACCTACCTGTGGTGTCCACTAAACTAAATATTTTAAAGCATACCAGTAGTCAAATCAAATTATAAATTAAGAGCATACTTACCCGTTTGAAGACCGGCTAGAGCCCCCATGTTACATTCAAGCCTAACATGTGGCTCGTCAAGGCCTTGAATGCGACGTGGTGGACACAGGACACTGGACAAAAGTGTATCAAAAATAACTATTTATTTACACAGCAATTTACTAATAGAACAAAATAATAGGGGAGCTGGGTGCTCCAGACTCCATAGTTCAGGATATAAATGAAGCAAAGCACATTGTCAAAAATAGCACAGCAAAAATTGCCAAAAGGGTGGAAAGGTCTCAGAGCACAGATGAAGGAGCACTTCTGGTGAGGTTCTGGAGACCAAGTGATGAGCGACACCTGCAGACTGCACTCTGGCCTGCTTACATAGGGCGTGGTGCCTCAATCACCACACCTGTGACAAATACAAGAAGCGGCCATTTTAAACACATGGAAATGACAACAGAAGTGTGTATCAATTAAACCACCAATTAGTGACAGCACACTTAACCACAATGTGAATATGCACCACAGACAGTAAGTATCCCTCCACCATGTGAAAGTAATACGTAACACTGTTACTGTATTGTTTATCTTGTTTCATGTAAAAAAAAACATACTCAACCTCTACTGTCTTTAACTATGAATGAACACAACACTAACTTACACAGACCGTGACGCCAACCTCTACTGTCTTTAACTATGAATGAACACAACACTAACTTACACTGACCGTGACGCCAACCTCTACTGTCTTTAACTATGAATGAACACAACACTAACTTACACTGACGCCAACCTCTACTGTCTTTAACTATGAATGAACACAACACTAACTTACACTGACGCCAACCTCTACTGTCTTTAACTAGATGACTGCACAAGAGCATGCGATGTGAAAAGCGACAATATTATTAACAGCAGCGAGCAAAGCGTGTCTCAGGAAGCGAGCGTCAAATTGAAAGCGAAAGTCAAGTCCATGGCCGCTCGCTCTGCCGCACGCGGCAGCGGTGGATAGGGGGGCGGGTCATGTGGGGGTCGCGGCCAATCAGAGGAACCCGGAAACCGAACTCCGCATGGCCACGCCCTTGCAAAGAAATGCCATCTCCCTTCCTGAAATAATTCTCACAGTCTAGATCCCATTATATCATTCTGAATTATGTTTTTGTGCTTCGTTTTTCTAGAGGGGGCTTTTGAAATGTAAAATAATATACTAAAATGCTAATCTAATAATAAATCATATTCAGCCTATAGATTTACTTTGTCCAAAATAATGCATGTCATAGTTATACGGATACGGTGCTCGCGCGTCGCGACACACACGTGGTTATTTGAATAATGCGGAGCATTGCAAATGTGAATCCTGCGGGGATATTTTTAATGAATGAAACCTATCGGGCGTTTGGCTCTGATTAGTTTCATATTCTTCGCTGTCGATGTATTTGCTTAACGGAGCGCCCGGATTGTGTTTCATTCAAGCATAAATTGAAGCGTCTTTATGCGTGACTGGACTGTGGATATTAATTACGAGGAATCTGAATCTGTGGATTGTTGAATTGTATCACATGTCACTCACACGTTATTGTGATATTGTAACTGGGATTAAAATGTCTGATGAGATGCGCTGTTTGACGGATTTGAGAAATTGAATGAGCCTTTGACATTTTGATGAATTAATTTGAGAAAATGCATTTATCTGTTCAAGCACTGTTATCTGATGATGAACATGTGGTGTCACTGGTATAAACCAAAGGTTAATCAATTCAATGCATGTATGGATGATGTCCAAAACAGATTAAAACCTGATTAATAGTGAAACTGTATAGCCTCCCTCCAAGCCTCTCTGACACGTTATTTCGGGGGTCGCGCCTTGAAAACTTTGGGAACCATGTATTTATATATAAAGTACATGATACCTAAGCCGAGCGCATACAGTACAGATATCCTCATAAGTATCTATTATTTCGTATCAATTAGATACTCTTTGGGCTTGTTTTTGGCTACTTATTCTGAGAGAGTTTAACTAATTATTTTCGCTAGCAAGATCTCATTTGATTATTCATTCCATTAACTTAAGCCTACTGCCAGCAGGCACATTTAAATAAATATAATCTGATTGATTGGGGTAATGAGGGACTTAAAATTAGCCTATAGATATGCATTTAACTTGTCAGCGAGGCTATTGAGCCGTACTGTATTGTACCCATTCTGCAATCTGTTAATAAAGTTTTCAATCAATCAATCAATCAATCAATGCCGTTAGAAAATCTGGATTTCTGCGATCGACACCTGCTGTCTTTTCAGGTGAGGCGGCCGCACGCAATTATCCTGAGTATCAAGTCTGGTTCGAATGAACGAGACTGAATCAGCGTTCGAGGAACAGGGAAAGCCTGGATTCAAACCGGGTTAATTGAATCTGGATAATGGGACTTTTGATCGACTTAGTTGAACCAGGTACGGGGAATAGGGCCCTGGTCTACATAGACACTGAAGCAGGCACCCATGCCATACGATTTCGGGTATAGAGAAAACAACTAATGACAGGAAGAATATATAATAAAACCAAAATACAATAACAAAATACAACAAGCCATCAGACCACAGTTTGTAAAGAAAACCCATATGGGAAATATTGGTGATCTAGGAGATGAGATTTCAGTGCTCTTTTGAACTTCACAAAAGACAATTCCAAAATATGTGGAGGCAAAGAATTCCACAACTTTGACCCTCGGTAGAGTAAACAAAACTGAGATTGGGAAGTGCGGGAAAGGGGTGGTCTAAGCAAACAGGTGTGGGGTAATTATGAATTTGGTAGGGCTGACCCCTATTAGTTGATTAGTCGACTAATCGGTCGAAAGGAGCCGTAGTCGACTGGCCAACCTATTAGTAAAAAAAAATAAAAAAAAATAAAAAATGTATCATTCTTTCCAAAAGAAAAGAGGCCTAGAACGAGGCTAACGCTAATGGCACGCATACCAGAGGCTAACTGCCTACGAAAACAGGCACAGAGGCACTGAAAGAGGATTTCACCCATCTAATGAACACACTAGACTAGACAAATATCAAGATGTATCAGTGGACCAATTGCATGCTTTTGCAGAGGACAAGAAGCCTTCAGTCGACTCCTTCAGACATTAAGCACCCCCCACAGCCCAATTGGAATGATACAAAAATAAAAAAAATATTATACTTTATTTTTTTATTTTATTTTATTTTTAGTCTACCAATAGTCGACTAACGGCAAATTTTGGCCAATCATAGTCGACCATCCAAATCCTTAGTCGGGGACAGCCCTAGAATTTGGTGATTGTGGTATCGTATCTGAATGATACACAGTACTCTTGGTTGTTCTGCTGTTGTCTCAAAACCGATGTAACACTGTTAAAAAATTAGTCCAAACATTCGCTCAATGTCTTCTGATGGTATATTTATTGACCACAAGAACCAATCAATAATTGCTCTCAAAAACACTTGATGTAAAAAGAAGTTTCAAGCTCTGAATGGCAGCCAAAATATTCTAACAAAAATGTTCACTTGATAATAACAACACTGTCTCCCGTGATCTCTTCGGCAGCGTGAATATGAAATCGTCCTTCATCGATGAGGTCTTTGTGAAGATCTTCTTGTCTGCTTTCTCATTGTCCTCTTGATCCAGTGTCTTGCGGCCCTCTATTTATAGCAGGGCCAACATTCTGGCTTCGACTTTACAGGACGTGACCTGATAACCAGTTTTCATCCAACCTGGAGCCAGCTAGTTTGAACTTTGAAAATGTAGGCGTGGCTTACCATTAACTGCTCTGATAAGACAGTATTTCTTTCCAAATGATTTTAAGGCCTAATCATTGTCACTATTACATTTACCAAACATGATGCATATATATTAATTAATGTCTTTCAGAGACGCACATGTCAACATAAAACATTACTAGTTTGTGCCAGAGTAAACCACAAAGCTTATATTCACATTAGTTATTTCCATTTCAGTGTATAAAGATTGCATTTCATCATTTTGACCTACTCAAATTATTCACCTAGATTCCTTAAAGTCTTAAACCATGCCTTTCTAAATAATTATATTTATTTAATACTAATATAACCTATTTGCAAGTTTTCTTCCATTAATCCTGTGAGTTTGGCTATAAACCACTTTGAGTTTAATATCATTCTGTTCCCCTCATTGAACACATCATTTCAGTGATAATTGTAGTTTAATCAAAGCTATATTTCATATAGAAGATTGCCTAAGCAAAGTTTCCCCTATATTCTTAATCCATATAAAATCCTCCACCCTCCAACTGTCTGTGTCTCTGTGTCACAGGAGGCCCTGAACCTTCACACTCTAACCTGATCAATGATTTTCTTTGTGTATGTTCCTTTGAAGCTGACAGGATATCTAGTATAGTCACTATCTTATCTTCTGTCACTCTGTCTAGCGATCTCAGCTGTGAATGGTAGTCTATTTAAATGAACCCAATGCTTCCTGTAACTCAGTCTCCTGATAATTCACTTTAAACCTTATCTTGAGTTCCAAAATGGAAGTTAACTCTGATTATTTAAGAACAAGTATAATTTGAACACAGGCAAATTATATGACAGTGGGCAAACATGTCTCCTCTCTCCTTCCTCCTCTCCTCCCTCATCTGTCCTCCCTCATCTCTCATTCCTCCTCTCTCCTTCCTCCTCTCTCCTCCTCTCCTCCCTCCTCTCTCCTTCCTCCTCTCTCATTCCTCATCTCTCCTTCCTCATCTCTCCTTCCTCCTCTCCTTCCTCCTCTCTCCTTCCTCCTCTCCCCTTCCTCCTCTCTCCTTCCTCCTCTCTCCTTCCTCCTCTCTCCTTCCTCCTCTCCTCTCTCCTTCCTCCTCTCTCCTTCCTTCTCTCCTCTCTCCTTCCTCCTCTCTCCTTCCTCCTCTCCTCTCTCCTTCCTCCTCTCTCCTTCCTCCTCTCTCCTTCCTCCTCTCCTCTCTCCTTCCTCCTGTGTAGCTGCAGCCATGTTATCCAAAACGTCTTCTGTTTACTTTGTGTGTGTCTTTTTTTTAAAGGTATGGTGAAATTGATGTTTTAGTAACATTGATGAGCATTCTGAAAGCAATTCTTAAAAAGATTCACTTTTAAAAACAATCTTAAATTTTAACACTGTAAAGTATTTTGTTTCGTTTTTTTGTTTTCTGTTTCTTTGCTTGCATGTGATTTTAGCCATCTTAATTGTTAGTTTCATTGTGTATTGTGTGTTGAGTACTGACTTTTAATAATTCTGTTTTGCAAGAATTTTTTTGTGTGGGACCCCAGGAAGACTAGCTGGTTGCCATGGCACCAGCTAATGGGATCCGTAATAAAATCAAATCCTCTCTCCTCTCTCCTCTCTCCTCTCTCCTCTCTCCTCTCTCCTTCCTCCTCTCTCCTCTCTCCTTCCTCCTCTCTCCTTCCTCCTCTCTCTTTCCTGCTCTCTCCTTTTTTATTCCCTAGCCTTCGATTAATCCTGATTCTCCCACACCCTAACCCACACACTCCCATGCAATTTTATCCTGCCCCCTCCCTCTTGTATCTCTTCTTGTGCTCCTCTGTCCCTGGTGTGCTATACTGTACTTTGTGCTCCCCTATCCGCTTGTCCTATTTTTTGAATGTACTGTCCTGTCCTGTTGTGCCTTTTTGTATTTGTGTATTTTATAGGACATTGATTTTATGCTTTGACTGTACTGTACAGCACTTTGGTTGGCTCTCAAGCTTTTAAATGTGCTCTATAAATAAATTACTTGACTTGACTTGACTTCCTCCTTCCTCCTCTCTCCTTCCTCCTCTCTCCTCCCTCCGTCCTCCATCTCTCCTCTCTCCTCCCTCTCTCCTCTCTCCTCTCTCCTCCCTCCTCTCTCCTCCCTCCTCTCTCCTTCCTCCCTCCTCCCTCCTCTCTCCTCTCTCCTCCCTCCTCTCTCCTTCCTCCCTCCTCTCTCCTCTCTCCTCCCTCCTCTCTCCTTCCTCCTTCTCTCCTCCTCTCCTCCCTCCTCTCTCCTTCCTCTCTCCTCGTGTCACAGGACCTGTGGATCCCCTACTTCAACATAACAACAGATATCACCGCCTTCTGCATGAGGGTTCACACTGACGGTATATCTCTCTCTCTCT